>NC_086292.1:16458861-16771554 GCF_963924245.1 Chroicocephalus ridibundus
TGTTTCCTTGCCTCCAGGGGATGTGTGTGCAGACTACTCTAATGCTGGTATGTAGGTGAGGGAACGAAGCCATTTTTTGTGTCTAATAACATTACATTACCTCAGAGGTGAGAGGCAGCAAGGGGAGAAGTGATGTTTGGCCTGTAGTGATTGTCCTGTAGGCAGGGAAGTGTCTCCTCTGTTGGTTCTCCCGGCAGTGATTGTTGAGTATGTGAGAAAGGGAATACATTGGCATATGCAGGCGAGCCCTGGGGAAGTGGTGGAGTGACAGAGAGCATGTGGCATCTGTGGCTGCACATTGGGGAAGAAGCAGACATTTTGTTTCCTTGCAAATACAACAAAAATATAAATTGTATTAATAGGCGAGAGGTTTATTCTGGCAGTACGTGCAGAAAGCACCATACAAAATGAGTACCTGCAAAAAAAAAGACAATGGGATATAGTTAAAGAAATAAAAGAAAGCTGAAGGTAAGTGAATACCATGTACTGAGGGAGATATTAAGGTTTCAGGGTGAAAAAGATGTGAAGGAAAACAAATAGAAGGAAGTGACCAAAAGAGGAGACAACATAAGCTAAATGTACTCATAAGTCTACTGTAAATAGGAACATTTTATCATAAATTAAAACACAAACTGATTTCGATTTTGGTTGAGGTGATTTTAGGTTATGTGTAAAAATCAGACAAACTCATACACCTCAGGCCTGAGTAAATGATTGCATTCTCTGTATTTAATGTATTCTCTGAGAAAACTAAAAAGGCAGGTATAGACAATTTTATGAGCTACTCAAGAGAATTTGGAGTCTCCATGTGGCCTGTGGTTCCACAGTTATATAAATTTATTTGGGCAGATTCATGATTTTGTATGATCAGCTCTATTCCTTAGACATCTGTAACTGATTCAGTTATGGGTAGGACGAGCCTGAAACTTCCTTCCTGTATTTTATATTTTCATACTTGACTCTCTCGTCCTGAAAGCAGAGGCTGTTTCCTATTCATTGGTTTCTCTACGCATTTAAGCACTTTCCTCATGAACCTCAAAAGAGCCCTTTTATGCAATTCTGAGATAATTTTCTGTCTGGATCATCATGCTTAAATCCTTCCCTCTTGACTCCTGTTGGCATTTATGGACGAACACCAGAAGCCAAACAGTTATCAACCATATCTTCATTCCTAAGATTAAAAATTTACATTTCTGTAGTAATTGCATAGGTATTTGATTTAAATCTGAAAGTGTAGTTGATTTTAATTTTCTTGAACTGTGCGTGGTTTCTTGCCACATGTTTAGTCATTTTTCAGAGAAACAATCCAATATCCTATGGGATTCGAAGATGCAAATCATGTAGTTATTGGTAGTAGCAGTCCTGTCACTCAGGACAGATGAAGGAAAGTACAGTTTAAGGATCAGAAAAGACGATTCAGAAATCCCGAAAAGCGTGAAAATAATTTAAATCCCACCACCTGTGAACCCAATACCCAGGCTCCTGTGAAAACTGAATGTTCCTTGTAACATGTAGAAAATCACAAAGATCTGATGTTAACATTTTGTGTGCCATAATTCACCTTAAATTTAAAGTTGTATAGGTTTATTCATGTCCTGATCTACATTTTTGCATAGTATTATCTTTCTTCAATTGATTATATACTGGGAAATATGTCTTTATACATGTGTTACTTCTGCGTGCACTTGCGGGCTTTTTTTAGGGAGAAGTTAGTGTTCAGAGATTCACATACATCAGACAAAAGGGCTTTAAAATCATAAGACATTTTAAATAATCATTTTAAAGATAGAATAATGTTTCTGGCTTTCTGCTTGGTCTGCACAGGTCAAGTATTTCTCTGAAAATATGAGAATCAGAAGTTACTCATTTTTGTCAAATAAAGATGTAATTGTCAAGTAATCCCATAGCTCCAGAACCGAAACCTTTTGAAGACATTATAGTGGGACAAATGCTGATGTTTTAAAGGCACCAACTGCTTTGTATACCCAGCAATTCCAAGCTGATCTTGCATTTGGCAGTGTGTCAGGCCTGTATTACAGTTCCTGTATGAATCTCTCATTTATAGGAGACAGGCACCCTATAATTGATGGACTGCACCGGTAGGACAGAGTCAATACTCTGCTTCTGAAAATCCCCAGCAAGTGTGTGCTGGGCCTTTCTGTCACCCTCTACAAGTGTTGTTATTCCTCAATGATTGGTCTCACTCCCTTATAGATTCTTTGTTCCTAATAATAGCATTATTCTCTTGCATGTATTTATTTTTGGCTCTGGCGTACCTCAAAAACTGAATGTTTTTCAGATTCAGATGTGGACAGTCACTGGAGAGTGTGATCTATGCTGGGTTGCTCAGCGAAAAACGTACTTGTAATGTGTATACAAAACAAGCTTTGTTTTTCAAAACCTGCCATTACTTTTACTAAGGCAAAATATATTTACCATGGAAAAGATTTTCAAAGTTATTAAGAAGGAATGTAGTTAAAATAAAAGTATCAACATTTATTAAGTATGACAAGTAAGCGGTTTATACAACCGTGGCAAACATATGTTTTCACATCTGTTTTCAGTAATATCATCATGATTTTAAAAATGATTTATAGCTCTGCAGGCTATAAAATGCCAGCTTTGCTGTAAGTTGGAAGTTTGCAAACAACAAAGAAATTATTGAAGGCATATATTGAACATGTTTTTGTGTTACACGCCTTGATATAACTTTACAAATATGAGTACTCTGTAACAATTAAGATAGCAACAAATGAAAATTAACTAAAATTTAGCAGTAGTACTACTTAAGTGATATCTTAGCATTAAAAACAGTAAAAGTTATTGTAATTATTATAGGCAAATACTGTGATATCCCTCAGGATACACAATTTTTCTTTTCCATGTCTCATTTTAAGTGATCTCAGCACCAAACAAAAATGTGCTACTTTGTTCTCATCAAAGTAATTTCAAGGTAATTAGGGCTGAAGAGAATATAGTGTAACAGTTTTTCTTTAAAATACAGTTAATATACATTTTTTCAATTTTGTTGAGCTGTTTGCATATGTTGGCAGGAGCAGAATTTACAGAATTGGCAGCTGCCTTGGTGCAGAGAGCCCAGTTACAGACCATACCTTTAAGCTTTTTGAGGGAGAAATACCATTAAATCTCAATTACTCCACATCCTTTCATCATCTTTTTAAGAAGGGTGGTCAGGCTTAACATTAGAGGACAACAATATCAAATATCTTTATAGGTCTTCAGTTTTATTTTTTTACACAAAATACATGACTATATTTTTGTCAAACACCTTTACCCGTTATGGCGCACAAGCATCTTGCCTGTGCATCCGTATCAGGGTGTAAGTGAAAACCATATGAAGAGTAATCTGTACTTTATTTTGAAATTGCTATTTTGAAATCCTTTCCATGAAAGGCAAGAGAGTTAGAAAATCCCCAACAGAGCATAGCCCCAAACGTTTACAGAAACTTAAACACAGATTCTTCCTCATTGTGCTTACTTGCTGTGTCTGGTTTTAAGCAGTTACATTTTACCTACACAACTGATCGCTGAAACTAAATTTTAAATTCATCTGCTTCAGTATATATTGTGGAAAAAATCTATCATATGGGAAAGGATTGTGTTTGACACAGCCCTGTATGGGCTTTATGGAAAGCTCCATATGAATTCTGGCATTAGGAAGGTTAAACGAGCCAGAAAAGAATTCGGCCATGCCTTCCAGTTGGATTTAAATGCCAGTACAATTATTCTGTTTGACTGCATGACAAGAAATATTTCAAACTCCTTATATAGGATGGAGTAATAAAAGGCACTTGCTCAACTCTTGCACAGAAATCAATGGGAATGTTTGTGATATCTTCAGTGGGAACAGAGTTTTGCCGAAGTCTGCTATTTTGGAAGATCGCTGCCCCGGCTAACACTACTGGTTATTATTCCAGACAGGGGTGGTACACGTTCATAGGCTGCGCCAGTGCTGTACCTCCCGGACCGGTGGCATGCCCCGAGCGCTGGTGAGAGCTGGGCACACATCAGCCCTGTCCCTCTGCTCTGATTTTAGCAGGAGGCAAGCAGGACATGTGGGCCCTGGGGACCACAGCCTGCTTTGACCGGTTGTTCACATGGGTGTTTGGGGCCCTGGAGCTGCACTCCACCCTAAGTGAACCAGAGTAAGATTTCATAGGAGAACTTCATAAATGACCAGTATCTTCAGTATCTTCGGATTTAATGCAAATTAAGTCCAAAGCAGTCTTTGACTAGAAGTAAAGCTTGTATTTATTGAAAAAAGGATTTGCTCTGAATTTCCCAGAGCTGCTTGGTGGCAATGCTACCCTCCTCTAGCCCAGTTGGCTGCATCTTCAGAGAAGTCTGGATTCAAGGGCCGTGTCTCATGTTTCCAGTAGACGGTAGTCTCCAAAACTGCATCTGGCAGCTATCCCTTTTCGTTTTATTAAAGAACACCTTTCCCTTTATTACTTCAAGGAATTTTGCATCATTTCTGTCAGCTGAGTGAAATATTTTCAGATGGCCAGAGACTACAGTAATAAAAGAATAACTATATTTATTTATTGTATTTCATTAGCAGAAAAAAGGTTTTATGCTGTTTGAATTAATCATTGCCAAAGGACTGGGTTACTCATGATGTGAGGGGAGGAGAATGAGCAGGTGCAGAACACCTGAAACAGCAACAGGCCCCCGGTGGTGGGCCCCGGTGGTGGGGGGTGTCCTCCAGAAAGGGGACTTTTCCAACAATTAATCTGAAAGCATCCAGATGGAGAGTGCAAGGGATAAGATAGAGAGCTAAGAGTACGAAGCTGTACCACGCAGTGTGTGTACAAAGTGTATGATAGATGCCAACACTTCAGATGTTCACCATGCTGTTTCTTTGACGTATCAATACTTGCATGTTAAAGCTATGATGAGAAAAAAGCGATTTTTTTTCACGAATGTGCTCACGAATCTCCTTCTGAGGTATGTGAAAATCACCCCAAATTAGAAGTGAAGTCATGTTCTCTTTGGTATCTAAGCGTGTATATTAGAGACCGAGGGGTCATTTCATAAGAAGTGAATGCAATAATACATGGGTTTAAAGACTGCAAGGGTTTCTTTTTTCCAAAAACTTATGACATGCGCAGTGCAAATGCTCACTGGAAAATTCAGAAATATTTTTACATTTTCTGTACTCGGAGAATACTGAAAGCTAAGCAGCACAGTGCTCTATTCTTGGTAAAGGCTTTTTCCACAAGTTTTTTTTGTTGTTAAATTCAACCTGCAAGTGAACTGACAACTGTTAAAATGGTAGCCTAAGAGTAGATGTGATCTTTCGTCAGTCAATCAGTCAAAAAAACCAAGCAACCCAAACCCATGAAACCAAGGCAAACTCTTATTCACATTTAGATTCACAATATATGTAAATAGAAAGTAATAGTAGAGCTTTAATTTTTAAAGTTTCTAGACTCACATCATTATCATTGTGTGTTTAACCATTGCTCAAACATTTATAAATACAAGGGCTGTTATGAAAGAGATATTAATGAAGTACTGCAAGGTCGCATCTTTTACATTATGTTTATATTAGTTCTTTATTTGCAGAATCATTTTTAAGAATGCATTTTTTCTGAAGAGTAAAATACCTGCTTCATAATTATCTTGGCAGATGGACCAAGACAGCTTCTTACATTGATATATAATTTATTAATATGTTTTATTTATTAGATTTCAGTGACTTTAGTGTATTGCTATCTAAACACTACAAATTATGGGTCTATATAAACGTGCTGAAATAATGGAATTTTCTTGACTGAAAAGGCCAGATTTTTTAGTAAGATATTTATGTAAGTCCAGGGAATAAAATGGGCAAATAAGAATGAGATAGGACAGAAATAAGGTAGCTGCTCTCAAAGGTCAGGTTGTCTCTTCAGAGTTTACAATTTCCACTTTTCCTCCAATACTGTGAATTGAGTTTTAGGTAGGTCCATCTTACTGAATTATATCAGATTTGAAAGGCATAAAAAGGGGAGAAAACTGCTGATTGGTACCCAGTGACCTAAGAAAGCTTTTGGGTTAGGCCCAGGAATCTTTTCTTACAGTTAGCACTTGTATTAAAACTGACCCTTTGAATTCTCTGATTTGTAATGCCTCTGATGCAAAGTCATTAACCTGAAAACTGCAGTTGGTGACATTCTTAATATGTCTGAGTTATTTAATAAGTTTGCCTTCAGTCCTCATTACGAGCAGTAAGATCTGAAAAATACACATCCTGAAAGGTTGCTGAATGGTTTTCTCATATTACAGAAATCCTTGAGATCGCTGGGAATGCGCTGACCGGGGTTCGGTCTCCCCCTGCCTGTGCTCTGAGCCAGCCATAGGCACCAAACCTGCTCCTGAGAAATTGTGTTTGTGCATTTGTGTGCCCACGGGAGCAACCATGCATACATGTAGGGAAGGAATGGGTTCTTCTCTGTTTGAACTCATCCAGGAAGTCTTAGGCTGTCACTGCTTGAAATTTTTGTACAGACCATCTACGTCACTGAAAATACCACGTTGTTCCCAGCAAGGACAACAAAGACTACCATCAAACTCTTATTCACTAGGAAACCGCTTAGAAGCCAGAAATTTCTGATTTCAGTGCAAGTGTCTGTTTTAAGAAAAGACATTTTTGATATATTTCATCATGCATTCAATTTAAGCCAAAGTAAGGGAATGGGTAAAAATTTAATAACGAAAATTATTAATTGTTGATTTTGAAAGTTTTGCAATATTTGTGTCTGAGGAAGACCTTCAAGAAATTCATAGAAGCTGCACTTCATATAATACAGGTTTCTTTTCTAAGGATTACTGATAGTGACCTGGGCTCTAGAGTTTGTCATGTTGCACATAGATGGACGTTACATACCAGTGAAATATTACTGAGTGACACAGTCACAGCTGTGGTCCTGGCTCCAGAACCCTTGTTTCAGTCAAGAACAGAGAGGACCAAAAATGCTCTTGATTGAATGGCAATGCACCAGAAATTTTACTCTTGATTGTGTTGTCAAAGAGCAAATCCAGCCGCTATAGCATCCGTGGACATTGCATTATATAACCAAATTTTCGGAGAAGAGGACAACTCAAGAGAGCTGCAGGTGCTTGCAAAGAAATACTCTGCATGCTGTGGTTCTGGGCCAAGGACTTACGAAAGCATGAGTTATGGGGAAGCCTTGAAGCATACCTAGCACGGGTGGATGGTATTTTGTGTAGCATTTTTATTTATTCAGGACTTTTTTCTAATTTGATCTTTTGAATATCTTACGATCTGTGGAGTGCGTCTGTCTTCTGTGTAAAAGTCACATTAAGATCGCAGTTAAGAGCTGTCTTTTCCTTATGGAACAGGACTTGCTGCCCAAAGTTTTCTGGTGACAGAAAGGCTGAGAACAAAACCATACATTTATGTGCATTTCCAAAGTCTTTATGTGCATGCTGCATTAGAAGAAATATTCCTGATAATATAAAAGTAGTAGATCCTTAGCGGACATAGAAGGCAGTGAACTAGCTCAGATTGGAAGTGGAAAAAGATTATCCTCTTGAAATAGGTAGGTAGTCATGGAACCAGAATAAGTGCGTTCAGACACTCTTCTGAAGAATAAGTGTATTTCAGACATTGTTCTCAATTACATCGATAAAGTTACGTGATACTTTGTTAGCAGAGTTAGTGTCGCCCATATACTGAACTCAGAAGCCACTGGGGCTGCAGAATGTAAGGAGGTCCAGACCACAGCCAGCTCAGGCTGTAATTTCAAGGAAATCAGATTTTATGTTTAATTGTTGGGGCAGGGGGCACCACAACAGTACTATTTACTGTGTTAGATATTTGTTTATTATAGCCATATTTATTTGTGGGGATGGGCAGTTCTATTAGTTACTTTTTCATATTATCAGCTGTGCTTTGGAAATTAAGCATCATATCTGAAAGAGTGGGAGGCTGCAATAGTAAGCAACCAATATAATTTCAACTATTTTAAAACAAGTGCTTTATTTTGAAGAAAAATGTCCCATTTTGAATTCTTTCGATGAAAGTCCCTGCACTTTTGAGTAAGTTCGATATTAATGTTCTTTTAATGATTCTTATTCATACAGTAGCACGTAGATGCATGGGTGAGATAGCATAAGAATCAGCAAGTAAATTAAATGTGTAGTATGTATGTTACACAAAATGGGACTGTCCTCACACAGAAAACCACACATACATAGAAATATGTCTGGGAACTTTTTTTTTTTGCTTTTTTTGTTCTTGACCATATTCATGGGTTTTTTTCATATTGATGTTATTATTCTATATATTCTCCATAGATTAATTATGTGGGAAAAAAATGTTCTAATAATCAAGGAGCTGTCATGCAGGTTGAGGGAGGTGATTCTGCCCCTCTACTCCGCTCTGGTGAGACCCCACCAGGAGTACTGTGTCCAGCTCTGGAGTCCCCAACATATGAAGGACATGGGCCTGTTGGAGTGGGTCCAGAGGAGGCCAAAAAGATTATCAGAGGGCTGGAGCACCTCTGCTATGAAGACAGGCTGAGAGAGTTGGGGCTGTTCAGTCTGGAGAAGAGAAGGCTCTGGGGAGACGTTATAGCCCCTTCCAGTACCTAAAGGAGCTTACAAGAAAGATGGGGAGGGACTCTTTGTCAGGGAGTGTGGCAATAGGATGAGGGGTAACAGTTTTAAACAGAAAGAAGGGAGATTTACATTAGATATTAGGAAGAAATTCTTTACTGTGAGGGTGGTGAGGCACTGGAACAGGTTGCCCAGAGAAGCTGTGGATGCCCCGTCATTAGAGGTGTTCGAGGCCAGTCTGGATGGGGCTTTGAGCAACCTGGTCTAGTGGGAGGTGTCCCTGCCCATGGCAGGGGGGTTGGAACTAGATGATCTTCAAGGTCCCTTCCAACCCAAACCATTCTATGATTCTATGTTTCTAAAAACTCTCCGTGCTCTTCCGCTCAACTTATGTCAATCATAGGAGCAATTTATTTGCTAAAAGAATAAACAAACCTTGAACAACTGATTATGAGATTATCATTATACAGTCATTATACAACCCAGTAAGTTATGAAATAACAGAATGAGAATAACTAGGAGGATGTAATAATTCTTACACTAACAGTAACATTTTACCAGTACGTATCTCAGCAAGCTGGCCAGTGCTGGGAAGTGCCCACAAGCGGGGCTGCCTAGGTCACTGAGAGGCCAGTGCCTGCTATCAGATGGGAAACGAGTGCTTACATTTGCTGAAGATTTCCAGCTCTGAATATTCTTCTCGTAGCAAGTGCTTAGGATTGATAAAAAGATGGAAGGAGAGACACCTGTGCCTTGCTGTATTTGGGATACCCCAGTCATTGGGGTCCTCTGTGGGAAATAAACTTCCTTCTCAAAACTCCTTAATTGAAGATTGAATCACCTCTCTTAAGTGAAGCCTCTTTCAGGCTGCTGTATCTCTGCATTGCATCTACCACACTAACTCCAGTTAAAGATATTCCACTTCATCTGAGTGATTAAAGATTCATAAGATCAGGCTCCTTAACTAGGTCCCTTGGCCTGCTGCGTTATCAGCTGTAGTGTTGAGCTGCTTTGTCTTTTCTCCCCTCCCCAAGCTTCTTCACTAAATAATCCCAACCCAATAGTCTGCTGGTTTGAAAACAGGACTCTTATCTCTCAAGTGGCCACTCCATTTGGGGCTTATGAGACCATCAGCCAGGAAACACTGTTATCCCTGGACTTACAGTCTATCTCAGATCCTCCAAATAGGACCAAAGTTAAGCTTCACAGTGAAAATACATGTGGCCAGAGGGAGTTTGGGCATAAATTCAGAGGGCCACAGGCAGCTGTGAGACTGACTGTTGTTTTCTTTAGCTATATCATCAATGCCTCATCGACACATCTGTTCCCAACATTAGGATACCAAGCGCCTTTGTAGCTTTAGCTTGGAGGATCAGACTTCTGAGAGTTTTTGAGGCAGCACTCCTATTTCCATAACTGTAGTTTGCATGAATACCTGTGAAAATGAGCTCCTAAGTAATTGAGCCACTTTTGAAAGTAGCAGTTGGACTCCTAATTTTGAAATGTTGTTCATTTGTGATGTATTTGTAATGCCTAATCATGTTCTTGAGAACTGTTAAAAATGTATAATTTTCCCAAAAGGTTGTATTGCACATACACAGGCTCACTTATACTTTAACCTTTTTAGCCATTAGAAGTCTGAAATTCAAGGCAAATGAGTACAAAGCTAGAAAGACAGTGATTATTCCAGAATTCCCCCGGCATGCTTCTCTGGTCATGCTTGGACATTGCATATTGCTTTCAAAATACCAACTGATTTATTTTCTTCTTTTATTTTGTAGTCAGTGTGACAGTAGTTTCCAAAGCAGATTTTTCTTCTAGTTGACAGAATATGACAGGCTATAACAAGTAGTTTAATAAATAAAATTCTGCTTCCAGGTGTATTTTGAGATGTTGTAATCTATAAAACATTGTATAGTTTTGCATCTGTCTATTTTATCCATCACCTGGACTGCTGTGCAATATTTTGATAGCTAGACTTGGCTTGTGTGAATGTGCTGACATATCCCATGGCTTATTTGTGTGAGTCTTGTCAGTGAGGGGATACATAACTAAAATTTTTAATGACAGTTCAGTGGAGTGCCTCTTCTGGTGTGGTAGAACATGCCTTTTTGATGTAGAATATGTTGGAGGATGAAGCATCTCTGGTAGATGGCTGAGCTGGAGCAGAAAATGAAATACGTGTGTGTACACGTTTTTATTCACAGAGGTCAGAAAATATGAATGGCTGGGAAAATAACATGTTATTTATACATCTGTAACCTTTGGAGACATTTTAGATGCTACCAATTAGGAGATTGGCCTGTATTTATTATTGTTGTCTTGGTTTTTGTTCATTTTAAAATGTAAAAAGTGATTGTAATGAAGGTGCCCTCCAGGCAAAAGTGTGGAGAAATTCACATACTAAAGGAAGAGTTGCCAGAGTTGCTGTTTGACTTTTGACGTTATTGTCATATAGCCTATGGTGTTACAAATAGAAGGGATTTAGATGGAAAGGAGAGCTTGAAATTACTCTATAAAAACTGTATATTTATATATACTGAATTTTCTTTTAACAGGTGTATTTTAAAGAAAGCATAATATTTTTGTAAAATTAAAATAATAACAACAGTAGTAACAACTCCATCGTGCCATAATTCCTTTGTTTCTTTGTACAAAGCTTTTGGTATTTAAAAAAAACCAAACCCACCAATATTCAAAAGCTATTCAATGAGTTCCTGAGAGATAGTTTTATTTTTTCAAGAACATTCATTACTAATCTCTCTCTATGCACAATGTTGAAATCTCAGCAGAAGATAAGTTGGGCACTGCTAGATTATAGCCTTACTCGTAATAAGAATTCTTTCTAATACACAAGGTAATTTTTCAGCACCCTATTTTGGGATTAGTGTTTTGTAAACATCACTGCCTGTATAGAATATATTAAATGTATTATAAATCAGGCTGGAGTTTTAATTTTACTCAACTAGCAGCTCATGTATCATCAATCACAGAAAATGCTAAAGCTAAATGGTACCAGATATCTAAAAAGTATGATTATCAATCTGTAATAGTTGTAGCTAAATGACAGAATTTTTGTGTGTTTTTTTTTTCAGCAGTGAGAGCTAACCTACAAAGATATGTGGGTTAATAAATTTTAATGATAGATAACTGAAGTCTCAAAGTTTGAAATTTGTATTTTTCCTAGTCTGTATCTCAAAGGCAGTGCATGGTGTCTCCTGCTGTAGGAAGCAACAAAGTAGCTGGGTTGGGGCCTCCCCTCTTGTATTCTGGTTGTCTTCAGTGAAATTGTGTTCTGATGTTCAAACATGTAAGTGGAAGCTGTTGAGGAACTGGTTTCTCTTCTATGACAAAACAGACAAAAATGTCAGTTCCCATTTCCTCTTAAGAAACTTTACAGGCTCTAGGACCCTCATTTATTCCATATCTTCCTTCTCATCTGAAAGGAAAATCTCATCTCTCTCTACGCAAAACTATCTAATCCATCAAAATCCCACTTTAGTATACAGAGATTTTACCCCGGAAAAAAAGGGAACCCAGAAAAACAGTACAGTTAGTTTCAAATACAGAACAGCTCATTTCTTTCTTAATAAAGTTTAGGTATGTAAATAAAGATATAGAAACAAAGAGATCGTCAGGTTCAGAGTAGCCTCTTCAGCCTCTTCCACGGGCTATTCCAGCTCCCCCTTAAAAATTTAGGGAAAAAAAACCAAACCGAAGGATCTTTTTCAAAGAATTGACTCATACCTTCACAATTCTTCAATCAGTAGAATAAGAGAAGCTGATCTGGCCAGTTCATGTCTCAGCCTTCAGAGAAGTGGGTTCATTGGTTGTACCTGCAGTGCCCCATGTGCCCTAAAGAAATGACTGCTAGCAGAGGAACTGCAGTGGTGCAGCCCGGTTAGGCAGCGCTGCAGGGCTCTCCTGGAGGAATTAATATGTCAGAAATGGAGCATGCCTCAGTGGGATCCTGATTGCTAGTAAGGCGAAACTGCTTGTAACATGCAGACTATCTCAGGTCTTCTTATATGGCACCACACTGTGTGAGACGGACACATCCTGGCTGATAAGTAGCTGTAGCATAGATGTAGAATGTTTGCATCACTAAAATGAGACTGTTTATCTAAAAAGAAGGATTGTAACAGAAGAAATCCAGAAGGGAAAAATAATACATATTAAACCTTGTTTTCCAGGCTGTTGAATCAATTTATAGTAATATGTGAGTGAGCAGGAAGGTAACAGCATCTGGTAGCAATAAATGTGTTTCCTTCCCCGAGTTACCAAATTAGCTATGGGAAGGTGATTAGAAATAAAATACAAGGATTTCTGATAGAAACAGGTAACACTGCATGGGCTTTGAGATAAGAACTTGACAAATGTGTAGAATAAATGCAAAACTGGTTTTGAAAAGGGGGGAGATTACCATTTTCTATGTTGTGTGCCAAGATTTGTGCATTTCAAATGTTAGCAGTTGGCTTCTTTTCAAAACTGATAAATAATGATGTTTGTTGCGGAAACAATTATCCTAAAAATAATTTAAAAGGATTGTATCCCCTTTTTGTTTGCCTATAAAGACCACATTCAATTTATATATAGACAGAAAGAGCTCCACTTCCATCTATAAAACAGTTCTTAAATCATTCTAAATTATTGATGTGCACAAAGAACTCTTTCCACTTTTGTTTGAAGTTTTATTTCTGCGGCGTTGTGCTTTCTAATTGTACTTTCAACTACTATGACATCTGTTATAGTTGTTTCAAAAACTTTCAATACTTTTCTTTTTTAATGATAGACAGTCTTTTCAAAGACAAACTGTCTTCATTTTGAGCAAGAAAAATAATTAGTTGAAAAAAGATCACTGATTTGGCCGGGGAACTCACCATTTTACTTTTTTTTCTGCAAGTCGCTGTTTTATATGATTCCAGCACCTACTCAACAGAAAGCTGGCCAAAAGGAATTCATCTCTGCAGCAACTCAGAAACCACAGAGCATCAGCATATGTCCTTTGCTTCCCTGAGGAAATCCAGGACTTTATTCTACCAAAAAGGGTACCAAGAAAGTACTTCACAAACTGATAGTCTCTATATGTCTAACAGATGGAAAAGTTAGCTACTATTCCAAGCTGCTATGCCCAACAATATAGGAAAAAAGCTCAGCAATTGGAGATGAGATTAATCCTTAAAAGTCTGCTTAGAAATCCTTTTTAATATAACTAGTGATATGAATATGTGGTCTAGCAGTAAACTTAGTTCTAATGGTCTATGACATAATCGCAGTCTTATCTCTGGCATAAAAATACAGCAGACATTTAAAGTATCCCAGATCAGGAAAGCACAATGTAAAGATATTTCCTTGTCTTTCTTTCAAGAGAGGCTGTTTTACCCCTTAAGGTAGAATAGACTTTCAGCTTTGAAAAATTTAAGTCCAGGACTCTGGTCCACTTGCAGTACACCATAACTAACGTTTGAATTAGAAGTTGCCTAGAATTCTTATAATAATTAATACAACGCTAGGGGATTTAATTGACCACAAGATTAAACTATTAAGGAAAAAAATTCATCCTAATTGAGAATTGAACCCCTACCCTTTATTCATTGAGTGTCTGCTCTGCCACTTGAGTCGTGAATTGGGGGTTAATTGACTGTCTAGAATCTCCCAAGGAGCAATTATTTCATATAATGGTGCTAACACATACTGTAGTAAGGCAATTTTTAGTAGCATCCTTTTTTCCCCTGGATTTAGAGAGATTTCATGAGAACAGCAAGAAAAGATGCTGGATGTGGGACAGGGAAGAAAGATATAAACAAAAAGGACTTAGGGTTTCCTTTCAACTGCTATTTGGTAAAGATCAAAAAACAGAAAAGGTGTTGATGTGGGTTGACAGAATAAAACCTCACCAATTTTTAGTTAAGAGACTCCCTAATCTCTGTGTCCTGTGGATCGCGCTACAATGCCAGCACCCCTCTACATTCTTGTTAAGATTCAGTAGTACTGGCCTGCAGTAAGATCTCACGTCGTTCTGACTGCATTTGGGGGTTTTGAACTCCGCTGAATGCATCTCAGTTTTGTTGGATGAATGATTAATTAGTTTTAGTCTATAAACCGTTTTGCTCTCCAGTTTAAATATTTATGGCTACACGCTGTGACAGTGTGGCACTCCATGGGATAGAAGGTAGTGTAAAGAGGCAGGGATTTCCCCAGTGGCACAAAATCACCTGTAGCTCTCAACCATTTTCATCTTGGCACCTGTGACACTGAAGGTATATTAGAGAACAAGAGGTGTGTCTGCAATGACTTGACTTGGGCACGTCCTGGACCAAAAGAGAGACGTTTGAGGGTCATTAGTCACTCAAGGCGATGTTGAATACTGCTTGGGTTGGACCTGCATTCATCTGCTGCGGCGTGGAGGAGGCTGTGAAAAAATAGTGTAATGCTGACGCTTCCTCCTACCGCTGCACTTCAGGATTGGCACTGTCGTTTGGTTCTCCTGTGCAATTAACATATCCATAAATAGGAATAATATTGCTTCTAAGCCTGTGCATCAGGACTGAAAGATTATTTAAATATCACTTTGGTGTAAGTGGTGGCAATAATGTCTGGTGTGAATTCTCTTAAATTTTTTTTCTTTCTGTACCACTGTCTCATTATATCTACTTTTTATTCTCACGGATCTCTATTTGATTTTTTCAGTATGTAATCTTGCTGCATATTTAAATGGCTTCTCTTTTTCAGTGTTTGTGGAATATAAATTCATTGATAAAAGTTCAAATTTGTGGCAAAATTACGATTCCCAGCTCAAGTTTTTGTAAAGAAGTAGGAATAACCTGTAAGTAATTTTACATAAACTAGTATAAAAATCATAAAAAGAAAGGGCTAGGTATACTTATATTTTTAACATTTTTCTATTTATTTGTTTACATGGTAATTAATAAAATTCAGTACTTCATAGTAGATTTTTCTGCTTCATTAGTGCAAATTTGCAGAACTTTTCTAATTACTATTCTCCTTTGAAGAATAAATAATAGAGATATTATCAAAACTTTTTAACTAGATTAGGATTTAGTTATGGATATAGTTACGCATTTTTATATTTCTGGTTTCTAAATATTTTTATTAAAGTGTAGTCTTTACAAATACTTGAAGAAACTGACAGAATTTAGGAGAAACTACTTGTGTGTGGAATTATCAAAGATAAATGCAGAAAAGTCTACCTTCTTAAACTTTCATTTTGAAAATTAATTTTAAATCCTATGGGCAAGAAGGACTGACTGTGTAGGTAATTCATGCTTAAAAATATGTAAAATCACTATATGCTTAGTGAAGTCTGACAAGAGGTCTGAAAGGGAATAGCACCCCATAGCATTAAGGGTCTCAGAAATAGAAGCAGTTTAAATACGTTATATGAAGAGACACTTTTAATGTAGTGCTATTTAGCCATGTTAACATCTAAGAGGAGCTTTTGCAATGTTACTGTTCATTCACTCTGCATCTAGTAGGCAACAAATCTTATCTGTATGTTGCTCTGCTCTGGGATATGGAGAAAGACAGTGCTTTGCAAGTGTGTGCGGAGGAGTCCCCGCAGAACAGAGACCCCCCAGCTCATCCAGTGCCCCCTGTGCTTGCATGGCAGGTTGCAGAGATGTGACGAGCGGGTCACCTAAGGTGGACACGACTCGCTTCTACCATAGCTCCTAGTTGCAGGGTGATGCGTTGCATTCACAGCTTAACTTCTGTTTCACATAAAAACATATGTGCTCATATGCCTTTTGCTTACATTTGCATTCTGGTGAAATCCGGACCACCAGCCAGTGTATGCTCACAGACCCGTAGGTTTCTGCTTGGCAGCGGAAAGCAGGGCAGTCAGTTGCACAGAAGGGAAGAAGATGCAAGCACAAAAGCAGTGTTAGAAAGTCCAGGTGACTACATTACACATGCACTGAAGAGTTGTTATTTTAAAGGTGACTTGTAGGTACACACGCACACCTTGTAACCTGCTTTACTGCATTTGAAAGATGCTCTTGTGCTTCTGTGGTATTACAGAAATATCATTAACAGTCTCTTAGACTTCCTGTTTTTGCTGGAGGTGTTTTAGAAAGCTGAAAGTGTGGAGAGGGTGCATGGCACAGACTGTCTTCAGCTGGAGAAACAGTGTTTGAGACTAAAAAAATATTATTTCCTCTTGCTTATAAAAATTGGAGGTGAACAGGTAAAATAGATATAACAAATACAAAAGAAAAAGGGGTTTATAGTGTAATTCAGATTCGAGTTGGGTTTTATAGTCACTCGTTTTCATCTGGTCAGTAAAATCATGGAGTGAAAACAGAGGAAACAAGATCTGATATTTCTGACATGAAAAATAAACGTAGTATTTTCTGCAGTGTGAGGGAATAGTTGTCCCAGGTCCAATGACAACAGTCTAGGCTACCAAAAGCTGCCACCGTCTGAGGAGGATGATGCTCTGGTGAAGAAATAGAGCATTGCTTCTGCCTCGAGAAGGAAAAACCTGGACATGTTCACAGTATGAACTGTGATAAAATGAATAGTTTACACTCTGAGTGTGATTCCTTTACTGTTCTCACCTAGTTCTAACTTCTCCCCTTTAAATATAAGTCTGTTCCAGTTTTCTCCACCTGCTGTTTTCTAAAACTTGCACATGTCCCCAGTCCACATACGCTATCATTCTTCAGTTGCACTCTCTACCCACATTTTACCCTGCCAATTCAAGCTCTATCCAGCAAACAGCTTGCCTGCCTGCCTTCTTTTTTTTCTCGCTGTATGTCTTTTTTTCTATAAGAAAAAAGTAAATATATTGACACAGAAATCTCCAAGGTCAGAAACCTGTTCAATTTCGGTGTGGGGTGATTTTTTTTAAATGATTTATTCTTTTTAAATAAGTGCCACACCCCAACAAAAATTTTAAAACTGTTACTAACTTCTAAATAAGTTAAAATCTAAGTAAGTAAAATCCAAGAGGCATCATGCAGATTGGGTATGTCAGAAATAGAAACTGTTGCTTTCAGAAATTCTGATTTTTTTCCAATAGAGGCATGCAGTTCCCAGGCCTGCTGTACAACTGTTTGTTTACATGCCTTGGCTCAATATTTTCTGGCAATTTTTCATGCTGCATGTGCAAGTCTGGTGTGTAACCAAAGGTGGTGCATCATCCGTGCTCTTGTAGGAGTTGGTCCTGGCCGTACAAGCCAGGTGAGGTACATCCGTGCCATCCCTCCCTTTCTCAAGTAGTTTATTTGTAATTGCATTGCAAAATCACATCTCGTACAAAGCCCCATGGCATAGGCCAGTTAGCTCTTAAGAGCAGTTGCCACTGAATCATTTGGATGGACTTAACCCTGAACCAAGGTTTCTTATGTCGTGGTAGAAACTGTGAATCAAATTTTCTTCTCATGTAAATTTGAAGTAACTGCTTGGAGTCAGTGGAAGCCCTCTGCGTTGCTTCCTAGTAAGATCAAAAGCTATACATTGAAGGTATTCAGCATTGCTCCATGAGTACTTTAAATTATGTTGTAATTACAGTCAATTGATTTCCCTTTGGAAGCTTGCCTTTAGATGGGCATGGTCTGGCAAGCTTCTCAGGCAGTTAACAAGCAAATAAAAACCCCAGCAGCCCCCTCCCCATGCTGCCATAAAGAGGTCTACTCTGAAAGTTATGTGGAGCTGTGGAGAGCAGTCGTTCTGCTTCGAGCATGCCCTTGCGTGCAGCATTAGCCTTCACCTTTCTTTCTCTGTTACTGGAGGAAGTAACTGATAGTGATCGACATGATTTCCTGGGCATAGTACATTCAGATTTTTATTATGATATTACCAGGACGTATGTTTGTGGAAAGAAGATATATATATATCTATGTTTAGCCTCAGAATATAAACTCTGTAGAAATAGTATATTACCTGCATGAAACTAAAAATATGGGCAACATAGTGTGCGGGAATTGGGCCCAGCTTTGCTTACAAATCAGCTTGATGATGAGGCTGCAAAAGTTATATTTTCGCTGCTTTCACACACTGAATTTATTAGCTTCTTGAAATTGATTTTGGATGTCTTTCATTTGCCATTGGGCTGAAGTCAAAAGCAAAACGATGATATACCACA
This sequence comes from Chroicocephalus ridibundus, assembly GCF_963924245.1. NCBI lineage: Eukaryota > Metazoa > Chordata > Aves > Charadriiformes > Laridae > Chroicocephalus > Chroicocephalus ridibundus. The sequence goes on from NC_086292.1 coordinate 16,477,556, forward strand.
TTTTGCTCACTCATCTTTTTATTGCTCAACTATTGTTATTGAGCAAAAGACATTCAGTGTGTTTCCCAAAGGAGACAGAACGCACATTTCATTTTCTTTTTAATTGACGGAAGTTTAACTGAATGCAAGTCCTGCGATCCTCAACTTCAATATCGAGGTGGCGGTTGTAAAGTAGTAGAGAGGATGGGGACTGGGATTCAGTTTAGCTCAGGGCTGAGAGCAGAAGCCAGAAGGGCTGTCAAACTTTGTACTGTTTTATTTGCTTGGAAGGAACGGTGCAAAGCTAATATCGATGCAGCGCTATGAAAGTGTTCAAGTAGTTATCTCTGGGAAGGTAATGTGAACTCAGCAGTATCATTGCTTTGATCTTTGGTTAAAGTCTTACAAAACTAGATTGCTGTTTGATTGACAACCTTGTCAGAGAGTGAATGAAGACTGACACTCTAATATTGAAAACGCAGCGTTTACAAAACTTAAAGCCTGAGTTTTCTCATGACACTGCTTCTTTTGTGGAAGACTGAATTTCACATTTATTTTTAAATAAGTGTATACCCTGCTGTGTGCAGCTAAAACTTATGATTTTTAGACTGCTGGCTCACAAGCACTTCTTACCCTACTATTTGATGCAGATGTGTTTATAGCAACAATACTGTCATAATGAATTTGAAGAAGTTGTTGTTGAAGGAGTTGTTGTTTGAAGGCTTGAACGTGATGGTATTTATCACAACTCAATACCAAATAATGATTGATCCGACATGTGGGTGATCGCCGCAGAGGTGGCAGGTTGCAGCTTGACTTGGGTAGTGTATCTGGCAGTTTCTGAGTGGGTCTGATACAAGGGTTAAAGGGTTTGAAACATATAATCCTGTCTTGAGGGACTGTCTTCAGCTATTGCTTATTCCTTGAATTATCCTCCTTAATACCCTCAGGTGAACAGAGGCTACTAACCAGGAGAGTTAATTTGTGGCATAGACTTCTCCTTTCATGCCAGTAATCTTTTTAACTGCCAGCCCTCTTCCACTCATACCTTATTTAGATATCATACCAGTTTCAGTGGCGCTGCTTGAGCAGGGCATTGGACAAGATGACGTCCAGACGTCCCTTCCAACCTCAACCATTCTGTGGTTCTGGTCATCTCCCAAATGATATTCTGGTCTCCTGTCATAGCCTTGATGCAGTCACTTGCCATCAAACTTGTCTTTCTGCATTGGGAGGTCTCTGTCTTGGCTGCGTGGGTGCAGTTGCTTCCAGCCCCTGTGTCCAACCTGCCAGTTAGCACCAGGGCAGGCTCTTCTCCAACCTCACCCTGGGGGTGAAGCCTTGAGATGTCACCTACCTGTACTCTCTCCATCAAAGGCTGCACTCTGAAGTGTACTTTTCCACGCTTTCCTCAATTTCTTTAAATCGGACAAGATAATGTATTTTGTTCAGCTAGCAAAAAAAAAAGGGGGGGGGCCTTAAACAACTTCCATTTCTATTTTTATGACAAATGACATTAACTGCCATGATTTAAGTAATGGGTAAGAATGAACCAGATTGTGTCTATTTCCACATCAAAATACCTTAAGCAAGGAAATGTCTCCCCAAAATAATAATCCTTATATCATCCAGAGGTGTTAGTGAGGAGACTCTATTTATATGATGCAGTTTAAAAACAGGCATCCAAAAGATTTTCACAGAAGGGGCTGATGAACTATAGGGCGTGGGAACTACTCAAATTGGCTTTACTGTCAAAGCCAGTGATTTCTGAGGCTACATCATCAGTTTTTCCTGACCTTCCAACTCTCAATTTACTTCAGTATTGCTAAATTCTGAATGCAGTTCTTTCCTTACCTCTTAGGTCATGTATGTCTTACATGAAAATGCGCGTGTGTATAGCATTAAATATCTATAGAAATATGCATAAACACTTGCAAAACGATATGTATGCAATACAATATCATATCTTTATCCACTAAAGTATCCTTTATGAAAAACTATTAATTAAAAGCCAAGATTAAAGCCACTTTCATCAGCAATGCAGCTTTGCTGAATAAACCTACATTTGGCCATATTTTCAAAGTGGACGTGTATAAGTCACAAGAATAATTACCATTTCATCATTTGAAGTCTGCGAATGAGTGATTTCAGAATGAAAAGCATATGTAGCTATGCTTATTATGCAGAATAAATTATTTTCAAACCCCACATTTATATCAGTGCATTTTTTATTGTGTGGAAAATGCACATCCACAAAAAAGTAATGATCACCTACATTTTGCTGTAAACGTTTTTAAAATATATATCTGAAATTCCTTTTGGAAATGTCTACAGTCTGCTTCCATGTTGCAACACATATGGTAAGAAAATCTTGCTTGCAAGCCAGTGACTGTTTTTAAACAGTTTTCAAAATTGCACTGAATAACAGCTCATGTACAAAAATCAGTATTTTTTGCATTTTATAACAAGCAGCTTAACTTTTTCTAAGCTATGACAGATTTCTCCCTAGGTAATTTTTAGTGTAATAATAGGATTAGTTTAGCTGTCCCTATTTTTTTGTGTCCACATAGGCACTGGTGGTATATTAGGAATACTTCTGAGTCATTCCAGTTCTGTCTTACTCCATTCTTTAGTCTTTAGAGGCCTCTGTGGACATAAAGGTTATCACTGTTGAAGGCTTTGTTCTGTTCTGTTCTGTCTTTTTTTTTTTTCCTTCCTCTCACTGCATGTTACATGTGTGCACATGACACATAACAGATATTTAGGACCCAGTTCTGTTGCTATGATTTTGATAAAGCATTTCTGGAACTTGTTGTATTTCAATTAAGATTTACAGCTCTCCTTTTGCCTCAAACCTCGTTTTTAAAGGCCAGAAGAGAAAAGAAACCCCAAACCATAAACAAGTTAAGTGAAATATCCATAGTGCCTTCAGTTAATGGTATTTCCTTAAAGCAGATAAGTTACTGAGCCCCCTTTTAAAACAAGAGTGTTAATTTACTGTTTCCTTTCATCTGTTGAAATAATTACTTTTCTTTTTTGCCTTCAATAGTTTGTTCTGGTCGTTAACATTTCTGTAAAATTAAGTTTGAAAGGTGCTTTTAATGTTCGGATAGACTGCAGTGCACATTTGACTGTTAAAATCAACCCACTTAAGGCAGAACTAATGTTTAACACTCGCAGCTATTTGAAGTAGTTCACTGCCCAGTTTAATGGTGCTGCCGAGGGCAATGGTCACATTACTTGCTATTATATTTTGGGGGGGTTGTTATGCTGGCAATAAAGACAATCCATGATATTTCTAAAGACATTGGCTTAGATCTTAAAGACATCATTTTTCTACTAACAAGCTATGAACTGTAATTTCTTGGAGAGAAGTGGGCAAGAAGCACTAACCCCTGTTCTTGGCCATGGACTCCATTTAGGAGCTGTAGTTGCATGCTGCAGTGTTAATGTGGAACGAATTTTCCTGGAAGTGCTGTTGAAAAAGAAATAATCAAGCTGTATAAAACCCACGGTGATGGTCAACTGCACTGGGAGAAATGATCTTATATAATAGGAATTGGATTTTTAATTTTGTGTGGTATCAAGACAGTTTTAAGACATCTGCACTAGTAGGTGAAGAGTGACCCTGGGTAGCTCAGCCTGGCCTGGTGGAAGCTTGGTGCAGGAGGTGGGAGAGGCACAGTGTGGAGACAACTTGGCTGTTGCACTGTGAACCATCTCAGCTGTGGTCATAACCCGACCGATAGCTTCTGTTTCATAGCATTTTTTTGGTGAATTTGGCTGGTTTGTTTGCTACAAAAATAGATGGTTCTGTCATGCACTGGTTGTGGTATAAAAATGTTCCTCCAACCTGGCACTGAGAGTAGACCTTCCCAATGGCCGAATTCACCTTAAGCCATTCTTAATCCATTAACATTTCCTTAATCTGAGGATTTCCGATTGTAGGTCAAATAAGATTATTTATGGGAATCATCAGGCAAATACTACAGAAGAAAATGTAACTGGTTCTTTATGTAGTGGAGTTGATGGAAACTTTGCTGAAGTCTTCAGCAAGTCCAATGGGAAACGTGTAGTGTAGGACTGCCCCAAGTAACCCACAGCTGAATGAGTGAATAGAGCATAATCATCATATCTATTCCTATGCAAGGTCACAAATTTATAAGAAAACGACTGCTTTTTCTTCTTTGATAAGCAGGACCAGACGGAGAATTTAAAGATTAAACAATACATCTTCTCATCCAGAAAAAAATGTGTATATATTTACTGAATGGTGAGTAAAATTTTCCCCTTGGCTAGTCTAGTGCAATTTTACAGCTTCAACAATGCTGAATGGATGTTATTGAGAAGTGAATTTGGCTCATTCTTTTTATGCTTTTAATAAATACCCAAGGGAAAGGCAGTTGTTCAAGGAAAATGAAATACAAATAAACATAGAATTTATTCTCAGTAGGCATTCTGGGGAACTTGGAGCTTTAGTTTTATGCCATGGTTTTTTTCCTGGTACTTGCAAGCAAAACTAAAATATTCATATAAGCTGTCAGTTCTCTAAAGTGAATTCATCCTTTTTAAAAAATAAAACTAAATATAGATTCAGTGGATAGCACAGAAACAATGTGAATCATAACAAATGACATTTCTGCTCCAAAGTACGTCATTGTAATGGACCATATTATTCTGGACTGTGGATACAGATGATTTTTTTTTCACAGCATCCTGTAACAATTCTTGAGACACAACCGTGCACAAAACATTATTTGTAATTATAGCTGTTTGCCATTTTTATCTGCTCCATGCTTATCTCTCATTTGATTGATAATCCATGTATTTTAAGCTAAGGAAGGCTCTTCATGCTGCCACTTAATAAAAGTTATCAGTTTTTACAACCTAAATTTCAGGACAACATTGACATTTTTTGTTTGAAGGAAAAAAAAAGATTTAGTTGCTTCACTGTGCATTTTTTCACATAGATTCCTAGGGTGCCATGGAGAAATACAGTCAGTGGAGAATGTTTATTGGTATAAAGAAGAATTTAGAGTATGGATTTCATTGCAGATTAATCATTGCCCAAACTTTCAAATAGTCCTTCAAAAAAATCTGTGATTCCCCGAGTAGTGTCCTGTGGAGGGTCAGAGACACCTTTTTTGGATCCACAATTATTTTGGTTACCAATTCCTTAATTATTATTTATTATTATTATTATTAATGTATTTATTTATTTCTGACATTCTGACTTTGGAAAAAAAACTAGTCACATGTTCTAATACTTGTGGGTTTAAACAAATCATATAAAGAGACTTTTAACGGTTCTAGACTGCATATCTAACTTAGATGTCTTTGTCACAAACAGTGCAAATTGGTTGTAAGTCAGTATTTACTACTAGAGAGTATAAATCCAGACATTATACATCATAAAAGCAAGAACATATTTTACTGTTTGAGAATGACTGAGCTTCAAAGGTTCCACAGAACCTGAACAGAGATTGACTCTTGAAAAACATGTCTTTTATTTCATTTCTTGGAGGATATGTGGTAAAATACCTTTCCAGGTAAGGTTCATGGTTCATTAATATTTTATCCACTGATTGTTTTTCATCAGCTACCAACTTGCATGTTTGCATAAACAACCCATAAATACCTTCGTCACCAGCTTCATCACCTTGGGTTGCAGTAACCTTTGTGAAGACTTTAGAGCTCGAATGGCAGTTTGTACAGCATCAATACCTTTCAGAATTTTACAAAACTGGCTGATTAAATCTGATTTTAAATACTACTTTCAGTCTCGAACCCTGCCTTTTTAATAATCAATTAAAACATTGTTTCATTGTGTTTATTCAGCGTGTATAAAGCACTGCTTGACATGTATTAGACCTTACATAGCAGTACACAGCTGTAGCCCATCCAGCATTTTCCAAATGAGTTTGCACAAGGAATAAAAGATTACCATCTGAGCAACACTGGAGGGAGACAAGAGCAGACAAAAGGCAGTTAAGCGCTACAAAAAAAGAAAAGACCCTGTTGAGAGAGAAATTTCTGAGCAAATGCCTCAATTTCACAGGGAGATACTGTAGCAGGCAATGTACATTGATTTTAGCACATGAAGTACATTGCATTTGGGATTCATTAAGCTTCATTTTGTGCACTATCATGAATGGGTGTGTCAGCTACTCTCTCAAGTAATGCACAGTTTCAAGGCAAGGAGGTAGAATAAGCCAAAGTGAAAATATAATGTGCCCCAGAAAGAGAGTAAGCCAGTTTTAAAAGGAAAATGCTTTAGTTGCTAAAAGCCATAAGTCACAGTAGCAATAATCAAAACCTAAACATTTTTAGAGGATTTTGTGCTTATAGAGTTTTTAATACGACTTACAAACATCAATGAGTTCATGGTCCTAGGTGACCTGGTGGAAATCCCACTAGAAGGACCAATGGACAAATGGGGTGCAGAGCCTTATTTCTGTAATTTGGAAGAAAATATGCAGACAAATGTTTGATACTTTTTAGTTAGTCAGTTTTTTACTGAATATGGGCAAGGTATTTTTGGTTTTGGTCATGGTTGGTTTTTCAACTTTTGTATTTGCAGTGGGAGGGTGCTTAAGATGGTGCTATTTTCTCTCCCCTCTGTTTTTCTTTGTGAGCCAGCGGCAGAGCTCGCTGTGGCACTTCACTGCCTCTCCAGCCATCAGCTGCCAAATCTAGAAGCCACAGAAAGCAGCAGGTCCATGAGGCTGGATTTTTCAGCCATCCACCAAATCCAAGGCTGTTTTGAAATCTGTTTGCAAATGTGTCAGAGGTCTGGAGTACTGGGTTTCTGTGTAATTTGTTTGTATTTTGTTTTTAGTTGAGAAGCATGTAACTCCAAGAGATTGATCAAAAAATCTGTTCAGTAGATTTTATTTAGAAAGGATGATGCCAGTGGCATTGCTTGTCTTCAATCTACTAGAAATTTTAGTGATCTAGAGGCAAAAGGTTCATGAAGAGTCTCAAAACATTCCTAGAGTGATTGGTTTGCAATCTCAAATCAATGAAAGAATGGGGTTGTACATACACATGGCTGTAGAAGACAAAAAAAATAATCTTCGTTTCCTCAGTGCTCCAGCTTTTGTGCTTTGGCGCCAGCAGAGATTACACTGTTATTAATGAAATTAGCCTAAGCAACAGGGCTTTACTGCCAAACTTTGCTGTATGCCGCATTCTCTCTCAGAGCATAACTTTCTGCATTTTGCTGGTTCAGGGTGACGGCACAGGTGCTGGAAGTCTTGGGCAGAGTTGACCAGTTGCTGGGAATTGTACTCCTACACTGTACTAGTAACCTGCTAGAGGAAAACAGGATGCTGGAATTAGCCTTTTGTGGTTTAAATACCTAATTTTACACTTTTTTTGGAAGTGAGGGTTTGTCTCCGATATGTACTGGGAGTCATCACTGCGAAGGAGGTGGTCACTGAAGAGGTGCTCCACCTGTAAGGTGGGAGGCTTGGAGCCCGTGGCAGCCCAGCTTCCCGCCTCCCCAGCAGCCAAACCCCATGCTCGGGCTGATCTGGAGGAGGAATACAGTAGATTAATGTCAGATAGCAGCTGCTTTCTGCAGGAAGTTTTCCTCTTTCTTGCCTCTCCCCAGTATTTGATCTTTTAAAAGAGCTCAGGATAAGTGACAGCAGTAGACTTAACAGTTATTAGGTTGCAAAGTAGTGGATGTGGACTACTTGGTGGTTAGCTTACATTTATACTGTGATCGCAGCTGCCATTTGGGTCAGAAAGAGTTTTCCCTTTTGATAGATTGGCTGTGTGCTAGGAAAACTTGTCTTTCCCCAGAGCATCATGTAATTATTTGGTGGCAAAGAGTCCTGCTACGTTGCTATGGACATGTGGCTCTCCACAACGAGAGCTGCTGTAATGCTGATATATGTGACTCTAATCATTCTGTCACTAAGATGTAATATCGATACGCCAGGACAACATTTCTATCAGAGGGCCTATTACTTGTCCTCTTAGTGGAAGTGGGGAGGAGGACTGGGATAAGCCAAATTCTGACCATTTCTTAGCCCAAGAGAGGCTCAGTTGCATTAGGGTTCAGTTCTGTAACCTCTAATACCTGTGGGAGGTACTGGCACTATCTGAACGGCGGCACTTAGGAGTGCGGCTGCACGCCGCAGGCTGGCGAAGCCCTGGGTAGGAGATGGGTGCACCTCTTGCACCCTCTTTTGTGCAGGACCCTGGCTGCTGGGGCAGGAGCCATGCGGGCAGGAGGCGGGGATGCCGCAGCCCCCGGCCCTCTGCCCCTGCTGCGGGACTGCACGGGGGCTGCGTGCGGCGAGGGAGGGTCGAGGGGCTGGGGTGCGGTTCTCTTCTGTGGAAGACTACAACAGGGCTGTGCCAGGGATCATGCTGGTAACAGCTACAGCACAGAACTGCTACTCACCTGTAGAATTAAAAAGGGATTAATTTGTCATGCTTTGGATTATCAGGGTTTATGAAATCAATGTGTAACTGAACTGAATTCAAATGCTAGGATATATAAGCAGAGTACTTCTTTCTTGACAACTGAAGAATTCATAATTCATTCAGAAGGAAACTTTTAAGGTGATCATCTTTCTGGGTCTATTTTCCTGTTAAGGCAATCGTATTTCTCCTAGCGATCAGTTTTGAAACTTGTCTTATTTCTACAGTGCAGAAATCCTGCTGGTGAACATCCCCCAATTGCACTCATAATTATTTCTGATTAAAAGTGCCCTAGCCTGACAGCACCAGGGAAATTAATAGGAGAAGCTTTCTACAAGTTTTAGAAGATGAGCAAAGACATACTCCCTCTTAAAATTATTTAAGCAGGTGCTGTGGGAAGCCATTGCTTTTATAAGGCTCTTCAGATGTTTACAGCAAAACATTTTTTCCCAGTGATTGAATTTTTCGAAGTACTAAAATACCACGGAGAAATATGTTTCCCACCAGTTTTATGGCTCCCTGGGTGCATTCTATACAAACCTTGTATCTGCCTGGACACAAACACTCTATTGCAAAAAGATATCTTGCCATTTTAACAAGCTATACTGCTTTGAAAGGATACGCTGCATCACCAGTGGGAGCGTCAGTACCTTAAGAGTAATACTTCTGTAAGGGTACTATTTTATTAAAGCAGACCTCAGTAATTTGTTCCTGACTGTTATACACCCTTATTTTATTAAAGGTATTTTACATCTGTGGAGGAGATTACTACCACTCCTATTTTCTCCACTGCTTGGCTTTAATGGATGGTGTGGAATATAATATTTATTAAGCTTAAGCAGGGGAGGACATAATAGCAGAATTGTCCTTTATAACCTATTTTACAAAGTTGTAAAATAAACCTTAATAAAGCAGGAATAATTACCCAGGAATATCCAGGAAATGGAGTACTCTGCCTGCTTCAAATATTTGGAAGACTTAACTGCTAGTTATACATGTACTTTAAGAAATTGAATTTAACAGTAATAATATTGATATTAGTTTGATACTATTTTAAAATATATTGCGATGAATTCTCTTTGTGTCATAATTACTATGTTAGCATAAATCATACAATACGTAACTATAATCTCTAGATAGTATTAACTGTGTATAATCCTACAGAAGACAAACACATTACAAAAATATTTATACTTACTAACTTTGAGGTTTAGGGTTCATTTACCTTATTCTGATGGCACCCAGAGCCCCGCAGCTGGCTCCCTGGCTACCAGTCAGTTCCGCTGGTGATCACTAAACTTTGATGGCAGGGAATAACAGCATTCCTTATTGGTCAATTCTGTATGCCTTTAGCTCTGCTTAGGGCCAGAGAGGACTTGTGTTACTGCCTGGGCCCCAGAAGGCAAGGAGTGTCTTGATTCCAGCCTGGGTTTGTCTGAGATTAGGAACATGGACTTTGGGAAAGGGAACAATGCCATTTTGAGCATGGAGTATATGCTTTGCACGCACCTAGCACAGCTGACATTTGAATAGTTCCCTGGACCGGGAAGACAGCTTCAAAAAAGCCTTTCCTGGTGGGCACATTTGCAGCCTTAGCAGGCAGGTGGAGTTTTCAGGTGCAAAATGGGAACACAAGCATGTGTGCCATGCTGGCGAAAATTTGGTCCCAGTGATCACAGCTCTCTGGAAGCATTTATATCCTTGTGTGGGTTTTGTGAATAGGAAAAATGGAATCTTTTTAATGAGAGCTGTTTCAAATTATGGGTTATACTACCAAATACTGCAATAAAGGGAGTAGATGATGAAAATTGTTTAAAAGCACATTGTATATTTTTATTACAATGAGTGGGACATGAAAGAGATTGCCTAGCTGTGGAGACACGGAAGGCCTTTTTTTAGATACACCATTTTGCTTGTCAGTTCTTGAGTACTGCATTTACAGACGCACATGGCGTCAGCAGAGCTTGCCCGCGACAGTGCGCCTCACCCTCCAGGCAGACCTGTGTTGGTGGCTTTTGCAGGCAGCTGCCAGCTTGTGCTGCCCATTCTGCAAGTTATTCCAACTGGGAGCTACCTCCTGTCCAGAAGCCATGTAGCCGCAGCTAGCAGGGAGCTGGGATGGAGTTACTACCCTTCTCCCTCTCCCTCCGTTCCGGGTCCCCCATGCACGGTTGCTGGTTACACACTAAAGCATGGTTTATTAATCTGAACATGACGCTCACTAATGGCAGTTGTGTTTGGCCAGGAGCCGGCTAGCCTGTGCTGCCTGGGGACGTGGCAGAGCAGGCACAATTCTGCCTGCGAGGGGACCTCGCCGTCTGCATGGTGGGGACTGACATTCTCCAGCCAGCTCTGGCTGCCTGTGCCGGTGGGATAACCGTTCCGTTAACAGACGTTTCTTCAGCTTGAACACCATCACCCTCTTCCTGTTTATCCTCATCACATCCAGCCCGTGTTTCTTCACCTTTCTAATGCAGTAATTTTACTGTTTATTATACTGCTTCTTGGATAGCTTTGTTTTTCCGTTTCTTGTATGATTTCTCTTCTTGGTGGCAGTCACTGAAACCTGTCTCAAAGGAAAAAAGGGAAGGATTTTGTATTAAGGACCCAACGCTGCTTTGCAAGCAACTGATTTCTGATCAGGTATTCCAGAAGGACTGGGAAAGCAATTCCTGTCTTCCCCCTTCCTTCCTGATTTCTTCCTCCTGTTGTCCTATTTATTTTTTTTTCATAAATTAATATTGTGCAAATGATTTGGACTAAAGTTATTACATTAATTATCCAAACTGACATTTTTTTCAGTGTGTGAAAGGACAGGGTGGTATGTAAAATAGATGCACCAAGAACACCTACAGTATGACAACAAGTAGCAGGGTAATTGCTGAAAATGAAGTCTTTTCTGCTATCCCTTCCCTTCAACATCTGTTGTTCCATATGGAGTCATAAATATTTGCAACAAAATAGTTGAAGAAATAATCTCAACATTAATAGGGGAAAGCTGAATTCGCCAAGAAAATTGAAGAATCTTTTTTTTTTCTTGGCAAGTTCCTCCTACCCATCCTCATCTGACAGTCTAAAATCTCTGTAGAATAGTCAGACTACAGTGATGCTTAAAAATCACCATTGAAAAAACCTTTGTGAATGTTAATAAGAGAGTTAGCTGAGAAAAATTTTATAACTTCTTGATAATGGCCATGAGGACGATTTTGTTTATTTTGTTTCATTTTCCTCCTTTCGTCTGTGCCGCAGTAATTTTATTACTAGCCTTTTATTGAATAGTTCGCTTTTTCACTTTTTCTGTTGTCAGTAGAAATAATGCTTCTTGTCGTTGTGGGGAAAGCCAAGGTTCTATTACTAGCTGAAAGTAACTAGTTACTTTAAGTTGCCATATGGAAAATGCAAATCGATAGTACTTAGCTTCCATGTAAATTAAAAGCAACTTAAAGCACAGAACAACTTCAAATGTTTTGGAATCCAGATTACCAAAAGCAGCCTGAGGAGCAGCTCATAGGAGAAAGCGGGTATAACAGTAACACAGAGAAACTGAAAATTTTACATAATTGTTGTGAATATAAAATATAGCATTTGTGTAAGGCTTTTTATATATTTATTAGTAGCTTTAATTATAGTTCTCCTTAATGAACAGAATTTAACCAGGTGACATCAGTTGTATTTGTTTTTCTTAATCTGTACATATTGAACTTTAGACTGAAGTTACTTGCAATGAAACACTCAGTTCTGATGTCTAGCTAGTGAATTACTGCAGTTCTCAATTAAATTTTTTATAATTGAAAACCTAGTATCTCATCTAACTCGGGTCCCTTTTTTTAAGGTTAGAATTAATAAAATATTTTCAGGTGTTTTTACCGTCAGTACCATGTGAACATCAGAGTATATTGTAAATATGTTGAAGTTATAAATAGGTATAATTTTCTGTGTTATTAATGAGAGTACATTGATGAAAATGTCAAAGCTGTATAATTATGCACCTCTTGATAAAGAGTGCACAGATAAAGACAATTTGTAAACTGTAATTTCAGACTTTTCTAGTGAAATTTTCATTTCTCTGCTTTTTGCTTCCTTCTCCTATTCAAACCCTAAGTGCCTGCTTCATGACGTCCTTCAGGAAAACACACCCTCATCATTCCTGAGGAAGGTCTAAGGAAAGGTGGTGAATGCACGGCTTGCACAGTTTGCTTTCTCTTTTTTTGCTACTCCAAATACTCAGTTTTTCTTAAGCTAGCACATTGCTCTACATGGAACAGACATGGTCTACGTTTTCCCCTCTGTTGAAAGCAACAAAAAGGTTTTATTAAACACTTCTTCAGGACAAAATCGATTGATCTCGGAGTGCATAGGTGAGAACCAGCTTGGATGCGGATACCGTGAAGCGGAACATAGTTGATGGTACTGTTTTGTGATAGTTTCCAAAGCTTTATAAGGCAGCCTGGAAATGTATATATAATGATTAGATGCTATTGTTAAAATGAAGTTTCTTTATGGCAAAGCTCAGTAGAGAAAAATGCTTGTGTGCTAGAGAGTTGTATCAGTCATTTGGAAATGAAATAAAGTCTGATTTAAAGCTAGTGCGCTGGATTAATCAGCTACTCCCCAGTTGCATTCATTGACCCTGTTCATTCAGGGCCTGTAATTAAGAAAAAGAGCAGTGGCTTGAAATTTGGCATTTGAATCACAAGGTTAAAGCAGTAAATTTCTAAGTCTGATTGGTGCCAGGTTAGGAGGAGGTATCTCTTTTCTCACTGATGGAGTGCACAGCTCCTGTAAGAGAAGCAATGAGTGAGGGAGAAAAAGGTAGGCAGAGGTTTACGGAGGATTTTCAGAGTTATTAAAACACTGAAGATGGATAACTCTGTCCTTGCAGACTTACAGATATAAAATATTTGAAATAAACAGTGCTTCAGATTACAGGTTTTCATACTTAACCTTACTGTAAAAGAAAAAAAATTCTACTAGTTTCTAGTTAAGCAACACAGAAGTTGCCAAGGTTTAAAATGAAAATAAGAAATTTCACTTTTTTGAAAAACTGCTTTTTGCAGTCAAAAATTAGAATTCGGGCCCTAATTCTATCAAAACACCCATGTTTGGACACCGCTGCCTATCAGTGTTGTCGTGAAGTAGGTGTGTAACTGGAAGTCGAGGGACCTTTTGCCGCTATAAAGATATATTGGTTCAGATGATTCTGTAAGATCTTTGGACAAATAATACTATTTCAACTGAAAATGTGTCATCTTAATTTCAGAGATGAGTAGCACATACAACTCAGCTGGTGTTGCAGGTCCTCAGTTTCATTTTATTAAACGTCAAAAAGGTCCATTCGAGCGTCTAGGCTGTTCTTTTGTAACTATGGACCATTAAATGTAATCCCCATCACTCAGATATGAAACTCAAAGAATTATAATTGCAATAAACCATTTTAGTCCTTAGGTTTCTAAATTGTATGCCACAGACAGGCAGGGAAAAGGAGTGACCCAGCTGCCATCTATGTTCAAAACCATCATATTAATGCTGGCTGAAGGCTTTCTGAGATCAAATGCCTTGGTTACTAACTAACAGATTAATAACTATAAATTTCATATAAATTGTTACTCTCCTCTCCATATGCCACATATTTATTTTATGCAAGAGGTTTTTTTTTATAAACTATTTGAGGTGAGGATTACATATAACGCTTATACATGCAGATAGATAAAGTGTTGAAGTGTATGTGAAGAAATAACTTGGTGGTCTGACCAGTGTTAGCCAATATGGAAATTGTAGCTTTAATATTTCTACCTTGTTTTGAGAGGGATGTGACATGTCAAGTGTATCAGGTATATGAATGATGGATTTAAAAACGTGCCTTCTGAAAGAATATAAACCAGCTGGCAAATAAAATTGCCTGTTGGTTTGGGCCATGCACTGTCGTGCAGGGAGCAATTCGTGTTCCTCGCGTTCCCAGTGCTGCGTTTAGTCCGTAGGTTGATGCTTCATTTTCCAATCCCCATTTCTGCAACTTAGGCAGAAGACAGGAGATGAAATACTTTAGTATATTTAATTAAGAACAAGAAACTTTCTAGCAGATTTCCATGTGCTTTCCAGGGATAATATTCCATTCATTGTTAGTGTTTACCGTGTATTTCTTTTCTCTGCAATGTAATTCTTGCTTTCGTCTATTCATCTGGATGCCAGCTAGAAATCAAAATAAAAAGACTGCACACTAAATGGATTCATGAATGCTATTATAAAGCATGGCAGGTTTAACAAACAAGCTCGATAAAAGTTACCACTTTGCTTCAATAAATAGAAACGTTGTTTGTGTCCTTGGTTAGATTGTAGTTGCCCTAGCTTTATTTCTTGCTTATTCTGTTGTACTATAAGTGTGAGTGCAGATTTTAGCATTTATATTTTTAGTGTTCTTTAAAATCAAAATGCTTAAATCAACATCTTTTTTCTATTAAAGAAATGCATTTGATACAATCCACAAAAAATGCTTCCAACAAGTGCTATTTTTAATCGCTTTACCAATTATGATTTCTCCAGTCTAGCTAATAAATTTCTGCCTAACTGTGCACTTAATTCAGAATATGGGCAAGATGTAGACACCATTCAGATGTGAAGACCTATTACAAGATTGAAATAGATTTCTAATGCATTTATCATTCATCTTTGCAGAGTGTGATTTCAATCAGAAAAAAAAATGATGAATGGTTTGACAGTTTCCACCCATATACGCTAAAACATAATATGCTGCTTCTAGTTTTCAGCTATTACAGACTTTAACATGCAATGTGACCTTGGTCTGCAAAGCATGTTTGGTTAGCACAAAAACTTAATCATAAGAAGTCATAAGTAGAATCCTTCTTCTTTACTGCCCTTTTTCTGGGACTTGGAAATTTATTGCTTCTGGGACAGGTAGGATATGAACAATGGGCCAAATAGAGTCCAGGGTTATCTCATCTGTGTGAAAACTGCTGCTGAAAATCGATGTGACCTCTGCTACACTGTCATCCCAATTCCCACCCTCTGTGTCCTATTTGTCTTTTGGTAGAAGCTTAGATCTGTGTGCTGTCTCTATGTGTCTCTCTTGGGCCAGATTATCAAAATGAATCATCGCCTGCATACCTCTTATATTTCTATTTATTTTCCTGGTGTTGACTAGGTCTGATGAAATATGATTCTTTTTGCATTTGATCCTCACTGCAGCAAGCAGCACCTAATTTAGCTGTGTCTATCTCTTTAAAGAAGAGTAATACTATTTTGAAACTTCAATCTGCTGTACAGTAACATTACAAACCATAGACCATGCAACCTGTCTTCACAGTCAATAGTAATTTTCCTTTCGGCCAATTTAATGTTATTACTTTCATCTCCAAATAGTAGAGATTTCTAGAGATTTTAAAGCAGCTATAGTTCTGTTATGCATACGTCATGTATTACTTCCTTTATCGAATGCCACTTCTGTTTAGTCTTCTGTGACTCCATGGCTTAGATGTTATTTCTGTGTAGCATCACATGCAAACATTAATCAGTTTATTTTAAAACTCTGCCGCTAATGTAAGATATTTAAATCTAAGAAATGGTGTATCTGAATCAGCACGAACTCCATAGTCTGAGTATGTTACCGTAGTTGTGTTTTATGGGGTATTTTTTTAATGGATCATTTAAATTACATGAACAGAGCTCTAAAATGATAGCTACAAAGGGTTACTGGCTTTTGTTCTTATTAGTCGTGAAGAATCATTATGAACATGTTCCATTTAATGAACTTTCACAGTGAAAACAAAACACTCCCTAAACAGAGATTGCAAAGACTGCTTGAAAACTGCTTAATGCTCCTGGTTTGTTGTCAGTCAGGGTGTTTTAGAAACAGCAAAAAGTGTTTCCTGCTCAAGAGATGCTCCTGGAGTTTGTTAAACTAGATAAGAGTACTGCTGTAGAGACACCGTGGTTTAATTTGTTGTTGTCAGATTCTTTCTCAGTTCTGGTTTGGTTTTGGTTTGGTTTTTTTTTTAATAAGAGGTAGGAGAAGGAGGCCTTTTGAATATGGCATGGTCTAATTGTAAATCCTGGCTTTAATATGACCAAGACACTTGACAAATGAAACTGTCAGGACTGGCTGTGCAGTTGCCCTTAGAAAACACGTGCGTCATGAACTTACGGTTGCAAGCTTTACTAAAAAGCAATTGCTGAGAAGATAATTCTCCATGATTTCTGCAAGTGCAGGAACATAATATATATAAACTGGATTTCCATGGAATATTATACAGAAATATATTTTTAACATTTCAGAGTAAAAGAAATGTACAGAGCCTGGCTTTAAAGACTGCTAGCAGATTTTAATTTTGTGTTTTTCAGCAATTAACTTGATTTTTAAAATTAATACGTGTGGAAGAAGTACTCATAGGGATATGACAGAAGAAGATACATTTACTATCCTAAAATATGTTTTAAATTATCATATTCAAAAATGCAAGTTCATTGGTGATAGTACCGATAATCACAATTTAAAGGATTTTTGAAAAATTATTACTAATGTTGTTTCTGTGCAGATACACGTCTGTACACAGCTTGATCTATAACAACATGTTCTATTTGAAACGGCGAGTGAAGGGGCAGCTGCCAGGTCCCGATTCTACAATTTGTAAGCGATCCATCAGTCTAGTTCTGTGCAGTAAATCGCAGGAGCGAGCCCTGTGCTGGAGTGCCCTCTCCTCCCCGGCCGCTCCTCTCAGCCCCCGCCACCCAGCTCTCTGTCTACCCCCGACAGAGATAACTCAGCAAAGCATTTTTGGCTGCTCCCTGTGACTAAAAGGCTGACAGTAGCAAGGTACTTGTTAAGAAAACCCGTGCTGACACGTTACTGACAAGGTGGAGCTGGTGCTAGCTAAGCAGCAGGGATGACTCAGTGGAGATTATTTACTGCTGAGTATGGGAAGGGTAACGTTGAAGGAGTAAAGAGGTGTGATACATTTCTTGATTAGAATTTTGTCAAGGTTATAGCAACAAAAAATGCACATGGCAGAATGGCAAACATGATAGAATGAAGAAAGGTCATTCAGGTTTAATGAAGTGCCTAATACAGTTACAATTCTGTAGTATAATTCTGTAGAATTTGACATATAATAGTCCTTACTCTTATTACAGCTACGTTACAGTCTTCAATATATTTATTATTGTTGTGTACTGTTTTGAAAACTTCCTTTAGCAACAATCACAGCTGTCCAGACTGAAACAATGTCAATTTTACTAATGCGCTTTTATTTTGATTTCCAGGTAAACAGAATGCTAGTTTCTAGAAATTACTTTTACCTATATCTCCAGTGCTTTCTGATGTTGCTTTCAAACCTGTCTTTACAGAAGAGGTCCAAATTGCCATTCCAATAATGAAACCAACCTTAGATAAAGTCCAACTGGCTGGACAGGCCTTGCCTCCTGGATTTCCGGCGCCATTTCTTTTTGCTGATGGTCTTTCATCAGTAGAAACACTATTAACCAACATTCAGGTAAATTCTTCTCTATAGAGCCAGGCTATATGATGAGAGAGAAAATGTGTTTCTTTTTCAGTCTCTAAAAAGTTTGAGAAACTATTTTTGTATCTGCAATTCTAATTTATTTTATTTAAATGCTTAGGTTTCCACTGTCTGGCATTATCGATCGTGAAAGGGTTTCATACGTTGTCTATTTGACTTAATAGTTGGCAATAATGGTCATATTAAAATTCACCAGTCTCATTATTCCTCCTTTGCTCTCCCTGCAGTTGACCAAGGTCAGCAATGATACGGCACTCCGTTTCTAATAAACCACATCAGTAGGATGAATTAGCAAAAGCTATACTGAACGATTCTGTGCCACAAAATTGCTCATATATAACATTTATCTACTTCAAACGCCCAGTTGCATTCCAGGTCTATGGGTTCCCGCTTTTAATTTTTCTGTTTTCCTAGAGGGCGTAAAAGAAACAAATGGATGAATTTTGTCACTGCTAAAGCAAATTGATATTTTCAGCTCTTATATTTGTGTGTGTTTTAGGGCCTACTGAAAGTGGCTGTGGACAATGCGAGAGTCCAGGAGAAGCAGATACAGCAGGAAAAGAAAGAGTTAAAGATGGAGCTTTGTAGAGAGAGAGAACTACGAGAGAGCTTGGAAAGGCAACTCACAGCTGAGCTGCAAAGTAGAGGTGAGTGAATGAAAAATGGAGTTTAGATATCTATTAAATGTATAACCCTTTGGCATTTCCAGCTGGAGCTGTTGAGGACTCGGAGTTAACTGACATTCATACTTCAGTGTAATGCAGCCGTAGACTAGCACTGGTAACGAAAGATTTAAATTTAATAAAAACAGAATGAAGCACACTTTTCTGTAAGCAGACAGAACAGTGACTGAAGGATTATTTCCTGGAGGGCAATGGCCGCAGAGAGTTTTGGCTCGTTCCGTGGAGGAAAGCTGATTCAGTTTCATAGCTTTCACATGTATTATTACCACTCTGCCTGTGTATTCCCAGCCCGATTTCTTCATTTGACAGCTTTAATTTCTTTTGTTTTCTGCTATTATCCTCCAAGCATTGAGGATCAGACTTACTGTGAGAAAGATGTCCATAATTTGGATATTTAGGTGATTTTTTTTCATTACCTTACTACTTAATCTAGCCCACATTTCTGTAGTTTAGGTGTTAGTCAGCTAGTTTTTCTTGTAGATAACTTCAGTGCAACAAAATAGATGGAACTACGAGAAGTTGTCTACCCAAGTGCAAGACCTGAGGCAAATAACCCTAGATAATTTTTTTTCCATCAGGAGAGTGAGATACAACAGCAGTCCCCACATGGGGCCTTCTAAGACAAAACCATGACTGTTTAGAAGCTTTTGATAGTAACAGGCAATTAAATTGGTAAATCTGAATTTTTCGCTGTGATATTGTAAAGGCAGTATTCTTTTTAAAGTTCAAATCTGCATCTAAAGGAGAGGAATAGTACTTCATTTGCCAAAAGCTACTTCTGGATTACATCCGTGAAATCCAAAAGATAAAACTAGATAAGACCGAAAATGTAGGTGCTAAGTGGTTCCTTTGCATTTTGAATTGAAATGAGGTGTGTAGAGCAGAGCTGTCTGTGGCACCAAGTCCTGGTAACAGGCAACAAATGGCACTTCTGAGTCGAGTTGTGAAGGGTCGGTAAATACTATCGAAGTTGTTAAATTGCAGGGGGTGTTCAGAAATGTTGCATCACCCCAGTCTAAGTGTGGATGAGACTGCTGTATTTCTATAAAACAAAACTTACCACCCTGTAGGCAGCCAGCACACTGCACCTCCTGAGTCACACTGAAGTCAACAAAGACCATAAGCCATTGACAGACTTTGTTGGCTTCTGGCTCAAAGGAGAACTTCACCAATAATCAGTATCCTCAGTCAGTGTCAGTATCCTCAGGATTGTCTGTCTTTCAGGTCATCACCACATGCACATCTTTATTATTATTGAAAGTCAGAGATAGGCTCTTTCACATGGGTTGCTCAATTTTCAAAAGTTACGTTCTACAGATCACATTTTGACATTCATAATTTAAGTCTCTCAGAGATTTCCCATGTAATGGTATCCTTCCCCCCCGTCCCCGACTGGAGCATTCACAAATCCAGAAAGGTCTGTAAAAGCCAGTAAGAATTCAGATGAACAAGTGGTCCTGAAAAGTTATGTAAATACTGTGGATTTTCCCAGAATTTTTCCAAATTTTATTAAACTTTTAAACAATATTTTCTGATTAGAAATTCACAGGTGTCTAATATACAGGAAAAGCAAATGAAATAAAAGGAATTGCAAAATATTGCTTGTATAAATTCAACTTTCATTTTAACAATACTTGTGATCAGTATTTGCCAGAGTGTACGGACTAGCAAGCTTGACTCTGAAATAGATGGTAATTTTAAAAGGACATTTATGTTCAAGCTCAAATTCTTTTTAGTCTGTTACTTTTACCTACATTTTCTAGTGCTATTGCTTCTCCATTTATTAGATTCAGTGATGAGTCCATGGGATTAGGTACTGCTCTGTGGAACCTGCTTGGCAGAGGCAGATATTTTAGATGTAGTTCTGGCCCAAATAATGGTGAAAAATAAGGTTAAATATGGTATTAAGATGGAGTGTTTGAAAAGGAAAAATCTTAAAAGGTGCATCTTATTGCTTGAATTCATATAGGTGAGGGAATACAATCATAGCCAATGTCAGCCGTTCCCAATGAAGATATAGGTCATCTGGCTACAGTTAACACTATACAGCTCTCTAGTTATAGTTTTAACTTTATTAATAGTTGGATTTAAGACTGAGATTAGTCAGGAATACTTCTGTTTTCTGCCAAATCTTACACGGCTGTACCAATGGGCTGTGGATGATCTTTGTCAAGGCACTGTTTCTGCTTTCCATCTGTGAAGGAGAGAAGATGAGATGACTGTAAAGTGGATTGAGATCTAACGCAAAGCTGTACAGGAGCACTGTTACCTCTTTTAAGTCCAAACAGGAAGTTTGGACAGGAGTCCTTCAGTTAGAAGGAGAATTTGCTGATGAAGAGAATATACTTGATTTACTTACCAGGGTTACAAGCTTGTTTTCGACACGCGTTCTACCTGGGAAGTTCCCTTTTAATTTCCCTCTGAGATTCTCAACATACACCCCATGCTTTTTTGTTTCTCTGTCTTTCCCTCTTTTTTTATCCCACTAGTGATGAAGTGCCAAAGTACTCACGTTACTCAGTACGTACCCCTTCTCTACGCATTTGATCTTTCATTTGAGTACGTACCCACTTCACCCAGCTTCTCAATAGCGTTACACCTGGCTTCTAGCTTGGGCAGTGGCTCTTGTTATTTCAGTTATGCTGCTTCAAAATTCACCCACCTCCAGTTTTACCAAAAAATTTACCACTTAATTCTGTGGGGTTTCACTCTGTACACCGTTGCTACTGACATTTCAGATTCTCCAACACTGCAGAAATAAATTTCCTTTTAGTGTTAGAAAACATAACAGAAACCGAATCTCTGACACATTCAGAAGACTTCCTCCCTCCGTGAGGAGTGGTCAGGGGAGACATAATCAGTGTGTTTGGATTATCTTTCTAGATGAAGCTTCTGGAGGAGGAGGGTGCATTATAATTCTCAGCATTAAGGGAAAAGGTTAGAATGAAGGGTGAGAGTTTTATTTAATTATGAGGATGTACATTGCTGCTGTTGATAGAAATTAATTTAAGACAATGATCTGCTCAACCAAACTCTGCGGAACTGTAGCTGGAATTTAGTCCACATCGGTGACGTCTGTGTAACGTGAACCACCAGGCAGGGTCTGAGACACTTACGTTCTGGTCAGGAGACTTAACATCCATGGGGCTGTTCAGAGCAAGAATAAGATTTTAAGATCTTTAACAAGATCTAAAGCCATTTCAGATTGTTGTTTCACTACAGGATATGACTTGGGTGGGTACTTTTGTTTTTACATCAGATTCATGCCAGATTTTAAATTTATTTTTTTTCTCGAGATAGAACTGGGCCTTTGAACATTGAACATAAACTTATTTACTGTCACCATTGGATATTAATTGTGCTTTAACAGCCATTCTTACAATATATTTACATTCCAGCAACAATTCAGAAACGCTTGAAGAAAGAAAAGAAGGCAAAGAGAAAATTGCAGGAAGCTTTGGAATTTGAATCAAAGAGAAGAGAACAAGTGGAACAGGCGCTTAAACAGGCCACATCAGGTGACGGTCTCAGGATGTTAAATGGTAATGTCTTAGTTGGCCTTTCACAGTTAGCTTAAAAATGACGTTTAATTGAGTGGGGAAAAACAGTACAAAGCAAATTCCAGAATAAAAAATGACAATCCTCTCCTGAAATAATTAAAAATCTATTTCAGGCCATGTGCTCTGGGTCATGAATTAAAAAAATAAATAACTCTGCAACTAGAGAAACAGACAGAGCGGTTTACACAGACATGACAAGAAATGCTGAATATATTACCAGAGAAATCTGTTACAGTGCCAGCTAAGACAATGTGAAATTTGGTTCCTATAAGGTTCTCTGAACTCTTCTCTCCCAGCAGATTCATTTTTAGAACTGCTGAGCTTCATTTTAAAAGCCGTTTGGCTGAAGTTTGCTCAGCCTCAGGACCTATTAAGTTTGTTAAATATGTATCAGCTTTCAGAGCTGACTAGGTTTTGAATGCTTCCCAAATATTCTTGTGAAACAAAAGCAAATCAGTTAATCTCCTAAACAGGATGATTATGTTTTGGGTAGCAGGAGGATATGCCTCTCCTTCTTAAGATGGTTCTGGCCAAAGTTTAGAGCTTTGGTTTGAATCTTTAAGACTGAACCTAGTTGAGTTTTAATTAAATTTCAGGTTCTGTAGCTACGGTTTAGTCTGTGCGTCCCTATCCCGCACTCTGTGCAGAGGCCCATGAATCAGTTACGTTCAGTCTCTGCTGAGTTTGTATGTCCTGTAGTCTTTACGTTAACTTTGTGCTGCCTGCTTTGGGCACTGCTTGCAACCGAGCCATAATAACACAAGCAGACTGCAAAACCTGCCTGAACTCCTGAATGAAAATAACGAGTTTCGCTTGAGTTCTCAGTTGTGAGGGCTACCCAAACTGTTTTTTAAAGTTAGGGCAAGCCTGTCTACATGAGCTGCCATCGCAACACTCCGCAATGGACTGCGAGTTGTGATTTATCTAGAGCACCTAAGAGATACAAACTCTTTAAGTATGAGAGCAACATCTTTCAGAGGCATTCTCATCTCCTGGGTTTTATAGTCCAGCATATCACTGTAACCAGGAACTGCCTGGCTTTTCTGATGTACTGACAATGAACGGTGGTGATTCAGGCATGGATATATACAGCTTGCACTTCCACCGTGATAAGGGACAATGACCCAAGGGAGAATGGGTGGACACAGCCAGCAGAAACCTTTTCCACCGCCTCCACTGGATCAGAAAAATTCCCCGATTGGATCCCACAGACATAGCCAGCACCTTGGGATGAATGTCAGGGAAAAACTAAAATCCTGATGTTCTGTAAGGTCATTCACCCAGATTCTGCCATCACTGGTAAGCACCTGCCACTGGCACGACAGTTAAGAGAACTCAGCAGTTCTGGAAGCCACAAATTAAAGGGTACCAACATGCCAGCAATGTGATTAACAGATCTTTACATCTGCTGTTGTGGGCCTGCCTGCTAACGTTTTGATTTGCAGGCGCACTCAGGTAGTCATATATATGTTAGTGCCTGCAAGAAGCTGATATTTACATGCTAATCTGATTGCACATGCAAATCAGGTAGCTCATTAGCATCTTAATCCACAATTTAATTGCAGGTACAATTTTACGACAACAAAATGTGAAGGGCTATTCCGAATATTTTTCATTTAACTCTGACGGTCTGTCTCATTTAACAGATGCTGTTATTAGTTACAGATGACTTTGTCATTTTATGTATATACAGCACGTATTCTAAAAGGTTTGAAAAGAAAGAACTTTTTTAGATTAATAGCTCAGTGCCCTGAACTTTTTCCTTCAAAACAGGAATCTGAATAAGGGAAACCCTATGTGATAGCAGTCATGTGTAATTTTATAGGAAAAAGTTGTATATATTAAAGTATTATTTATTTGTTCATATATATGTATAGGGCTACATATGTGTACATCGCATATATTTATTTCACTTATGCATATATTACTAAGAGATTACTCATATTACTCTTCCATGTATGGACTACAGTTTAATGGTTGCCCTACTTTGACATAGAGTTCGGTCAGGCTGTGGGGTGACCAGCAAAATGTCGCCTTTGCGATGGATACTGACACTCCAACGGAAGTGATCTGAGAAAGCAACAGTACTTGAGAAAGTCCAGAACAGGCTTCTACACAGAAAAACTTCAAAACTGTATACACAGCTCCCTTTCAGGTGTGGTTTTTTCCTGCGGTAATTTCTAAGGGCTGTATTATAAGGGAAGCAGATGTTTCTCCAGGATTCGAGGTGCCGTGGATTCAAATCACATACCCTTCATGTTAATCCTTGTTGGCACAAGGTGGATAATGGCATCTGCTATCATAACACCCTGGGGTGTTCCAGCCCCGCCCCCGCCCTGAAAGACTGTGCATACAGAGGTATTATCAATATGAAATTAAGTAGTTCAGAAGTGCATATCATTATGAGACTCTTTCTCAACCTGGAAAAAAGCACAGTCCATTTTGGAAAGCTCTTCTCAGAAATATGGAAATGTTTCACATAATATCACATACATAATTTTGTTTTGGGTGATAACGCATGCTTACAGCATCCTGAGTCTTTTAAATGCAGTTTTCACGGTCCTTGTCTATAACATGCACTCATACAAACGCGTGCACGCACACACAGGTTGACTGGCATTGGCTATGGTCTTTAATTCTGTACTTTGCAGGTATATGGCTAGGAGAGTCAATGTAGTTTAATATTATCACAGTTTAATTTCGACTTTTGTTTTTCATATGTCAGATGCCCTCATTCTCCAAGAGAATTTTACAGACATTAATATCATGTGTTGGTTATTATCTGATCGTCAGAAAAATGTGAAGCACATTAAAAATAATTCACTGTGAGGCCAGTAATGTTTGCACATTTTGGAAACGATTTACTACTGAAAAACCCTGTGGAGACCAAATGTTTTATGCAAGACTGCGTAACTTGGAGATCACCCTAGTTTGCTAGAACTATTTTTCTAAAGATGCATGAGAGAAGGACAAAGGGCAATGCATTAATCTTCAGTGTCACCTCTTTCAGATGCTGGAATCCCAGACATGGAAATAGAACACAACGGAACCCAACATGACAGTGCAGCAATGCAAGGTGCAGTATGTGCCGTATCCCATCACAGACCTGTTTGTCATAAGCCATATTAAAAATTAAATGAAATGCAGAATAGTTTTTGTCTCTGTTTTCCTGCTTTAAGATAAATGTAAATTACACAACTTCATTTTGTTTTCCTGTTCAATGTAGAAAACCTTTATAAGATCAGTACTTTACAGGATCAGAAATTAAATTTGTTTAAATTCAGGTGTGGGAAACTAATGTTTAGCTCTGATACACACGCTTAGTGCAAAAGTGATTTTACAAATTATTTATCTTTTTAAAATATTTTACTTCTGATCCTTACCTGCCTATCAAGATCATAGGTGTTCTCAAAAAATACATAAACTGTAGGTTCATGTTATGAGCAATTATATATTTTCCTCACTGTTCAGTTACTGTTTGTAAATACAGAAAATTCGTGTATTGTCTGAGTGCTTCCCGACGAATGATAACTGCATTCTGGCTGTAGGTCTGTGAAGCAAGGCAGTTGTGTAATCATCATTTCGGGGGCCTGAGATACAGAGATCTTAAGGGTCTTTTCCATTACCGTTGGAAGCCTATTTGAGACACGCAGAAAATCCGTTGTCACCTGTAATAAAATTTGGTCTGAGCAATTTGAACATAGAAATTCTCTGACTTTGGAGAAAGTCGAGTTTTGTAGTGTTGGTTTTCTATACCACCAACCTTTTTCTCCCTTCAGTCCTGTGCCGTATTCATTACGCACCGCTCAGTTCTGCGCTGGCTGTAGCAGCCTGCAGACAGCTGCCTCTTTCAATGTAACTGCTGCTTCTTAGAGCACTTCCACCCTTTCTACTGAATCATGTAATGGTAATGTGCAAAAAATAACGCGAGTTGAAGTAACTAAAGCCAGCCCCCTTCTGTGTAGACAGAAGACGGACTGCAGTACAGTTATAGATAGAAACAGAACTTCCAGCATTTCTCAACTGTTAAAGGCTTGACTTTGCATACCTCTGGTATGCATCTGTCATCCGTCTGTCATCTATACAGGAAAGCTTTCAAATGTTTTTACTGCTGTCTCTTTTTGTGATTTTAGGTTCATATGCTACGTATTATAAAGGAGGAGAATCACAGCTTTATTGTAATGCATATATATCCATATAACATATGTGTGTGTACAAATATAAGTAGAGTTGTGCTCTAAATATTGCAATTGGAAAATTGTTACTGCCAGAAATAGTCAAAATATTGGATAAGCACTTGGGACACATGTATTTAAATTTAACAAGCGAAATATTCCTAACGTTTACGATCTATTTATGATACGTGCAGAGATGAGTGCTCAGTGCTCTTCCAAAAAGATTCTGAGAGTCCAAGGTGCATCTGGACAAAATCTAGTACAAAAAGAAAGTTGATGTCAAGTTTCAATTGAAGAAAAAAGTTACAGTTGGCTCAAATGTGTCTTCCCATCAAAAATGATTATAAATAACTTTGGGGGAAGTGATGCATAGCCAATTCCAACAACCATTTACTTACTAGAAGGAATTAAGACAACTTTCGTATACTTACTGTAGTCTATTGGTATATAAGAAAACCTCGTGGTTTTGTGATTTTTATTTCAGGTTGGTTTGGTTTGTTTTTTTAAGAAATCTGATCCCAGCAACATCATTCTTTAGTTTTAACAGGCTTTGGATCATGAAGTTTTTGTTCAGGGTAAGGGCCTGAACACAGCGAGAACTGGATGTCCACTGTGTTCAGTATCTCTGAGCCTGGTGCCCTGTGTGGAAGCAGAACATGACTTGTGCAACAGGCGGTGTAAACCTGTCCTGTACTCTGCAATGGCAAAGCACCTCTTGTCTTCACCACAGTAATGACTGACAGCATAGGCTGACTTCTGTGACAGCTTCGTGCAGTGATTCTGTTCAGATGTAAAGGTGTGATGAGTTTAGCTAGTTTTTCACTAAGCACTCCCCAACTGATACAAAGGTTTTTGAAGAGCTCTCTACAGAGCTTCTTTAGATTTCAAAGTGGTTCTGTCCTGTAGCACCCACCACCTATTTCATTTTTATTTATGCTGATACTGTAATATCTTTTTATTCTCTTTTCCTTTGATTACCGTTTTTGTACTTGACAGCTACTATTGCACTTCCATCTTTAACAACTTGAGCACACTCCCTTATTGCCCCCTTGATTTGCTGCTTTTGCTTTTTGGGCCCTGGGAGGAGCAA
This sequence comes from Chroicocephalus ridibundus, assembly GCF_963924245.1. Classification (NCBI taxonomy): domain Eukaryota; kingdom Metazoa; phylum Chordata; class Aves; order Charadriiformes; family Laridae; genus Chroicocephalus; species Chroicocephalus ridibundus. The sequence continues at coordinate 16,505,009 of NC_086292.1, forward strand.
GGGTCAAAACACATGTCCCTAATACAAAGTTGTTTCCAAGCTTCCAAAATCTCTCTCTATTGCACAGAAAAAGGCGTTAGCATCAATGCAGACCTTTCTTTTGCTGTAGTCAATAGCTCTGCTGGACAGAAATCTATCATTCACACAGTGCCTCTCCTTTGAAATTCAATTAGTTTCACTGCCAGTAGCTCCTTAAGACGGTTTAAAGGAAAATTACAAAAATATTGCACAGCCACCTTTCACAGTGATTAAGTCATATCATATTTTATGCTCATTTCTTAAAATGATTTTATTAACACAAGCTGTTCATACACTGGGATTCTGATCTGCATTATAAATCTTTCCCGTTTAGTTGGCTCATTTTCTCTACGCTTTGTATATTAATTGAACAGAAATTTTATGCAGATGAGACTTAGAACTTTTTTGAACTTCACAGTCTCATACTTCCATCCTCCGTATACCTGATCTTCTAGTCCAGCATAGCTTGTTCTGAGAGAAGCTTTTTAGCTGACAAAATAGAAAAGTAATAATTGCTGTGGTCGCGCAGCCCCCTGCATATCTGAGTGGTGCAGGAGAGGGTGCCGCATGCACACAGATACCTTCTGGTCTTGCTTCCGTAACTCGGTTGTGGGCCAGCACGATAGTGCATCAACCATTTTATCAGCCAATCTCCGTTTCACATAAAATAAACATACTGGGTGTCATTAAGTGCACCTTCAGATCAATGATTTTTGCAAATGACATTCAAGTACCATTCGAGTAGTGCATTTTTGCTGATAAAAGCAAATTAAATTAGCACAACTACAAGTGTGCTGATAAAAACTAAAACCGAACAGCAGCACCATTAGCTAACAAAGTAATATTTTCTCTTTACTGCTTTCTGCCATTTAGTTATTATCCTATTGGAAATCTAATTATAATCCTTTTACTCCCTAGTCAAACTTCACAGTTTTTGCAAGCTTAGCACTGACAAGTGATTTCATTACATTTGATTGCCCGCGCCCAGATTGACTTAACTTCACTCCGAGACCTAAAAGCCCTCTCAGTTTCTCAGATTCCCTGTTTGCACATTACAGCAACAGCTCCTTTAATTAATTAGCATGAACAGCAGTAACATGAACTGCTGAACAGAAAATAACATCATTTTATGATCGCAGGGAGACTTCTCCTTTTGCATGTTTATACCTTAGTTAACTTTTGTATTACTATATTTCATTGTTAGGGGATATTGGAACAATCAGCAAAGCAATGTTATCTTAAAATTTTAAAAAATAGATGTTACCATAATACTTGATGATAACAATTTACAAAAATAAAAGACTCAATTTCAAGAAGGAGGCAGCAGCAGAGGCAGACAGACTTTCCTGACGTGCAGACATGGTTCAGAGGAAACGTACCTGCAACAGGAGGGTGACCCAGGGCGGCTGCTGCTCCTGCTTTTGTTTGTGAAATAACCTGGCAGAGATTTAGCACAAAATCTCTCAGTAGCCATGACTAACTTTTTATTTTTATCTGTTTGCCAAAGATGAAGGACTGTTGAGGTTTAGAACATATTTTGGTTTTTCTTAATTAGAAAATTGGGCTATATTTTTTCAATATTCTGATATAACCCGGCAGTTTTCAAAGCCAGCCCATGGTAAAAAGGGCACAAGGGGGACAGAAAAGAGAGGGGTAGTGTTTTTGAGAAGTTTAACAACTTTGTTACTGTATCAAATGATACCTCCAAATGCTGCTATCCACTGAAACCAACCACGCTAAGGGATTTCAGAGCAGTCTACAATTGTCAGAGACAAATTCAACATCCTGTAAATGACAGTGCTATTGTCTTGGTCTTGCTTTCACTGAAAAAAAATGTTCAAGCACTTACAATTTTACATTTAAAAAAAAAAAAAGAGCAGAACCCTGTGATTAAAAACTCTTGAGATTAAACTAAGTAGAGGCCTTGTATTTTCCTTGTGAGTGAGTTCTTTGCTGTCATCTTCTTCATTTGAGTCTTAGGGCTTTTCCTCTCCCTCCTGTCCAAGCTGCGCTCTGCCCTAGGGGGTGCTCTGAATTACTAAACCTCTAGCAGTTACCTTGTGCTGTGTCATATTGCAGTGCTTCTAGAAAAGCTCTTTCAAAGGTTGTATGCAATGACCAGACTGTCATACCTGTGCATACACTGGCCACGTGCGGCTGAAAGCCGTCTCCTTAGCTGCCAACCAAGGAAAGGGCCCTCTTCAGTAACTAGCTATGAGATTGCTGTGCTGACTACATGGCTTGCCTGCTGGTGACACAAATGCAGGGCTTTAAAAAGTAACAGTATAGCTGATCTTAGTGTTATTTCTACTTTTGATACACAGTGCTTTTCTGAATCTCTCTCTCTGTAAGCTCATACACACACGCGTATGAGGGAGGAAGCTGAGATTTGTGATTTACTGGAAACCAAAGGTGAGGAAAGGTTTCCCCAGGAGACTGTCGAGTGTGCAGCTTCATACCTTTCTAGTCTTACAAAGGGCTAAAACATTTATTCAATAATTCAGTGTCGGTAGGCTTGAACATTTCCTAAGCAGGAGCCACTGTGTTACCTTCCTGTCGACTCAAGCTGACAATGTCAATCCAGCATCCGCATAGTTTGTATTCAGTCAACATATTCTTGTCCTTGACTATTGTTAGTCATTAGAGATCTTATTTTCTGTACAAGTTCTTACATCTATTAACATGGATGCGGAAATACTGGAGAGAGTCGACTCAGTAGTCCTCAGCACAGAATCAGTGGGGAAGAAGCCCCAAACGCAGCGGCTCCGTGCCTGTGCAGCGCTGAAGGCGAGGGGCCGGGGTCCTGCCTGCCACAGGAGCGAGAGCCTGCAGGGAGGAGAGCTCGGGTACCGCTCCCCCGCAGGGAGGCTCGTCAGCGCAGCCAGCGTTAGACATCAGAGACTGCACATCTGCAGGGGTGGAAAAGAGGAGATATGAAAGAGCAAGAGATTAAAAAAAAGCAAGCCAAACTTCATTAGTACTGCTGCTCTCAGAAGCAGCATTTATTGTTCACGGTCTTCCGTGAGTCAAGAGGAAACCATGCCCTGCTCACAGTATGCTATTTTTTTCTCTTTCACTGCTCAGTTTGGAAAATATTTACAGGTAAGTGGAAGGGAAGAATTTTGGTGGACAACTAATAAACAGGCAAAGAAGTCAGTTTTACTCACTTTTGTCACATGTCTGAATGAGTAGCCCAAAAGCATGAGAACTGGTGGCAGGCTGGGTCTTGTGTTTTCATGGTAGTGAAGGGATCCTTTGCTGCGTTTTTCCTGATTGCTGTGGTCATTAGCCCACTGGCAGGGGCCTGGATGCAGCCTCCCTCCAGGCCAGGCAGCGCCCCTGTTTGCTAAGAGGTTTAGGGAAAGAAGGTGTTTCGAGGGATCTCATCCACAGTAGAAGCTAATGCAAACTGTTCTCTGATTTTTCTTTTTCTTTCTGTAAGATAAGAGACTGATGCTGGCTAATTAGCCCCAGCTTTGTAAGTTAGATTTCTAGTTATGGCATTGCATTTTCCATGTGTCACTGCATCCCAAGCTCAGCTTGGCTCTGATCTAACTGAAATGCTGACTCTGTTTACGTAGCCTAGGAGGGGTGGTGAGACCAGCTCCTGTCCCGCACACCTGCGGTACCGCGTCAGACTCTGATTCACCCCCTCAAGTAGGAGTTGTGCTGCCCCCGTCCCTCCCGCCGCTCTTCTGTCCACAGAAACACAGCCACATCTCAGCTCAACCTTTATTTTAGAAGCTCTCCCAACTCTCCTTTATTTAAATTGGAAAAGTGGGATTTTCAGTTTATTATTTCATCTCTGCTACCCGTATTCTCTGCAAAATGTAGTGATGGGTTTTATTTTTTTAAATTGCATGAATAATTTACAGTTACTGATACAACAAACAAATTTATCCTTGTTTCCTCATTATGTAGCAGATCCCAAATTTCCTTCCTCCAATGATTTTCTCTTTCAATTTCCAGTGTGCTAAAGTTACCTGCACAATCCCAACCTGTAGCTGTCTCGGTTAATGGCAGCCAGCCAGCTGCTGCGCGTTCCTCCCCTTGCTGGGCTGGATTTGCACACCAGCATTACCGGGGCACATTTCTTTATGCAAGTTGTGAGAGTACACGTGGAAATTTTGTTTTAAAGTTATTGTATTATGGAAAAACAGCTGAATTACCAACTTAAAGATACTACAGACAGAGCCTCACAAAGGATTCAGAAAATTCAGAGCTGCTGAACAGGCTGAAAAAAAGAGAAAAAAAAGGAGAAAAAATTGAATAAATATGCAGATTATAATTATTGTTCTTGTATTTGTCCTTTACACACACATTAAAACCTTGAAAGAAAAAGATGATATTGTTGCTGAAAGCGCAAGAGATGAATGTATACCCTGGACTAAGAACTCAGGGAAGACAACAGAATCCTGAGGGAAAATTACAATTATTAACACAGGCTCTGAGAGTATCTGACGCTCTGGTTCACTGAGAAATTGTGAGATCTTTACTTGTCTTAGACATTGTGAAGGGGAAAAAAAATCCTTTCTAAATGTCTTGCTTATTAAGCCGGTCATGCATTTCACTGTAGGCTGTAAAGCAGTATAACATGCACAGGGGGCTCATAAGCATATTTTAGTGTTAGGGAATATCATTTATACAGTTTTTATATTGTCAATATTACCCCTAGAGAAGGAGATTAGGCTTTAAACTACTGTAAATCTACGCTTTTGCTCACCTTTGTATAATTTCATTTTTTAATAGAATGAAGCCCACATAAATGAATATTTGATTAAGGGATAAACCTAATAAAAGAATACATTTACTGCACACAGATTTATTCAAATCTTTGCTATATAATACAGTAAAATGCTGTAAAATGGTATGTAGTTTGCAGTCAGCTACACCAAGGGGATGGTGAATATTCTTCAAAAAGATAAATTTGACAACATCGCATTGTCTTTCACATATAAGTGGTAGCACAGATGCTCCTAACACTTCAATGCCTCATAGGTGGTTGCTGTATGACGTTAATGTCATGGAGTTAAGTTTATTGCACAGCAACAAAAAAGTATTTTAATTTCAGGAGAATAATTGAGAGCTTTATAAAAAAGGAAATATTTAACTATGCACTTTCTGTTTACTGATCAATAATATCTCCTGGGTGGCTGCACTGTGCTTGAGCGTTGGCATTTACTTTCTCTCTTACAGGTATTCTAGAAATCTCCATTGGTCTTCCCTTGAGAAATAAAGGGACTAGGAAGGGAAAATTGAAACCTGTTTCAAAGTTTAAATAGGCAGCCCATCAGCCCATGATACCCTCAATAAGCACCTCCTACCTTAGTTTGAAAAATAATTTTAAAAATACAATAAAAATACCAAGAGTTAAAAAAAAAGAATAATATTACTGATCCTTACTGATCCCATTTTTGATAAATCAACTCTTTCCTTGAATGCACGTCCGGATTCCTCCCCTCCTCTTGCAGACAGAGTCCTTGTCGCCAAATGCAGCACCGTAAACGTGGGCACATGCGTCGCCTGTGTCTCGCTGTCTCTGTACAAATATCAAGCATCAACCATGTATCAGAAGATGCAGCTGATGCCCGGTGGCCATTTAGTGAGTTACGTGCCTAATTTCTGCTGACTTCATTATTGCATTATATGGACTAATTCCCCAAGCACATCTGTAAATCCCACTCCGTGTAGGTGGTGAGGCAAGACGATACCTGTGTGGGTCTGGCTGCCGAGCCCAGGCCCCCAGGAGTAGACGCACAGGCGCTGGATGCCCAGCACATCTCATGCCTTGGCTGCTTCTCGGCAGCACGCGGAGCGGGGGTGGTACTGGCTGACAAGCAGGACTTCAGCCTTTCCGACGGCCTATAAAGACTATTCATGTGATTTTTTTTTTTGAGGGCAGCCAAACCTGCACATTCTGTCCATGGCTACCTTTTTTAGAAGTACAACTTTAATATAGGCTAGCTCACCTGCAGCCTGCAATGGGAACAAGTCACATGCAACTTCCTAATAATCAGAAGGAGAAAAACGGAAAACAACCCCAAACACAAAACAAACCAGCCCCAGAGTGTTCAGTATTTGTATTTCTGGTTACACCCTCCCCAGGCTTTAATATTTGCCCCACGAAGTTTAAGACAATTTTAATAAGCCAAGGGCCTGAAACTAATTTTAGTCACTTCTTTGGAGGTTCCCATGCTCCCGAACATTCCTCCGGAGATGTTATGTCCCTGGCTCTTCCGATCTTTATTCTTGTTTACGTCGAAAATACATATTAAATCATCTCTGTTTGGAGAGTCTGAGCCTCCTTAAAACCATGAAACATTCAATTACTAATTAGCTGTTTCCTGTTCCTAATGAAGTGAACATGTCGGATTTGGATTAAAATTCAGCTACTGCTCTCCTCTGTTTATGGTTCCAGATGTTTTTGTTTTATCTAGGAGGTTACTTTGACAGCTACTGCTAAATGATAAATCACTCATATTATAGCTGAAATGCATTTTGAAATTGAAATGTGGCAAACTTTGAGATTGCTCCAAGGATCAGTGTCAGTTAGCAGGTCAATACTTGTTCTTTCCTTATGAGCGTTCAGTATTGGCATATGTAAAACAGTAATGGGATAGATGTCAACATTATACAAAATGCTTCTCAATATTATCATTTTGCTATCATCTTCAAGATCAGTACTTGCCGGTTTAGCCGGGCAGATTCATGATTCATTGTATAATGAACAAGAATATGGATTCTTGTTAGCTTTAGTTTCTGCAGGCATTTTAATATTTATTTTTTCTCTGGGCTTAATGTGAAAAATCATAGTTGATAGGTACTATAACTAGGAAGCTTTTTATGAAAAAAAATAAGTGTCTTTCTACTCATTTCCTTAAAGAAAAATATTTTTAAAATAAATATGGCAGTTTCTGAATGAAAGAACCATTTCCCAAAGAACAGATACTGATTTACTTCTATTCCATTTTTTTAAGGCAATGCAATTTTGTTCTACCACACTGCTCCCAAGAAGGTTTTGTGCATGTACTAATGGTATGTTGTAGAGCTGATGCCACGCTACTCAGTGTATCTTACAGAAGCGTGCAATACAACACAGGCTGCTGTCTGAAAAAAGAAGGAAAATGAGTGCTCAATTAAAAAGCAAATGTCATAAAGGAAGAAAATTCAAATAAAAATATTTATAGTCTCTACTCAGCAGCTGCTGGCTGGTGAGCACTGTTAGAAACAAGGCTGGTGGTGTTTCAGCCCAGCTGAGGTCCCACTCCGGTACCACGGGGGTCAGAGGCGGCCGGTGCACTGACCCGCTCATTTCTCTGTGCATCCACCTCCGCAGGGCTCTGCCGGGCTTCCTCATCGGGTGCCGCACATGATGGACAGTTTGTATCACTTGTAGGTCTGATAATTTGGTTTGAGGAAAAAAAAATCCACAAACAAATAAGGAAACCCACCTGTTTCAATTAATTATAAAATGTGTAACTGTGTAATTGACTTTTTTTTTTCTTTTCTTTTTTTTTTTACCTCCAGAAAACAGAACATACATCAAACCTACTATTATGTACTGAAGGAAACACCCATTGCTGAAAAATGTATAATGATCACTATTTGAAGACTATATAGTTCATGAAAAACATCCCTTCCAACCTTTGATGCCTTCAGTACTGTGTGAAGAACAGGATTTGTAGCATGAAACTTGAAGGACGATTTCAAGCAATTTACTGTTGCTGCATCGAAAACTGCCGTATTGTCATTAAGAAATATTGAGACTTTTTACAAGCTTACCATACCAAACCAGGCCTGTTGCAACAGATCATTTTTAGGTCCCCGGAGATAGAAAGGAGTTTTAGTATTTTTAAGCACATACAGGAATTATTTCCCCTTCCCCCCCAAAAAAAGATTTTTTTTTTTTTTTCTAAGGAGGTAGCTATTACTGTATAGCAATGGCACAATGATTTTAAGCCACAAAGGTCCTCACTGGCTGTACATCACACCAGTCCAGTTTATCACTGAAACTGTTCAACATGGAGCTGTTTCGATTGTGTTTATAAATTAAGCTTTGTTTACTGAAGCAGATACTCAATATATATTACGTTTTAAAAAGAAATGTGTGTACATTTTTTAAAAGAATGATGTATAAATTGTCCTTTCATTAGATGACCAATTCAAAAGTGTGAGCTAAACCCTAATAGCTGACGTAATATGAGGATTATAATTGATGCTTTTTTTTATGCTCAGTTCAGCTTGGCTTTTGGTCTTTTAAGATGAAAAAAATGAATATGCAGTAGAGTGTTAGATAATGGAAACTTTTAAGTATGGTTTCTCTGTTGTACCATATTAAGTTAAAAGTACACATTCTTTGTTAAAAAATGTTCTTGCTAAAAATACAGTATTAAAAATTTTTTTGTTTGACTTTGGAAATCTTTTAAGATTTTTTTTTTTGACTGTGAATTCCCATAGTTATTGTACTAATGCAAAATGATATTTTGCACTATTAAAATTACTTGAAGAAACGACACAATAAAGAGGGTGGGTTGGCATTAAACATTTTCTTAATTATTGTATGTTCCAAATTCTGAACTTTGCAGCCGAAACATTCCTGTCTGAAAATACTTGACGGAAAGCTGGTTTGAGTTAAATGGAATTAAGTAATCACCTGTTTGCTCTTTACTTTCATTCATGGGTCAAAGGCACGATGCTTATTTACTTATAAACTCATGTTTATATACACGTTTATACACATGCCTTGAATTAAGTCACTGTCACTTAAAACCAAACCTTTAAATAGATCTATGGGGAACGTATTTCCTATGATTATGTGTACTGCTATCTATATCTGTATGTCTAGCGTTCAATATTTCATTTACTTTTAGCACTAGTTGTTTTTTTCTGGTTAACAGACTTTTGCTAACTTTCGAAGTGTAGCATCAAACTGCTACGTAATACAGCAAAAAAGAATCATCTGAGTTTCTGTTCCTAAAAGAAATCTTTTAGCTTAACCAGGTGTCAGCTCAAGACAACATGCCGGTGATCAAACTAGTTATCAGAACAGTCTTTCAATGTACAAACATGGTTTTTTCTATATTTTTTTTATTGCAAGCATTCTAATAACTGCATCAATCACACTGGCATTGATTAAACAATAAAAAATTGAATGATAGGAAGAAACAGGAGCATTAGGAATTGTGAGTGCTCCCGTACTCTTGATAAAAGCTCATGTGTGAGTAAAACACTGCGGCACCTGAACTTAAATTCTACCTTTGACTATTTATTAATGTTAGTTGCTATTACATGAGGATTCTCTGATATGAGGGCTGCACCTTATATCTAAACCTTATTTTTAAAAAGGACTTGAAACAGTCCTTGGGGTACTGCAGCATTTCTGACTGATTGACCCAACTCTGGTGTTCCTCCTGCGAATTGCAGATTTTTGAAGAGAGCTCTTTGATGCATTTTAGAAAGACTTAGAGTAACTAAATATTTCAGTCTTTGAAGTGGAAGCATTTCTGCATTTTTCTTTAGTCTCCATAAAGGCAATTTTAACTTTTGTTTTTCCATCAATGGCTGATCTACATTTCTTAGGGATGCATTGATATCGGGTTGATGGCACATCATTGATTTCTAATTTGCCCTTCACAGAATAGTTTTAAATGTCAAAGCACTGGCAAATGAGATTTAGGAAACTGATAAACTTCAGACACTGAATCTGCCGTTAAGTCCTTACCGGGCAGCTCCTGATAAATATTGACAGACCAAGACACTGAGCTGTTCACGTTAGCTCAACCTAACGAGCACGCTTGTAACTAACACTTTCTGTTGGAGAAGCCTGTTAAAGCCAGAACAAGCAATGGGTTCAACAACAAGCCAATTATGATTGAATAGCCCATATAAAAGTGGGGATTTCAAATTTTTTTAATTTACTTCCTGTCATCTCCGCAGGAATATTCCAACTGACACTCTCCTGCATAGAGGTCTGGCGTAGTTGTTTGTGCCGTTTCTGCCTGCTGCAGCATGGCATGCGGGACGGTGACCGTGGAGCCAAGGAGCCACTTCCCAGCAGGGAGTCAGGGCAGGCAGCAGTCCCCCACCACAGCGCTGCCTGTCTGCCCACCCACCACACGGACTTTGGGGGGTGAGGTCTGACACAGCATGCGGCAGCGTACAGAGCCTCAGCGTAGACTTTGTCTGCTTCCAGGCACTGCAACAGAGCACACAAGGCAAGAAACTGAGGAAATAGCTTTCATGTCATATCTCCTAAGTCTCTGTTGATCATGTCATTAAGAGGCAGAGGAGATGGGATTGTTTACTCAGAGAAGACAAAACTAAGGGAAGAATTAATTGTCTTTCTATCTAAAAGTAAGCTATAAAGAGCAGCAAAGTAACCGTCCCTGTCCTCTGAGGTTCCGTGTGCAGTGAAGGTCAGTGTGCACTGCTTTCAGAAAGCTGCACAGCCCCATGATCTCGTTCCTGCCCGGTGGTCCAGCACAGCAAACACAGGTGATGTTGAGGTGGGGTTTTTTTTTAATTTCTCATGGACACAATTTCACATTCAGCTACAGTTCTCACCCTCCTTGTTCATCTTGTCTTTTAAACAGTGGAACAGTCTCAGGAGGAGAGTTTTGGAGAATCCGTACCCTCCAGCCTGAGGGTAGAGCAGGGCAGAAGGCAATTCAGAATTCACCATGCTCCCCCTCAGTTGAGGCAGTGAGATGAACAGCCCCAGCTGGCTACAGTGCTGGTAGCCAAGAGGGACATGTTGGCTTTTGGGTTGTTTTTTTTCAAATGAAAATGCCTGAGAGGAGCAGGACTTCGGCTGTGCCAGTGTCCTCAGCACCTCCTAAAAGTGGCAGAGCAGAGGGACACTGAAAGCCCATTTTGATGCAGTGTATGGGCTGCAGGAAGCTCAGCTGGGGATGGGCGTTTGCAGGCTGGGGGGGCACAGCCGAGGTTGGGGTGCAGCACCCACAGCCCCTCTCCATCTGGTCTCTGATAGCTCCAGTTCCCTACAAAGTATCTCCTTGTTTGTAAATTGCCTTGGAAATGGCATTATGCCAATAAAGTTGGTGTTAGCTGGACACAAGGTGATCTTGGCTAAATGCAGGCAGGTTAATGGACAATGTATTTCAGCAATTTTTATGAATCTTGTGTCTGCTATCATAATAAACTCTAACAAAATCAATAGTGACCAATCTCAATTTAAAATCTGGATCTATAGTAATACACAGCGAGAACACTCTCCTTTAGAAATGCATGGCTGTGCATTAAAAGCTGAATGCTAGTTTAAGTAATTGCTATCTACAAGTAAGTGGCCCATTAATATATTTATTTACAGAATATCTTTGGTAATGTGACAAAATGTGGGCTAACTCAAATTGTTATGAATTTCCTCCGTGGCCTCAGCCGCTCTCCACGACTGCTGCTGTGCGTAGGGGTGTGTGCCGTGCTCAGACTGAGCCCTGACTGCAGGCGTGGGGGTTCACAGCCTCGCCGGGCCCAGCCGGAGGGTCTCTTACCTTTGGCAGCAGTCCTGAGATAAAGACTTCCCGCTCTCCCACTGCTGCTTCCTGCTGCGGTACCGCAGCCTCCTGCCTGCGCTGCTCTTCCTTGCTGGGGTGAGAAGGGAGGGAGACGGAAAAGAATTTACAGAGGCTTGTTTAAAGGCAGGTCATGTGCTCTCATCATTTGTTATACCTACTACAAATGTTTAGGCATTTATAAAATCACTATTATAATTCTGTCTGCAAATAAGGGCGTCTTTGATGATTTGAGGCTGGGATGGAGGAGAGAAAAACAAGTATTTTTAAATGATGAATTTATAGATGAGTTATGAATTACTACAGTTTTATATTTGTACATCAAAGAAATCAATTGAAGTGAGCCAATTCAGTGTCAGCACAGCACAACTGCTGCAGCTCGCTCCCGTTCCATTAGACCATCATCCATTTCTGCTTCTGTTGGCCAGCCAAAGCTGGCATCTTAATAGAGCATCCTTTGCATGAATGTTGGAGTGTGGTAATCTAAGGTAGGGGCAAATACTCTTTTTGGAACTTGTTTTTTAAAATAAAGAACTCCCATTATTCTGAGTTCCAGTTAGAAATACATTAAGATTTTACTATGTCTTCATTATGCAATTCTGTTGATGTAATCCCAAAATTATGAAAGTAAATACAGAACCCTGTATTAAAATGCTCTTACGATAACTGATACTTAAAAAATTGGATCTTTTGTAGTATTTAAACTTTTTAAAAATACATTTGACTTCACATGTTTGAAAATGTAAGCACTGCTTGCACTGCTTTTTAAAAAATGACAATGAAACATGTAATCACAGAGTAGTAGATCCCTATTACTAGATGTGAGTTCTTTGCTTTGGCTGTCTACAAGAGGGGCTAGTTGTGGGAAAGGGAGAAGTTTTTGCTGTCCCTAAAATGTAATTGCTTACCCTCAAAGCGACAAGGGCTGCCCCAGCGTCCTGAGTTGTGTTCTGCGGCTGGTGTGTCTGCCTGACTAACTGCAGGTGTTGCCTCTAAGAGCAATCCAGCTCTGTGCCAATACAGCTGGTGCAGCTTCTATGTTTAAGGTCATTATCTTTAAAACCCAACACTCTCAGACAGGTTAGGCCATACATATACCTGCTGCTCCTGGTAACGGAGCAAGTGCCCAGTATTCTGGAATAAACGTTGGCCAGTCAGCAGGATGGTGGAGAGGAAACAGCCATAGAACTGGCACGTTCACAGTGTATTATACAGAACCGGCCCAGCTCTGATTAATAGTTGTGTGCTTCAGTCAGCCAACAGTGAGACAGATGTATTTATTTTTCACAAGAAAGTCTGAAACAAGACAATGGAGAGAAACTTAGTCATTTTGAATTGTTAGTTGAAGACGTGGTTTCATCATAATAAAGTTTGCATCATAGTTCCTTCATAATAAGTATTGCAATACAATACATCTTACATTAAGGTTATCAAGTGTGCTTTGGAAGTATACAGCCTTACGTAAACATTATGCATTAAGCAGTTGAGTGTCACAGTATCACAGGCGTGTACGCATGGCACCAGGGCGCAGACTCCAGCTGTCCTGCTGAAGAGGCAAAGAAGTGCCTGGGGTCACAGTACGTTGACCCCTGCCTTTGGAGGGCCGAATAGAGGCCCGGAGAGCCCGCATTGTTTGCGCTTTAGGATCTGGGCTTTGCCTAAAGCTTTAATCTCATTACCAAAAGGCCACATGCCTAAAATGAACTGCTCCCCCGCCTTACGCTAAAGTGGCCAAATAGAAAGGAAGAAACATTGGCATTAAATGAAACAAGATAAATTAGCTAAAAAGAGAAGAAAGAATAAACAGGAATGAAAAATAAACTTTAATTCACTCCAGTGCCAATAGGATTTGGCATTTAACTTTAATCATATGTTTCATTCTGTATCAGGAAGAAATACCTGTTTTGTGTTTCCCCTGATGATTCCTGCCATTAGCTGAAAGTCTGTTTATTCCCAGAGCTGTGCTGCCATCAGTTGATGATGCTGGGGCACTTACAGAGATGTTTTGGCAGGGAAAACGCTTTATCATTTGTAATATTACTACGAAACATATTTTTCTTTGTAGCCCAGTCCAAAGCAATTCTATATAAATTGCTGTATTCTCTCCCTTGGTGTCAACTAGGGGGGAAAGGAGGCAGAGGGGAGCCACATCCCAAAAAGTAAGAAAACAGTCAAAAAACCCTAGTAACTTAAATAACAAGGAAGAAACTCCCTATTGGACTTTTTTTAGTAGTTCTATAAAACTGGTGAAGACAGAAATGGTACTCAGAGATGTTTGGTGTCAGATCAGTGCTTTGCATTTTACGTGATCATTTACACCTGTGCAAAGTAAGCATTTGATAGCATTTGACAGCTGATTTATTAGTATTTGACACCTATATTACACGTGTTGAAATGACTCTACAATGTGCAAAGCAGTGGAAAAACCACTTATTCCTTTCATGGCTTTTTCCTGGTAGTTTAATACTGAGATTCCATTCCAAAGGAAAAAATGAATTCCTCACACCCTGATTGTAATTCTTTATTTCTTCTAATATTTATTATGTTCGGCTCCCACTAACACGGAAAAAAAAAATAAAAGGAAAAAGAGAAAAGCAGTTGTGTTTAATTCGCAGGCCTGATTCACAGATGCTGGCTCTGAAACCAAATCAAAACCAGGCCACGCTCATAATGCTGCAAGGAGTCACAGAAAAATGAGAAGTCTGCTATTGTGATGAGAAACACTGCAGGACTAAGACTCTTGATTTATAACAGAGCTGGTAAGTAAATTGCATATTTTTGATAGTTAACGGTTTTTCAAATAAACAGAAATTTCCACCAAATGAAAGTTCTGTTTTCACTGAAATTATTTTTGGCTTTTTCAAAGGAAACCCTCAAGAAACTCCAAAGCCTGGGTATTTCTTTTTGACTGTTTTGGAAACAGGCAGTAACAGACTCTGTTCAGAACCCATGTAAGAAAGAAGGGGTGGATCAGTTTAATACTTTCTGGAATGTGGCGGACTTCTCAGTTTTAGAATTATTGAACTAGTTGCACCCAGTGGGGAAAAAAAAAATCATTGTCAGCAATATCAACTATGTGCATAAAAAGTTACCGGAGCTCTGAGTTTACAAAAAGAATAAAAGCTCCTTCCCCACCCCAGGAAATCAATCCCAATAAGAAGGATCATGAACACAGCAAAAAGATAGTCCAAATGACGCTATACAATTTGTCAGGCACGCAATTATTTGAAATGCAATTGCCAATGTTACATGTTGACAGGATGTGATATCTTAATGAAAATAATAATACTGTTCGCTCATCTGGTACCAGCCCGATTTCAAAAAGAAAAGCCTCTCAGATTTCACACATCACAGTAGCTTTTCCAGCTAAAATAATGTGGTAGCTAGCGTAGCATGAATAAGTTAAGTATCTGTGAAGTTCATGGACTGGTGAAGAGGGAGGACCAATTTGCCAAGCTCTGAATTACTGACAGACTGAATGACCCATGTCTAGTCTTGTCACGTTACTTTACACATTGTAACACAATTCAGCAGAACATAACCTGGAAAAAAATTACTTCAGCACTAGATTGCAAGATTTTCAAGGTTACAAGTGTTTGATTGTCACGGGGCCCACATTTCCTAGATCAATTATAGTGGCCTTTCACTGGCACCTATTGATAAGGTGCAGAAAGCAGCCGTTAGGTTTACCATCACTCAGAATTTAGCTCTCCCATATTTACCAGTGTATGTCTTCTGATCTACACAACTTACAAAGCAATCAAAGCCCCTAATGCTCATTGCAACTCCCCTATTCTCTGTTCGCGACACTAGTTTCACTTTCAGTTCCTCACTGGGAGCAGCATACCTAGCCATTTCTCACGAAAGGAAAGCCACAGTCTTAAACTTAAGTCAAAGGACAACAAAATTATTTATTCTGAAACAAGAAAAAAAGCAGGTAATTTTACTTCCTCAGTATGACAGCTATATCTGAGGGGGAGAGAAAGAAACAAACCCAAACATTTATTTTATGTATCTTGTACCCAATAAAGGTAGCAAGGGGAAATAATTAAAGGTATCATTTGCTCTGTCTCAGGGAATGGTTGATTTCCAATAGTAGTGGTTCCAGTATAGTGCACCTCAATACATAAGATGTTACTTATTTTATAGCTGTGATTTAGAAATAGTGAACTGACCAGGAGTTACAACTGACGGGATCTATCTGCTTAGGCATTTTCACAATTGAAAATTGAAAGATAATGAAGAAAACATCAGCTGCTGCAAATGGGCTCTGGTTATTTTTGACTTAAGTTTTATTAGGAATTTGAACGTGACATCCCTTCCTGACGAACACATGCTCAGCCCATTAACGTCAATGAGAGTTATGCTTATATGCCAGAGAGAGCAGATCTTTTAGTTGTGTGTGTCCAGAGTCTGACGCACAGCCTCGTGTTCTGTGGCTTACTCAAACAATGACAACTTAATGAGGATTTACTTTGCACGCTATATTTCTATAGAAGTAATTTTTTAAAAATAGTGTAATGGATTAATATTTACTTGACAGCCTTTGCATCATTTATTCCCTGGTTTCTATCTTAGACTCTTGTAAGATAGAAAGAGAGAAATAAATATGTACTCACTGCTCATGCATGCAGTTTATTCTATCTAGAACTGTAGCCAGCTCTAATCATTGTGTCACCTTTCAGCTAGATGCTATAAAGAAAGGAAATTAATTGTTGTTAAACTTAGGTATGTGATAAAAAGGGAAAAAAAAGCTAGCACTGACTCCTGTCCCCATTTTACTACCAGCGCCCTGTCTCCTCTGCCAATGTGGGGAGGGCAGTGTGTGTGTACATGTGCGTGGAAAAAATAAGATTTCCTCAAGCTCATTACTGTCCACTGACAGGGTCCTGCTGTAAAAACTTTTGATGAATAGTCAGCATCTAATTCTTGAGTAATAAAAAAAACCCTAAGTTGCTTGCAATCATTATTCCAAACGGAAAAATTAATTGTAAATAACTGGAAGTCAATTAAGGCTGGGTTCTGCCGGGTAATGCAAATCTTTTATAGTTTTGTTTCAGTTAACTGCCTCATTAATGATTTATAGATGTGTATACAGCTGTGGGAACCATAGCATTATCTAATGCACTCAGAGAATAACTACATATGAAAAGAACTACGCAGCTCAAGGGAAAAACTCAGAAATTACTGCCTTAACTTCAACCATATTAAGATGCAAAGTATTTAGAAACTGACTGTGATGTTTTATCATATTCTTGAGGTTTTATACTCTTTAAAAAGGGAAAAATAATTCTTTCTAAAAAAAACTTGTATACTTCAGTATTACACTACGTAAAAATCAAAACAGTTAAAACTGAGAATGTAAGCCATTTATTTATTATTTAAAAGCCTAAGTTATAAAACATTCCCATTCCCTTTGTGCATCTGCTATACAGGAAAAAAAAGACATTTCTACAGTTAAACAATTCGTGGGCATATGCATATATCTCCCTGAGTTGCACAGAGCTAGAAGTCATTTTGGGAAGACTTCAGGAGTCATTTTCCTGGATATACAAACATATTGGTATTTGTTCTTTGGTGACACCATTGTTTGAGGGTTTTTTTTGGTAAAATATTATTTTCAATCCTGAAACTTATCTCACTTCTAATAGCGTGGTAAACCTGAAGTTTGCACAATTTGCTACTTATTTCTGTCACCCCCTGTCCCTCACTGACTCTGGCTTTTTGTGGGTATTTCTCCCTGTGGTGTTGGCCATCAGGTTTCCTCATTCCTTCCTACCACTCTTTCCCCACCTTCAGTCCAGCCAAGAACTAGTGGATTAAAACATCCTTGCAGCCACCTCTTTCCCAATTACTGACACAGCACAGCTCCCAGAAATTTATTCTTCTTCTTGCTCCTCCTTCACCACAATCTTCAGGATTCTGATCCCAACTCTTTCCTCTAGCCCAATGCTCTTAATTTGTTTGCTCAATCAGATGTGATACGATCTGTCAGTGCTCCTTCTTACATGTTGTGTGATTTAGGGCAAGTACCTTTTTTGCCTTATGTTTAGTAATATTAAAACCCTGGACCAGTTATCTATTTGAACTCTACATGGCCAGAAGGAGACAAATAACATTTTTTATTTTGTCTACAGATGCTTATGCTTTTACATAAAACCTACAGCTAACCTGTATCACTTACTCATTTCACAAATAATGTCAGCATGTTTCACCAGCTAGGAAAAAAGAAATCAGCCTGACATCCTTTTGGGGGGAGGTGGGGTGGGCAAAGGACACCAGAAACTCATGCCATGGTTTTACAGCGGCACTAAAGCACAAATGCCGCTTGGCCACCAGACTGCTGCTTCTGGCGAACTGGGCTGCAGGATTAAATGGAGCACAGGAATGGTCAGTATCCTGCTTGCTGTGTTAGAGAGCTTGCTCCCTATAGATGCTCAGATGAAAATTCACAAGTTTTGTCTTCACAGAAAATCTGTGGTATCTTTTGCATGCCTTTTAAAGAACAGGTTTACGTGTTTATAATTATGCTTATATGTTTCTGCTATCACTGAAGAAAACTACTTATTGTAGATTTTATTGACTTATAGAATAATTCAGGTTGACGAGGTCTCAGGAGGTCATCTATTCCTACCTCCTGCTCAAAGACTTATGTACCTGCATCAGTGACCATTTATGAAACGAAAATGAAGTCAAAAGCATGGGATAAATTTATTTGGAGATTTTATTGCTAGAGAATAAAATAAAAATAGAGAATTGAAATGTCATAAAATATTTGTAACTGCAGTTTTGTCTTACTTGCTAATGAAACATTATGTTAATCTACAAGAACAAATTAATGACTGCAAATCAAGTATAATTTAGCATTAGAAAAACGTACTTTTAATTTTACGCTTTTGAAGTTGTATTGAATAATCTGCATATGGAATAGCTAAATAAATCAAGAGTCTGCAATCTGGAAAAGAAATTACCAAGAATTCATGAGACAGAGGTCCATATAATCATTAATGCCACAAAGAAAATGACAAAAGAATGATTATTCAGCATTTAATACAAGAAATGAGGGCTATCAAATTAAAGTATCAAGTATCAGGGTAAAGTAACAGAAGGAAAGAGTCTTTTCTACTGTAGGACCTCAGCTGGAGAGCCATTGCTGGGGCGTTTAGCTTACATCTGACCAAAGAGTGATTCCACAAACTCAGGCAAGTGAAAAAACACAAAACCACAAAAGCTGTCTAGGGTGATGAAGCACACAGATACAGGCTTTGGCTTAAGACATCCTCATGGACGTCGTCATGGATTTCTAGACTATAAAGAATATGTATAGCCCTGATGCATGCTTGATCCTACTCTTCCCTTGGCATATTCATGGGGAGAGCATGGGCTCCACGCCCTTCAGTTTGACACAGTATGGCCATTCTTATCTTCTGCTATCTCTATTTGTACATATTATCTCACTGCAACTACCACAGCTCTTTCCCTTAAGTCTTCCTCAACGGTAGCCAGTAACCTAGATGGCCATTTCTTAATTGCTCTTGGATAATACAGTAAGATAAAAAATCGGACGTAACATATTTGGCAAACCATCTTCTCATTACCAAAATTTTTTAGTAATTGCTCTTGTTTAACTATCTTGTTTATCACATATTACACTCTGAATTGAAAAGAGTTGAAGACATTCTTAATTCTGGTTTAAATATACTTTATAATCAAAAGGGTAAAATAAAGGCACATCACTATGATTTAATGTATGGTGGGAGACAGGCAGAAAAGCTTTCCAGTCCATGTCTGCCAGCTATTAACTATGCCTCTGTCAGACCAGAGTGCTTCATAAAGATGCTCACTAGGAGACAAAAAGAAGAATGCAGATCAAATTTGCATCTTAGATCTTTTGCCCCCCAGAGAAAAACAGGAACACTGAATTATAAACTGGAAGTAACGTTTTATTGTGAATTCCTTTACCATCTGAAATTTAACTTAGAGATGTGATTGCTGCGCACAGTAACTCTGCCATTTTTTTTCTTTACGCTGTCACATGCCCAGATTTTGTAGATCAGATATAAGAATAAGCTAAAAGCCACAAACATTGTAGTGGAACAAGGAACTGAGAGGAATGGAAAAGAGACATGAGACCTCATGGGACTCCCCATCCCACCAGTTGGTCAATGGGAGACGCACAGTTCACAAGATGACAAACTCATTCCCTTCACAGGCACAGCCTGCTTTCTCATCTGTTTTTCTCCTAATCTGATAAATTCTCGTAACTGAAAAATCATGGCCAAGTAAGCATTTATTTTGTTTCCACACTGCACTCTTCATTTGAAAGATTTGTAAATCAGACATGAAAGTCACTCACTCCAAGTTGAAGTCTGATGTTACAAAGGTTCAAGCTGGAAAAAAAAACCAAAATAAATTCTGATCTATTACATTTACTAACATTCCAATTATGCCTTTCCATTTTATACAATTCTGGGGAACGGCAGGGGGAAATGACACATATTTATCAATGTGGTGTTATATACTTTATTCCGCCTATATGCCTTTGGCAGTAACTTCAGAAGATGAATGCCAAACATAACCAGCTAATAACTCAGGAGCTATTATTCTGAGTTACCGACCCCCTGAAGGAGAGCAGCCTCAGTGATCATTTCTCCTCCTGGATCAAGTTTTTGAAGTGTTCCAGTTGGATCAGTGTTTGCACAAGAAATGGTCCCCCGCAATTCTCATGACTTCTGCTGGCTGTACTATCCTTCCCGTGGGGTACAGAGAATACAACGAATGCATTTAGTGAAGACTATTTGCATGGTTTTGCAAAAATCCTAGCAGAGGATGAAAACTCAGAGAAGGCTGAAACAGGTTACAGTAGCTATAATTTCCAGGTACAGGTGAAATTCAAAGTTTAGCCTTTTCACAGTTCTGTTATCGTTCATGTTGAGAAGTCTGAAAAAACAGTTGTTTCCGGTCTGCAATTTCAAAGTATAAAAACTTTGCAAGAAGAAAATAGCTATGGATAAACTGTAAGTAAATTCAAGAAAGCTGATAAATACTATTAGGACTGATGTTCTCGGGCAATGGCAAAGAACAAAGAAATGCCATAAACCGAAAGGCTGAAGAGGATGGGCAGCTGAAGGAGCGAAGAAAATGTGTAGAGAAAAGGAGGAAAAGGATGTGTTAAGAAGTGATACAGTTCATGACACAGTTACGCCAAGTAGAGCTGGCAAATTTTAAAGCAGTGCTTAGAGTTCAGCCTTTCCATGCCGTATGCCAATGTCTGCTTTGTGCCGGCAGTGCTCTTTTTGGAAATCCACACAGATTATCTCCTTTCAGAATCACTACCGCCTGGACATTGGGATGCAGTCGGTTTGACAGCCAGTGAAAAATTAAGACAATAAACAAATATTAGCTAAAAACAAATAAAGCCAACTCGATTAAAATTCAAACACTTGGTTAAAAGTTATTATAGTAAAAGGCAGATACAGGAAACCAAACCATACCGAATCTTGTAGCTAGTCCTAACTCTGCTTTTAAAAATATATTTACACACTTCTAACTGGAGAAACGGTGGGAAATTAGGCTGTGAAAACCATGTTCCAAAACATCTCTTTCCTATGGTATATGTGAGAATTAAGACTGAGTCAGCTGACATAATTTAATGTTTCTGCAGATTAAAATTAGCAGTGAATAAGACATACTCTCTTTAATAGATTGTTTACTATATCCTCATTGGGCCATTTTTCTCACATCAATATGCATTCATACACAGGTGAAAAAATATTTTGTGAACTGTAAATGTGATTAGCCCTTCAAGTTATGTTTAGTGTGTTTTTTAAATTGACCGTGAGTGCACGCGTATGTGTGCATATGTGTGCCGTATTTCTCACCCTCGTTCAAGGATTGCCACTAGAATTTCATAAGCACAAACAATACTGGGAAATTCATAAGCACTGTGACCTCATTTGAATAGCTCCTAAAATGCACACTTTCATTATTTACCTATACGCAATATAACTTTACATGTGATAGCTAATTTTGAAAGCAATATATGTAATTTCATGTTCCTATGGATGGTGAAAAAAGTGTTATTTTGTCCTTGTTGGACTTGTTACTGTCCCTCAAAATAATACACAAACCAGCAGCGGAGAGACAACACTAATAATGTGTACTTTAACCATAATAATTCCACAGTCCTTGCTTATGCTATAAAGGCGATGCATATAGATTTTATAGTTGGTACTGGTATGAAAAATACTGGTATAGTCTAACTGCATCAAGCTATAAAGCTGTAACAGAAAGTACCAGGATAAAAAAGATAATTTTAGGCAGCTGGGAAGACTTAGATGCTATTAATTGTAAAAAAATTAGTAAATCCAAGTTTTAACAACAGTTCTTTTCCTATGTGCTCTAAAAGGGTCTGACATATTACAACTGACAACTTTTCATAGAGAAGAACAGAAATTTTGGGAAAAAATAAATGAATTTCAAGTTTCATAATCTATTAATGAGCCCCAAACTTGTCTGATCTAAAGAAAGGATACACACATCAGATCTGAGCTCTGCCTTCATCCCCAATGACCTTACCCATTCAATGGGATGATGTTATGGGGCACAGATGTGTAAATGCATATACAAGGTATGCAGGGGGAGCGAGGGTGCGTGTGGGTCTACAAACAACATCACATGAAAGATCCACCTCGTTCTCATTTACAAATGGGGAAAGGGAGATTAAATAGAGATTAAATCTGGCCTCTTCTCCCAGGTGAATAATGACAGGACCAGAGGAAATGGTCTAAAGTTGCGGCAGGGGTGGTTTCGATTAGATATTAGGAAGAATTACTTTACTGAAAGAGTGGTCAGGCACTGGAACAGCCTGCGCAGGGAGGTGGTTGAGTCACCATCCCTAGAGGTATTTAAGAAACCTCTAGGGTCTAGATTTGGCACTTCAGGGCATGCTCTAGTGACAGAGATTGTAGGGTTGGGGTTTTTTGTGTGTGTATGGTTGGACTCAATGATCTCAAAGGTCCTTTCCAACCATGAAGATTCTATGATTCTATGATTCTAAATAAGCGACTTGTTTAATGCAATATACAAATCTATGGAGGACTGCAATTTCATCAGTTCAAAATACAGTACACCTCTGTGTCCACAGTCTTCCCAACTGATCAGTACTATTAGCTGACTAATAAAGGTGGAGGAAGTACCATAAAATTCAATCTTTTTAAGATCTCCACTGACTCAAAATAAGCACAACCATCACTCTATAGTTGAGTGACTAAGGTGTTTATCCA
Source organism: Chroicocephalus ridibundus (assembly GCF_963924245.1). NCBI lineage: Eukaryota > Metazoa > Chordata > Aves > Charadriiformes > Laridae > Chroicocephalus > Chroicocephalus ridibundus. Next base: position 16,527,843 of record NC_086292.1, read on the forward strand.
GGATGGGTCTGCTCTTCCAATTTCAGTGAATACATTGGTATTTTATTAGTAACTGGAGCGACAAGTTACAGTTTGTATACTGTTGTCCTTAGTAGTTCCTGACAGCTTGGCCAAACAACCTAGCATGCTTTCTGCTACAAAAGTTTTTATGCTGGATTCACCCACACATAATGTCTAATTTTAAACTTCAGTTTGAAAACTAGGTGCTTCACTAGTTGGTATGGTACTGCTAATATTCTTTGTGAAGCTGGACTAGGTTGACCACCTTAGGGAACTATTCTTATCTACATACAGCACATGTATTTTAGATGGTCTCATGAAAACTATAGTCCATCTGAACACTTAAGTCTGTACAAGGAAGAGGCCTGTTTGTCTGAATGAGTCTATCTAAAACAAAAGCATAAGCATGTGTATAAACTCGTGTTGTATTAGAACCTACATTTTTTTGGACGTAATGAAACACAGATGTACAAAAATGTGAGACCATAAAAAAGCACTAGGAAATGGCAAGATACAACAGGGAAACCAAAAATGAACCAATGGTAAATATAAACCCCACAAACAGCAGAATCTCTAAAAATCTTTCTGGACTTAGAGATAATGAAGTCAAATAAGGGGACCACAAACTTTACAGTGAAGGTAGAGAATAACACTTAAACAGATTCTATTTTCACTAAAACAGGTTCTATTTTCAGTGAAAGGCATTTGAGCTTCATATGGATCACTGTCTATACAACAGCTTGCAGGGAGATGTGACCTTTTCACCCAAAGCCCTCCCCCTGCACTTATTCCATGCAGCTCCAGTGCCCATATCATCAGGAACGGTCAGGGTGCTTGGCAGACAGCGAGAGCCTTGCAGGGGCCAGGAGCCCTCTCACCATGGCTGACTGGCAGCACAGCCCCTTAGTGGTGGGCTTCTCCCCACACGACCGATAAGACAGTAAGTGGTGTCTTTGGACCCTTCATGAGGGTCCAAAAGGGAAGCTGTAGATAGCAAAAACTCCTAGTGCTGGGAACGGGCAATGGGTATTCACTCACGTGTTAGTGCTTTTCATAGCTTTTGTGTCACAGCTATGTTTCCTGCAATAAGATTTAAGAGAGGTCTTAGCTGGCAAACACCACTTTCAGTGAAGACATGGGCTTCCCCTGAAGAAACGATGAACACTGATGGCAAGGCCACCTCTTGTGGTGAGTACCATGTAGAAGCTATGGATTACTGCCATACTTCATAAAAGGGTCCAGAAGAGGCATGGTTTGGGTTGCTCCCTGCTTTGACACATGGCAGTGAGGTCTTAGCTGAGCCTGAAGCTCCAGAGCTCATTTTAGTTGCATGCAGTGCTTATCCAAGGAAAGAAGATTATGGTCCACAATCAGACTGGGAAACAATGTTGAGTTTGAATTGCCTTTTTGTTCCACGGCCTCTTTGGTCTTCCTGATTTAGGAGGGTGGGCTAACTGTCCTGATGGACAGTTGATGAAAATCTAATTACTTATGGCCAATAAAGAGACCTGGCTTATGGCCAATAAAAGGCCACCTGCGTTGGCCAAGAAAATAATCCATATAGTTTAAATTCACAGAGAGGGTATCTTACTCTATGCCCTTGTCCCTTCGTTTTCTGCAGTGCTCAGAAGTTAGAGTGCTGGTTCGTGTCCCCATGCCCTGAAAATAAATCCTCAGCAGTTGTAATGAGAGGATGACAATAGTCAGTGATAGCAAGAAACAACAAACGTGCAGAATCCAAACTGCTGTCATTTCAGTGATTCATTGGCAACGTTTCACAGAATTAAGGCTTTTTTTTTTTTGTCCCACAGCCTACAGACAGGGCACACACACATCCATTTATGGAATAGGAAAGGTGGAGCTTGTGTGGGATCTGATGGGTTCTGCTGAGGCAAAACATTATAGCAGCACAAGCGCTAAAGCATGACTGTATCTGTAGTCAAGCATTCAAAAGAGAAATGCTTACCCAGCTGTATCTGTCAGCCTTCCAGGACCCAGACACTAGATAAAAAAATGGATAAAGATATTTTAAAAAAATCCCCTGGGACCATCTCCCGTATTTAATAAGGAAAAGCACCTCCTGTGCCGCCAATAAAAGTTGAGTCTCTCATGAAGATTTATACCATATTACATGCTGAAATTCAATGTACAACGATACCCTTGTGCACGCTGTTGTCAGAATAATAATCTTTGTCTGTCTGATCAACTTATATTTTATGCCAACAACACAGCATTTAATATTACACAGTTTCAGAGGAAGAAAATATATTTATTCATGCAACAACTTGCCCAGTAGCTTAAACAGACAAAGTGGAAAAAAAAATAGCTTGGAGTTTTTACATTGCCTTATGATCCACAATACAGATTTCTATCCAATTTTAGCAATTTTATGCAGCAATATAAACTATGATTCTTAATCTAGTTTATGAAACTGTCTCACTATTTTATACTGTCATGAGGAATAATACAGTTGGATATGACTGCTGAAGTTTGCTTTTGGCATTCTCCTGAAATGAGGAGACTAAAAATACAAACGGTAATCAACAGCTTTTTTCTATATTCTGCGTTATCATATTCTGTGCTGTATTCTTAGGCTTTGTCTCAAAATATATATCAAGAAGCACTCACAGAGAAGATACACATGGACTCCCCCACAATCAAAGTACTCCTTGTCAGAAATCCGTATCTCTTCAGCAGAGAAAGTCTGCCTACGATACAGGGCTTGTTCCAAGTGATGCAATACTCTGTCAGATGGAAAAACTTAAGCAATATAGAAAAGCTCTGTTGTATGTAGATCCATTAAGTCTATTCTTCTAGCAGCCTGTGCAGAAAACTGACAGACTTTGAATGATTTATTGTTACCTTTTTAAAGGCATCTATTTTTTACCTTACATTAATTTTTCTTTATATAACAATACCTGACAAAAAAGAAACCTGGAGACACCCCCACCCCCACCCCCCCTTGCAACACAAGCTAATGAAAAGGTTGTAGGTAGGGTTTGGAACAGAAATAGAAGAGGATGGCTAGAAATGTATTTAGAGCAGTATCTGTACCCCAAAGTGCATACTCCTAAGACAAAACTGCACACTCATAAAAGAAAGGTGTACTACAACCTCTTAACAATAGTATTTAAACTTCACTTAAAGTTAAGCTTACTCTTGCAGAGGAAAAGGCAAATTCCTGTAAGAGTGTGATGGAGTAATTAGATTTCTTTACAGATGGTGGACTTATTAAAATCTTCAGATTCTCTGGCCAGGCTGCATGCCTTTAGGGAAGTGTTGCCTGATAATCCATTGGTGACTATTACTGAAACTTTTCCAAAATATGTATTTATTGCATCAAAGTTGCTGCTTCCTCATAACAGGATGTGGTATCAGTACCTAAACAAAGTGACTGATTCCAAAATACACACGTGCACACACAGAGAGATAATTTTTACGTAGGAAGAAGTTACCGGAATTTGTTGCCCAAGGACTGACTGTAGCTCCAACACACAGCAGATTCGGACATTTCTTCTGCAACCAAAAAGAGGGAACAGCCACCTATTATCAAGTTAATTATCATAACCTTCCTATTTAGTTTTCTATAGACTAGTTTATATGTAAGAATTTATACACCAAGTCCATTAATATGAAATAACATACGTGTTTAAATATGGAAAGATGCCACGTGACAGAAACGTGTATGAGAAAAACACACCTACACTATAGGAGCAGAAAAAAGCTAAAGGAGGACACAAATTAAGTCCTGCTTTGTGACTTACGGGAATTTGTTCGCATATAGCACATATGAAGTACTTTGATCAGATTAACTACTCTATATAAAAACAAACCAACACTTAGAACCTACATTATACTGTCCTGTGGGGGGTAAAAGTCAGTAACAAATGAGTTGGCCCCCAAAATAACTCAGACGTTGATGGATTGACAGTCTGAAACTATTCCAGAGAGGTGAGAAAAAGCAAAGGAAAATCAAAGCATCAGAAAGCAGAAATGCCTAAAAGCATAAGAGAGATCTTGCACAAAGCCGACTTAACAAAGATCAGAGACGTTATGCTGATTTACACCAGCTGAGGAGCTGGCCAGTACCTTTATGTTCTTGGAGCTCAGACTTTAGAACTACATTCAGTGAGTCGCAAAGTCACTGTCTGAGAATTAGAAACGTAGATTGTGTTGAGAGTCCCAAAATAGATGTGATCTATTTTTATTGGCTAAGGAAAAAATAGCTCCCTCCTTCCTTCATCAGAAATCTTCAAACCAGATCCACATGATATGAAAGGAACACTTTTAACCTGGAGAGGTTTTATTTGCAACTTAGTGAAATGTACTTTTAAAATCTCTATTTGATGAATAACACATCAAATTAATTACTATTACAACAGGATTATGACTGATAGTATTGTATACACACAAGATTTGAAGTTAAAAATAAAGAAGATTATAATTCTAATAAAAATTATAGATTCTTCATTGAAGAAAAGATGTCATTATTCAAAAACTATCATTACCTAAATATGCTTTTGTTTAGTGGTAGCTTAGTTAAACTGATGATCCAAAAAATGCAGATTTTTTCTGTTCAAAAAGAATTCTACACATTTTAATGATCTATTTTAAAGATTTCATACACTCCTTTTAGCTTCTAAATATATACTGTGTAGTATACTGTAACACAAATATCTACATGCTGCAAATGCATTGCACATGAACATTTGTGCTTGTCTAACCAGGCACATTAAATTGAGCTACACAGATATGTGTCATGTATTCCCCTTGGATGGTTCAAGCATGCTATAGCTATAGTAAAATATCACCTGACACTATTTCTCCCTGATCCCAGTCCTACTGCTATGGAAGTGGAATACTTCATATTTAATAATCAAGGTTTGCTATAGACAAGGAAGAACCTCAACAAAGGTTGACATTTGTATTTAGACAAAGGGTTTTGGGTTCACATTATTTGTATTCATTAGTGTGTTACATATATTTGTCATATATTTGAGGATGGTGAATCTCCAAACAGTAAAATTTTGCAGCTGGTGGAAAAGAAAATTCCCTTATACATCTAATACAGCTGCATCTTAGGTTAAAATTGTGTAAATAAATTTTCCTGAGAGATTCCTTTATCCACTGGGAAAAATTTGGAAGATACCCAAGCATACATTAAATATTCCAGCGTTTCAGACCTCATACAGGGTCTCCTTTTATGATTTAATAAATTTCACCAATTTTTCTTTTCATAAAACAATTTTATCCTAGAAACATATAATGAAAAACTAGTTAGATAAAATAATGCTTAGATTTTATATTTAATGCAAAATGAAGTAGGTAGAAAGAGCTATTTAAAGTATTTTTGCAGGGCTTTTTTTTTTTTTTTGCTATAAAACAAAACAGGTATCCCTGTTTCCTATTAATCTTTCTTGATGTATTCTATTCAGGGTGGCCAGCAAACTGATAAGATCTTTCCTTCAGATTTCAAAATTACTGAATCTGGAAATAGTTCTCATTTATCTCATGCGCTGCTGAGAAAACAATCTCAAATCGTTGGTTCTACTGATGAAACTTCCTTAGCAACACAAGGGCTCCAGAATTATTTTTCAAACCTTGTCAATGCTTCCTGTGAGGTTTCCGTCACTGTCAACATTGAGCACTTCATAGATGAGGGCAAAAAAACCACCCCAATCCAGAAAGCTGTGATAAATTAATAGAAGGTAAATTAATAGACTAAATTGAATTAATAGAAGCAGTGATAAATCTAACAGGGAAATTCCATAACAATAGTTCAGTGAATAACATTTTAGATTTACTAAGTCTTTTATCATTTAGATGAGAATCTACAGGGAAATGACTCTGTCCCAGAGGCATTAAAAAAAAGAGGAAAATGGAGCACTTTGCACCTGTGACTTTCTCTGCAGCAGAACAGCCCACAGCAGGGGCTCTGCATGGAGACTGCACCCCGGGAAACAATGCAGGAGGACCCTCATGTGCCTTTTACTTTTGAAGCCTTGGTGTCAGACTGGACACCCAAGACAACAGGAAGATGTGTCTTGTCTCCAGAGCAGGAACTTCCAGACCAGTGGAGGAGTCTGCTTTGCTGCAACCTACATACTGGTCCCTCTGCCTTGCTGGCACTTTCAGATAGGACTTTTCAGCCATATTCTCTCGTGGTATATTATGTTTAGGCCATGTTTTAAACCTTTGGTTTATACTGATTTAGTCTCAAGTGTGCAGCTCGTCCCTTGAAGCTAGATTTCAATATTTGCTGCTCAAGTCTGTAAAGTGTCAGCAGTGCAGGGATTTGGCTTTTAATGTAATTGCAATGGACTGGTTTAAAGCTACTTTATTTCAGGTACCTCCAGTCTCTGGTTAGAGAGTGCTTTCTGCTGTGAAGATTTTTTCCTTCCCTGACAAAAACGTTCACCCTAGTTTTCAAATTCACCAGTACATATCTGACACTTCACAAGTTGCCAAATGTCTACTCCAACACTAAAAACTAAGTTTCTGCCGAGTTCTAAACTAAGTGTTATAGGATAGCTGAAAATTAGCAGTAGCATGTCTATCTAGGGCTGAGCAAAAGACACTGAACGTTAACACTTTGCTGATTGCTAAAACCTGACTGAGAAGTATGCTAGTTATCTTTGCAGTGGTGCTCTTTGCTCTGCTGTGTCTTGAGAAGCAGTCACTGATGCCACGAGCACACTAGGCAACAGGGAACACTGCTCCTGTCCTAACACTTAAGAGAATACCCGTAGGCACAGGAAAGGCGTTATCTGTTAGCCTAAGCTCCCTGTCACAGGCAGGTTGGATTTTATGGAGGAGAGTGAAGGATGAAGGCTGCTCAGGCTTCCACCTTCCAAAGTGCCTGCTAACAGCGCCTTCCTCCGCTGTCCCAACCTGTGTCCCTTGCTGCAGAGCTACAGCTGGGATGGCTCGGCTTCGTCAAGGAACTGGCCTTTTGGTTTTTTTTCCAAACTCCTCAGCACTTTTGTAAAGATTGATTCCTTATCTGTTTTACAGAGTGACTGTCACCCACAGCTGTGTTGCCCAAAGTAAAGTGGATACGTGCTGTATGCATGAAGAAGTGGTCAAGAAGGAAAGGAAATCACTGTTGATACTGTACGTGACAAACCATAATATTCTTAAGCTACTTGCCTTCGACTTTAAGTCTTCAACTACTCCTTACCACCCTTCAGCATAAGAACAGCTTCTTGAACTTTTAAGAATAGCTTAAGAACTCTCAAGAATATCTCTTAAGAAAAGCTTCTTAACCTCCTTCAAAATTAGCTGAGTGCACCTCTTTTAATCCATTCTGCAGTGACTTCAGACAGACTATTTAAAGCCAAGGAGTTTAAATCAGTAAGAACAGAATGGCAGGTAAGATTTCAAATGTCTAACACTAAAACATCTACTGCACAAGAACATTTTTTAGATGTAAGCTGGAAACATATGATACACAATGAAGTTAAATAGCATGAACATTATTTGGTTCAAGATCTTTCTCTAAAAAGTAGTAAAACACTACATGGCCTTCTCAGTGAAGAAAATGAAAAGTTCATATAGTTAATATATATATGTATATTAGTTGATATGTATATCAATGAGTAGAGAAAACTCACTTTGCCTTTTTGCCCCATCCCATCCAAGGGTTATCTGAGACAGGTCTGAGGAAACAGTCTGCGCTGCTTTCACCTTCAAATACAAGATTAAGAATTTCAAATGACTCTATCGATGTGGCAATAGAAACCTCTATCACTTCTTGGATGGCCTCCAGCAATGTGATACAGGGACACACTTTCAGCAGCTGGGAAACACCAGCAGATGCTAAATTCTGTAATGCATGTCCTCAGCAAAACAGGCTCAGTAGAATACTCAACCCATCCTCCACTTTCTAATCTGGGTTTCAATAACATTTGTATTAGATTCAAAGGTTTGTCCCTTACCTTCAGACTACTTCTTGGTGCAGGTTCGTGATGCCAGGAATGTCGGTCAAAGCAGTGAATGTAATTGTCATCTCTGCTCCTCCAACACAGTGGCAGTTTAGTGTCTACCAAACAACTAAAAATTGGCTGTACTGAGCCAGGTCCAAGGGAACAAACACCTTTAGGAACTGAAGAGCATAACAGACTGCACCACACTATTCCAGGTTTACGTCTTACGTATCACATATACACTTAACAATAACAATATGGATATTCATTAGACAAGATCCCATCCCCAGTCTAAGTCAGGAATAAATCTTCTTCTTGAAACTTGAAGCTCAACTGCACAAGATCTCTCTGGATAAAGGACACAGGAAGAAATAATATACCAGATGTGGTATTCATATACCAGAGGATGCTGTGATAATACCATTGCATGTAAGATGGAAGAATCTGCACACAACAAAATGTGCCTCAGAAAATACATGCAATTCTGTGCTGCTAATGGTTCTTACAGATGTTTTTTAACTGACTTATTTGTCACTGAATAGCTTTAACCAGAATCTCAAAAATTGTAGAAGTATAGAAGTTGTAGTTCAAATTGAGAACTTATTTACTATATAATAAATGACATGATTTGTACAATAACTGGTTTAGTACAATAAGAACTTTCAGGTGGTAGCAGTGAGACTGAGTTTGGGTTCATGCCATCTTTAGTCACTTACATAATATACCATAACCTATAATCACTATAATCAGCCTAATACGTATTTTGGAACATGGCTAGACAAAGGAGTTCAGAGAGGCTTGTAGCCTTATATTGTACAAGCCTGTATTTTAAATACTGAGACCAAGATCCTCATCTACTACAGGCTGAATGGCAGATAAAAACATCTCACAGAGGTATATAATCACATGCTCTCGTAACATATCAGTAGTCCACATAACTGTCATCTAGTCACATGTATGTATGTCATAAATTCCTAAAAACATTCTTAAAATTGTGTTGAAGCATTGAGAGGTCTAGAACATGTCCAGAAAGACTAATTTATTGTGAGTAGAGTCAGACTTAGACAATTTAATCCTCTTGGAATAAAAGGAATATTGAAGAAAACAAGAAGAGTGTCAGTGAGCAAGTGAGTTTAACAATCTTCCGTCCTCCTCTAAGTGCTTAGTAAATGCTATTTATTTATTTATTTGAATAGTTATGAACTATGGTATTGCTGCTGCCAAAGAGACAGACACTTCCTCCCCATACGTAATTTAACCATGAAACATGGGAAAGAGTGTGTCAAAGGTACAAATAAATATGAAAAAAATTGAATTGTGGAACCCTGGATATTATACTAGTCAACTATTTTTTTTAACAATAAGACCATTAAAAATATTTCATATATAAAACAAGGGTTTCAAGCAACAAAGTAACCAGTAGTTCCTGACATTAAGTACGTTAGTTTGTTAGCTGACAATCGGGAAAAACTAAATGCAAAAAAGTTAACAATGTTCATAGGGATTCCTCAGTGAAGACACGATGTATTACAGATTTCAATCTTTAAATATTTTGGTATATTTCTGTATTACATAAATAATAACCCACACTCTACCTTTCTGTACTATCAATACATTGCATGAATTCAGATAAATATTTTATATCATTCCCTCCCTCATTTATACCTTTAAAAATGTGCGGCTATGATTTATGCTTTTGAGGATGGCATAATAGAATTTGACATTTTCCAGCTGAGGTGTGGCCTAGTTCCAGCTCCATGCTTCATTACATTGTACTCCCTTTGAGAGGATGAGAAGAGTAAAAATAGCCAGGTTGTTAAAAATGTAAAAAGGCATAAATGAATTCTCACCAGATGTCCTCTACAATTGTCATTTTCATAAAATTATGGTTGTTAAACTTTTGCTTACCATAAAACACTAGAAATCAATATATGCTATGAACCACATATCTGGAGGGATCGCTCCCCACCTCACTAGCATCCTTCTCTTCTTCAGATTCTCCCATAGTTTAAATGAAAGAGGACATTCTTATTTAAAAAGCAAACTGCATATTAATATGAAAAAAACTAGCAAATATAGGCCAGGTAGAAGTCTGAACACTGACGCATGTATACGTTTAGAGGCATCAAGTAAAAGAACATTTGAGCCCACAAGTTATTTTCTCCCTTTTTGAAAATGGATTGAACTTGGAAAAATGCAGATACGAAAACTAAAGATGTCTCAACTACCCACATTCTACTCCTTTTGATAACCCACGTTTCAGGCACTAGAAGCTTTCATTACCCTCCTGTCCTGGTTCCGGTGGGGATAGGGTTAATTTTCCCTGGTATTCCATGCCATGTGAGCCACGCCCACCCTGAGCTGCCGGGGGAGGGGACAGGAAGTTGCTGCTTAAAAGCGGGCTGGGGCGTCCCGGGTCCGGCCGGTCGGGAGCGGTGGGGAGCGGCGGTTCCGTAATCGCGTTTGTATATTCCCCTACCCGTGTTGTTGTTGTTGTTTGCCTGTTCCCTCTGCTGTTCTGTTAAACTGCCTTTGTCCCAAACCAAGAGTCTTGCCTTTTCTTACGATCCTTCCTCTATTAGGAAGGCACGTGCGAGCGGCACGTGGTTCTTTGTTGCCATCTGAGGCTAAACCACGACAGTCCTTTTTGGCGCCCAACGTGGGGCACGAAGGGTTGAGATAACGACAGAATCCAACTAGAACGTGGAAAAAACGGTTTTGGTTTTTTTTTTTTTTTTTCTTTTTTTTCTTCTTGTATGCATTTATTTTATTAGGTAAATAGTCACTGGTCATCATGTTGCTTGGTTTGTTCTCATGGCTGTGTTACATAAATTCCTATATGGCTTATGTACTCCCTGCGATGCTGTTTACCATGTCTGGAAGAGGGATGAGGATTATCATTCTGCTGTCCTGTGCGATATCTGTTTATGATATGATAACATCACTGTTCAGACGGCTGTTTTGGGGTGTTTATGTGGTTTTGTTGTCCTGTCCGTACATTGGACACTGTCTCTCAGAATTTGTTAATAGTTTCCCCAGCCCTTTTGCCTCCCTTTTCTCCTTCGGGTCAGGTATGACAGCTTTTGAGAATCTTGAATATCCTTGGGATACTCAAACCAGCGTGTTCCTAGTGTTATGTCTCCTGAATACGTTCCAGGTCTTGTTTAGGGTTAAGCAACTATTTAAGACTACCACCCGGAGATCTGCTCCGAGGCTGGATAGTCAGGGGTGGCATGGCATGTGGGAGAGCATGGGCAGGTACCTAGAGAACTACTCACCTCCAATGGTCTGGAACTTCACCCCTGAACAATTACAGGACCCTGATAAAGTGGTAGAATATTTGAAGGGAAAATGCTGTGGCTATTCTAGAGAGGCACAACTCACTGCGCTGTGCTGGGCCCTGGCCAGTATCTACCAGGCACTGCTCAGAATTATGCAGCACCCTCAAGGGGAAGAGATGGAAACCAGACTGGCGGCCCCTGCGGCTACTGCAGCCCCTGCGGCGGCCCCTGCGGCTACTGCAGCCCCTGCGGCGGCCCCTGCGGCTACTGCAGCCCCTGCGGCGGACACTGCGGCTACTGCAACCCCTGCGGCAGACACTGCGGCTACTGCAACCCCTGCGGCAGACACTGCGGCTACTGCAACCCCTGCGGCAGACACTGCGGCTACTGCAACCCCTGCGGCAGACAATGCGGCTACTGCAACCCCCGTGGTAGCCACTGCCACTGAACCAGGAAACCAACCCGTGCCGGTATCAGTTGCCCCCATACAGAAGAAGAAGTACACAAAGAAATCAGTTCGCTTAGTAAGAGATGATGATGAACCAGGGCCATCACGAGAGCAGGAGGAAGAGGCAGAACCAGAGATAATTACTCGATCCCTATCCTTGAGTGAGCTGCGGGATATGCGAAAAGATTTCAGCCGACTTTCAGGCGAGCACATTGTCACCTGGCTGCTCCGGTGCTGGGATAATGGGGCCAGTAGCCTGGAATTAGAGGGTAGGGAGGCCAGGCAGCTGGGATCCCTGTCTAGGGAAGGCGGCATTGACAAGGCGATTGGGAAAAAGACCCAAGCCCTCAGCCTCTGGAAACGACTCCTGTCAGGCGTGAGGGAGAGGTACCCCTTCAGTGAGGATGTTGTATGTCAGCCAAGCAAGTGGACTACCATGGAAAGAGGTATCCAGTACCTGAGAGAATTAGCCGTGCGGGAGATGATTTATTATGACTTGGACAATGCCGACTTACCCACAGACCCTGATGAGGTGCGATGCACAAGGCCCATGTGGCGGAAGTTTGTACGGAGCGCACCATCGTCATATGCCAACTCCCTGGCAGTAATGGAATGGAAAGGTGAAGAGGGACCAACAGTGGATGAGGTAGCTGGCCGGCTCCGGCGATATGAAGAAAGTCTCTCTTCCCCCCTTGTCTCAGCTGTGGAGAAATTGTCGCGGAAGGTCCAGCAACTTGAAGAGAATATGTTCTATTCCCCACCTGCACGGGCCAGCATCTCAGCTATTAGAAGCAGGCATTTCCCCACTCAAGAGAGAGAGTACAGAGGGTACACACCACGAGGCACCCTGTGGTTCTACCTGCAGGACCACGGAGAGGACATGAGGAAGTGGGATGGACGACCTACTTCGATCCTGCGGACACGGGTACAGGAGTTGCAAGGAAGGACAACCACAAAAGGGGATCCCTCCAGGAAAAGTGCCGCCCCAGTTTCCAGTGGGCCGTTCCCCAGACAAAGCAGAAGGCCTGATCTTGCTTCTGATCCTCTTGAAGGAACTTCCAAGTCATTTCTGCAAGAAGTGAGTAATGGATACTATGACGAGTATTAGGGGGGCCCTGCCTCCGGCCAGGTGGAGGAAAGGGACAACCGGGTTTATTGGACGGTGTGGATTCGATGGCCTGGCACATCAGACCCACAGGAGTATAAGGCTCTAGTGGACACGGGTGCGCAGTGTACTTTAATACCATCAAGCTATAGAGGGGCAGAACCCATTTGTATTTCTGGGGTGACAGGGGGATCCCAAGAGTTGACTGTACTGGAGGCAGAAGTGAGCCTAACTGGGAATGAGTGGCAAAAGCATCCCATTGTGACTGGCCCAGAGGCTCCATGCATCCTTGGTATAGATTACCTCAGGAGAGGGTATTTTAAGGACCCAAAAGGGTACCGCTGGGCCTTTGGCATAGCTGCTTTGGAGACAGAGGAAGTTAAACAGTTGTCTGCCTTGCCTGGTCTCTCGGAGGATTCTTCTGTTGTGGGGTTATTGAGGGTCAAAGAACAACAGGTGCCGATTGCTACCACAACGGTGCATCGGCGACAGTATCGCACTAACCGAGACTCTCTGATTCCCATCCATGAGCTGATTCGTCAACTAGAGGTTCAAGGAGTGATCAGCAAGACTCACTCCCCCTTTAACAGTCCCATATGGCCGGTGCGAAAATCTAATGGAGAGTGGAGGCTAACTGTAGACTATCGTGGTCTGAATGAAGTCACGCCACCGCTGAGTGCTGCCGTGCCGGACATGCTAGAACTGCAGTACGAACTGGAGTCCAAGGCAGCCAAATGGTATGCCACGATTGATATAGCGAATGCATTCTTCTCAATCCCTTTGGCAGCAGAGTGCAGGCCACAGTTTGCTTTCACTTGGAGGGGCGTCCAATACACCTGGAATCGACTGCCCCAGGGGTGGAAACACAGTCCCACCATTTGCCATGGACTGATCCAGACTGCACTGGAACAGGGTGAAGCTCCAGAACATCTGCAGTACATTGATGACATCATTGTATGGGGAAACACAGCAGAAGAAGTTTTTGAGAAAGGGAGTAAAATAGTCCAAATCCTTCTGAACGCTGGTTTTGCTATAAAGCGAAGTAAGGTCAAGGGACCTGCGCAGGAGATCCAGTTTTTAGGAATAAAATGGCAAGATGGACGCCGTCAGATTCCAATGGATGTGATCAACAAAATAGCAGCTATGTCTCCACCAACTAGTAAAAAGGAAACACAGGCTTTCTTAGGTATTGTGGGTTTTTGGAGAATGCATATCCCAGATTACAGTCAAATTGTAAGCCCTCTGTATCAAGTAACCCGGAAGAAGAATGATTTTAAATGGGGTCCTGAGCAACGACAAGCTTTTGAACAAATCAAACAGGAAATAGTCCATGCAGTGGCCCTGGGGCCAGTCCGGGCAGGACAAGATGTTAAAAATGTGCTCTATACCGCAGCCGGGGAGAACGGCCCTACCTGGAGCCTCTGGCAGAAAGCACCAGGGGAGACTCGAGGTCGACCCCTAGGGTTTTGGAGTCGTGGATACAGAGGATCCGAAGCCCGCTACACTCCAACAGAAAAAGAGATATTGGCAGCATATGAAGGGGTTCGAGCTGCTTCGGAAGTAGTTGGTACAGAAGCACAGCTCCTCTTAGCACCTCGACTGCCGGTGCTGGGTTGGATGTTCAAAGAAAGGGTCCCCGCCACACATCATGCAACCGATGCTACATGGAGTAAGTGGATTGCACTGATCACGCAGCGAACTCGAATGGGAAACCCCAGTCGCCCAGGAATTCTGGAAGTGATCATGGACTGGCCAGAAGGCAAGGATTTCGGAATGTCACCAGAGGAGGAGGTGACGCGTGCAGAAGAGGCCCCACCATATAATAAACTGCCAGAAAATGAGAAGAAATATGCCCTGTTCACTGATGGGTCCTGCCGTATTGTGGGAAAGCATCGAAAGTGGAAGGCTGCTGTGTGGAGTCCTACACGACGGGTTGCAGAAGCCAGTGAGGGACAGGGTGAATCGAGCCAGTTTGCAGAGGTGAAGGCTATTCAGCTGGCTTTGGACATTGCTGAGCGAGAAAAATGGCCAGTACTTTATCTCTACACTGACTCATGGATGGTGGCAAATGCTCTGTGGGGGTGGTTACAGCAGTGGAAGCAGGGCAATTGGCAGCGCAGAGGCAAACCCATCTGGGCTGCTGACCTATGGCAAGATATTGCTGCCCGGATAGAGAATCTGGTTGTGAAAGTACGCCATGTAGACGCCCACGTACCGAAGAATCGGGCCACGGAGGAACATCAGAACAACCAGCAGGTGGATCGGGCCGCCAGGATTGAAGTGGCTCAGGTGGATCTGGACTGGCAACGTAAGGGTGAACTATTCATAGCTCGGTGGGCCCATGACTCCTCAGGCCATCAAGGGAGAGATGCAACATATAGATGGGCTCGTGACCGAGGGGTGGACTTGACCATGGACGCTATTGCACAAGTCATCCATGAATGTGAGACATGCGCTGCGATCAAACAAGCCAAGCGTTTGAAGCCTCTTTGGTATGGAGGGCGATGGCTGAAATACAAATATGGGGAGGCCTGGCAGATTGATTATATCACACTGCCACAAACCCGTCAAGGCAAGCGCTATGTGCTCACAATGGTGGAAGCAACCACTGGATGGCTGGAAACATACCCTGTGCCCCATGCCACTGCCCGGAACACTATCCTGGGCCTTGAAAAGCAAGTCCTGTGGCGACATGGTACCCCAGAGAGAATTGAGTCGGACAACGGGACTCATTTCCGAAACAGCCTCATAGACACCTGGGCCAAAGAGCATGGTATCGAGTGGGTGTATCACATCCCCTATCACGCACTAGCCTCTGGGAAGATAGAACGATACAATGGACTGTTAAAAACTACACTGAGAGCAATGGGTGGTGGGACTTTCAAACACTGGGATACACATTTAGCAAAAGCTACCTGGCTAGTTAACACCAGGGGATCTAACAATCGGGCTGGCCCTGCCCAATCAAAACTTCCACGTACTGTAGAAGGGGATAAAGTCCCCGTAGTGCACATGAAGAATATGCTAGGGAAGACAGTCTGGGTTACTCCTGCCTCAGGCAAAGGCAAACCCATCCGTGGGATTGCTTTTGCCCAAGGACCTGGGTGCACTTGGTGGGTGATGCGGCAGGATGGGGAAGTCCGATGTGTACCTTATGGGGATCTGATTTTGGGCGAGAATAGCCAATGAATCAGATTGTGTGCTGTTAATTGCTAAGTAACACTGTCATTGTATGTCCTCATTGCTATAATTACTATCAGTTGTACTACAAGTAAGGCACAGGGATGATGGGATAAGAACTGATCTCAACAGCTGGCGCCCAGCAGTTTCCTCAAGATCTACATCTTCAGCCCACGGACCGCGTGCATGAGCCACACCAGGTGCACCAGTCACAAGCTCCGAAAAATACAGCATGCAACAGACCAGCACCACCCAGCATCTCACCTGCCCTGAGAGACTGTTCTAACAGATGGAGCCCAAAGCCGTGGATTAAAAGAACTCAACGGACACTTTGGAGGGATGACCCATAAACTAAGGGCATTATATGTGTGTGTATATATATATATATATATAACAGGGGAAAGTGGTGGCAATTCATTGGAACCTGCTGGGCATGGCATAGATGGTATGGAATAAGGGGTGGATAATGTCCTGGTTCCGGTGGGGATAGGGTTAATTTTCCCTGGTATTCCATGCCATGTGAGCCACGCCCACCCTGAGCTGCCGGGGGAGGGGACAGGAAGTTGCTGCTTAAAAGCGGGCTGGGGCGTCCCGGGTCCGGCCGGTCGGGAGCGGTGGGGAGCGGCGGTTCCGTAATCGCGTTTGTATATTCCCCTACCCGTGTTGTTGTTGTTGTTTGCCTGTTCCCTCTGCTGTTCTGTTAAACTGCCTTTGTCCCAAACCAAGAGTCTTGCCTTTTCTTACGATCCTTCCTCTATTAGGAAGGCACGTGCGAGCGGCACGTGGTTCTTTGTTGCCATCTGAGGCTAAACCACGACACCTCCTTTATTAGGATCAGCTACAATGCATTCCTGCTCCCTAGGATGCTGTTCTTGAGCAGCTACTCCCACCCATGTGTGGTGCAGGAGCCAGCACGCTTAGGGCAGCATATTGCAGCTGTCAGAGCGAGAGCCAAGGGGACGAGCCAGCTCCTGGCAGCGGGCCTGGGCCATGCCCACCTGCTGGGTGTATATCCCTCTTCCTGCTCTAGGCTCTCTGGATATGCAGATGCGGAAGCCAGTGGCTACACGGCCCGCAAGGCCCTTGCACGCCAGCACACCTACTCTGCTCCATGCTCCCCCGCAGCTCTCAGCAGGTACCACTGTCCCTCACCAACTCACACAGTCATGGGACAAGTCCGAGGACTGCCCGGCCCTTGCCCGCACACTTCACGTGCGGCACTAGGCACTACGTATACCATCATAGCATGCCTTTAACTAAAAAGTGGTTATATGGGTTATAAATACCAAAGACAATCCGTAAGTTAAAAAAGTAAATAGTTTAATAATTTTAACATACTGACTTTTTGGCAAGGAGCAAATGAGTGTAAACAACACATAAAATGTGCTTTCCTTATCCTGCTGGGCAGATTCAGGATGTTTTTATCTTAACATCAAAGCATCTGGTTTTGGCACTTTCTCTGCTTTTCAACCGTATTGATGTGTAACAGGTAACAGAAACACCTTGCAATTCACTCAAATCTGTTTTGCTGAATACTGTACCAAATTATAATGTTCAGGTATCAAACCTATTTTAGATTGTTCTCTCACTGTAAGATGAATGTAAAATAATTGTTTGAAAAGAAAAATGGGAATTATGCCACTTGTAATGGTAAGAGCTCCTGCATATGGGTTGAATGTCATAGGAAGTTTGGGATGAAGACTTCTGCTGTCTGAAGAACAAGTGCTGTTCTTTGGTCATAAAAGTTGTTACAAACAAGATAGCCAAGAAGAAAGATTTTTCAGCTTCCCTCTGAATGGCAAAAGGTTGAGTAGATTACTCAATATTTGTCAGACTTGAGGTGATTGCCTGTCACTACATAAGGAAGTAAACAGTATTGACAGCTTTATAACATCAAAATTCAAAGCCTTCAGGATATGTATCTGCATCACACAGTACACTGCAAAGACCTTCTGTTTTAGGAACCTCTTTGGCTCAACTGTGAAAAGTAGAAAGACTTCATACAAGAGGCCAAGTGAATAAGGCCAAGTGCCGGGTCCTGCATTTCGGTCACAACAATCCCAAGCAACACTACAGGCTTGGGGAAGAGTGGCTAGAAAGCTGCCCAGCAGAAAAGGACCTGGGGGTGCTGGTGGACGGCCAGCTTAACGGGAGCCAGCAGTGTGCCCAGGTGGCCAAGAAGGCCAACAGCATTCTGGCTTGTATCAGGAATAGTGTGGCCAGCAGGAGCAGGGAAGTGATCATGCCTCTGTACTCAGCCCTGGTGAGGCCTCACCTCGAGTACTGTGTTCAGTTCTGGGCCCCTCTGTACAAGAGGGACATTGAAGTGCTGGAGCGGGTCCAGAGGAGAGCTACCAGGCTGGTGAGGGGTCTGGAGACCAGGTCATATGAGGAGAGGCTGAGGGAGCTGGGCATGTTTAGCTTGGAGAAGAGGAAGCTGAGGGGAGACCTCATTGCCCTCTAGAACTACCTGAAAGGAGGTTGTAGAGAGGTGGGTGTTGGCCTCTTCTCCCAGGTGAATAATGACAGGACCAGAGGAAATGGTCTGAAGTTGCGGCAGGGGAGGTTTAGATTAAATATTAGGAAGAATTACTTTACTGAAAGAGTGGTCAAGCACTGGAACAGCCTGCCCAGGGAGGTGGTTGAGTCACCATCCCTAGAGGTGTTTAAGAAACATCTAGATTTGGCACTTCAGGGCATGCTCTAGTGGCAGAGATTGTAGGGGGTGGGGGTTTGTGTGTATGGTTGGACTCGATGATCTCAAAGGTCCTTTCCAACCACGAAGATTCTATGATTCTATGATAACAGCACGTGAGCACCAGAGGATGATCCCTGCTGTGTAGTGATGTCCGTGTTCTCCAACACACTACCTAGCCCCACCAGAACACCTTAATGATGCACTCAACAGCTACTGGCAATATTCTAAGTATTTCTCTGCTATGTGGTATTGACATCAGCTCGTTCTGAGCCAGTTTGGACATTTAACGTGAAGCTGTATACCTGTACAGAGAAATGACCTAAAAAGCTTAAAAAAGTAAATTGTATTTTTTTTTTGTTTTATTTTCCCTGCATATCCTTATTCATCCTCAGAAAATCTCTGAGAAGCTGACATTTATGAATAATCCCTTGCGTAATACTGCTCTTAGCTTCTCCACGCCAGGGTGGAAGCAACTACAGGAGAAGAGCAGGGGGAACACGTATCTTCTGTGAAATCAGTGACCCTATTACTAATAGTCATCTGATCTGCTGCAAATGCAGAGGGGTGAAAAGCAGAACAGGAAGGGTCAGAAAACCCTTGATTAAGTAATCTGGTAAATCTGAAATTGAAGGGGTAAACTGGCCTCCAATTAGAGAAAGAGTAGAGGGTGGAGCTTGTTTGATTAAAATAAAAAAGGACTAGTGTCAGGTGAAGGCTTGGAGCTACTCAGCAGAAAGGAATCTGGAACTGATATGTGGACCTGTTGGAGAGTATCTTATAGACTGACCCAAGCAGCAGCACAGGATGCCTTGTAAGTAAAGCTGGAATTGAAACGTGCTATAGATGAGGTAAATCAGACTGGTGAAAGAAGTGACAAAAAGAGATGGCAGAGAGCAGGGAAGAAACCAGGATTCTCCCAAACCAGTGGAATAAGCAATATCAGCTAGGCACGGTAGCTCTGATTGCAGTGTTGATTTCACTTCCCTCTAGAATGGGAAAGCATACTTTTACTGCTGGTTTTTCTAATAGCTCTTCAAAAAAGGTTTCCAGTGGAGGTAAACATCCAAGCGTGTTACAGAGGCAAACAGTGATGATATATAATGTATTCTAGATTCACACAGAGGGATATTATGCATATACATGCGTGTACATATATTGGTCCACAGGGGAAAAGAAAACAACAAATAGAAAACACTTCAAAAAGTAGAGAAGTTGTTACTACCATCTCAGTTGGTTTTGGAACGTGAAGATGTCATTGTAGATGGTTTTTATACTAAAACAAATTAAGCGTGTTTAGACAATTAGCATACATAAACACTGTAGCAGGACAACTATTCACCAATATGTTATTGTCTGAGCTACTTCAGTGTGAGCAGTTCTATTTTCATTTAAATAAATATGCATTTGATAACCGTGATTTACAGTAGTGTATCTGACTACTCAAGTACTTCCAACAACTAGACATTTATAGTACCTGCCTTGATATTTTCTTACAATAATGGTTATGAGATCTATCAGTTATGACACCTACTGAGAACATTGAGAGGAGTGTTGTTTTTTTATGGTTTTCCTTGTTTGTTTTTGTTTTTAAATCTACAGCTATGCACAGTAGACTAATAATACACCATAATCTACAGCAAATGTGGACAGTACGGTCTAGTATATTGACAGTAGGCTGTTTCAAAATGCTAATACTAAACCATAAGAATATCCATATCTTGTCAGTCTTTGCACTGGCAGTGTGTAGTATCATTCTGCTTGTTTTAGAAAGAGAAACTACTTATGTTACCTTATTGCTATATCAAGTCTCTTAATCTACTATATATGTGTTATCATCTAACCATCATTCCAAGTCATTAGCATGACTAAAATGACATGTAAGATTTTAAATACAGTATCATAAGCAATGATTTTGGGGACAAAATATGTATGACTTTAGAATTGTTTATTAGCTTAAAAACAAAAAATAATTAATTGTTTAGTTCTGTCAAAATAAACCTAAATTTCCTGAAGGTTTCTTTCAAACAAAAAAAGCAGAACCCACATACCTGCTTTTAACTGACAAGAGCTTTCATTACAGAGCCAAAGCAAAATATAAATGCAAACCAAAATACATCCCACAAATCTTGCTTTGGAAAGTAGTACTGAAAAAATCATACTCTGAAATGGGAATTAAAGATTTCCTGGGAATGGCAGGGACCTCAGTAAAGATATTATAATGTGGCATTTGATGTTCTAGAGGGATTTCAACAAGTTTTGCATGGTCAAATTCCATTAATAAGTTGGCTTTCTTCCAAGGCTGTGTGTGTCCCTCTCATCTGCCATAGTGCCCTAACTGTAAGGAAACCTCACCTCACCTGCTCAGTCACATCTTAGCAATTTTAATTGCTTTTTCTTGCTCATTACAGTACCAAACAGGCTTAGAAAAATCCTAGTATCTTATAATGCAGATTATGTGGGTTATGAGTAGAACAGTAACCATTTTGGTGGTGCTGTAAAAGGATTACAGAGCATATCGGTGGGGAAATGCCATGTGGATGGATATTAATGATGATGTGAGGGGGGATAAGAGAGAATCAATGGAACTGGGTTTTGCAAGTAACTATTCAGGGAGAATCACTATTGCAAGTATTGTCACTACAGTGTTCTGTAATGGATGGATTTTATTCTCGAGCTACGCTAACGTGAATTATAAATACGTGTTTACTGTTCCTTTTATTTTGCAAAGCTTGAGTATGTGCAGGCTTAGATTATAGCACATTCTGAGCAAGTCTGACTCACAGTTTTTAGCAGATGACCTTTAATTAGTGGGAAGATATTCTATCCATATCATATTCGTTCACTTGTCTTACTGGGCATTAGATGGCTGCTGTGAAGCATAAAGGATTTTTTTTTGTCCTAATCCCTGTGATGTGACATGATTAATGAGATGAAATTCCCATTTGGAGTTTCCTACCAATCAATAGGCAGATGGGCAGTAGTGGATGTCGAACAACAAGACAGCAGGAGTTGCTTAAGCTCTTGCTACTTTCATAGAGGAAAAAATATTTAGAGGCATAATTTAAAGGAACAGATAATATCAATTTTTCACCTTTCTCCTTCGATAATTGTTTCTTTTAATGTACACAGAAAGGCAAAAAATGCTATCTTATATATACATACCATATTAAGTTAAAATAAGTACGTCTGAAAATCTTACAGATGCCACTTCTGCCAAGCAAGTACACCGCATAGGTACTGAAAAACCATTTACAAAACAGTGAGTCTGATTTTTCTCCACATCTATACAGATATGAATAAACAGATACATCAGAGAAGCCAAGAGAATGACAAAACACTACAATAAAGCCAATGTGAATATAAAATTAAGCCAGTGATTCAAACCCTTTTTCAGGAACTTCAACATCCCACCCCCTGACTCCGCAGTCTTTGATACCTAATAATTGACATATAAAATGAAGTAAAGAAATAATCTTCTCTTGGCTATTTTCAGCTGTGGAAAAATTTTGATTTAAGATTATCAAATCTGAAAAAATCATGTGACTTTAAGATTTTAAGTCTTCTCTTTCTTGCTAGTAGAATCCATTTATAAGTATGGGTAACATACTTTACCCATAGAATACAAATTCTGTTATTCAATTTTACCTTTACATGTCCCAAGATTCAAAAAATGAGCCAAATAGCTAAAATGAAATTATAACCAAAAGGCAAAATATGGCAGACTGGTAGATCTTTATCAACCAGATTAAATCTGAGGAAATAATGTAAGTTCCCTAACGCTAGTAGCAACAGGTTTCAGGAGATTTCTTTGATAGCCCTCATGTTGATGCTTATTTTCTTCTGGGCAATACTTTCCTGATTCTTTTAAATAGGAATACTGATATTTAGCTATTTTGTATGTGTAAATGATTTATCTTACATTTCCTTCTCATCGCCTTGCTCTCCCTCCCTCTCCCTCACAGACAAAGATACACACAGAGTAAAATTCATAACACACGCCTCCTAATGAACAAACTCCCACCGAGCACCAAAGTGCTTAATGATGCTCAGCAGGCAGAGATCTGCAGTTCCCCTATGTGAGCCAATATATAATCACACCACAAGCTAAAATAATATTTAGGTTGCCAGAAGAAATACTGGAAATGTAAGACATGCTAGATTTAAATTGTTCCAAACTTTAATTCTGCTCTTTTGTGTGTTCATCCAATATCATTGAAACAAAAAATAAATACAGGTACACGGGATTATGAAATACGTGATTATGAAATCAAAATCTCTTTGCAAGACAGCCAAAGTAAATTTAGGCAAACTGCTTTAAATCAGCCTTCAGGAGTTTGCAACCTACTCTGTTTCAAACAGTTTTATATGTGCAGTACACACTACATATATTTATTACAACTTTTTTTCCTTAGTAGTGTCTATAGGCCAGATTCTGCAATTAATCAGCTTTTTAAGTATAATCCCAGCTGCAATGAAGCTTGCAATTATTAAATAAACTTTTTGAAGCAGCCCTTTATTTAGGGTGTTCTTAAATTAGAACTGGCAGCAAGAAAACTAACTATTGTGATCCATTTACAAGTAATTTCTAGGACTGCTATTCAAACATGTATCAATTTATCCTTGGAAGAAGTAAGCAGACCCTTGGACCGGATGGTAGTACGCCACAGTTTGTTCTCATCTGCTGGAGAGTTATGAAGATTTAGTTGACACAGGTGAGACACTGCAGGTCTCCCTTATGTCCTCAAGGCAACTGGAGTTCTTCATTCTTCCCTGTGTGGGAAGAATGGAGTTGGTGAACACATAAATGCACGCACTATC
Source organism: Chroicocephalus ridibundus (assembly GCF_963924245.1). Lineage (NCBI taxonomy): Eukaryota > Metazoa > Chordata > Aves > Charadriiformes > Laridae > Chroicocephalus > Chroicocephalus ridibundus. The sequence goes on from NC_086292.1 coordinate 16,551,298, forward strand.
CTGTTTTTTTCTCAGATCCATATCCTTGCATTCCCTTGGTGTGAGGGATCCGGGAATAATTTTTTGGGTGGTTTTTTTTTGTGGAGGGAGGGAGGCAGGAGAAATTTATGTATACAGGTGTGGTCTGAAGTAAGCTACGGATTTAGGATACAAAAGGGATTTACAGCCCCGTCTCCACCAGCAGACAGTGAGGCACTGCATCGCTGGGGTACCCGAATTCTCACAACAATCACAGCTGGTATCCAGCAACCACAAGCAGTTTAGAGATGGGAATGCTCAATAGACTGTTGAATCTGCAAGAAAATGGCAAAGCCCAGGAGGAGAAGAATGAAGAGTCCTGTAATAATTTGGCAAAAATTGATCAATTGAGACAAATCTCTGTGACTGCTACGGTCCCATGCCAGTGATTTTTGCCCTTATGTGGAAAACCAAGGACATGTCTGTAACTACATTTATTTAAAGGAAAATATGTAGGACTATTATGTGGCTCCTGTGTTCATAACGTAGCATCTTTTCCTCATCTGCTCAGTGATGCTCCTAAAAGGCAGGCATGGAACAACACTGTCACATTTGGATGTATCATTAAAGCAGACAGATGAGTATGACATGTAAAACCCGCTACAGACAGGGGTAGATTATGAATGGGTCAGCAGAACGTGCATGCTTACAGCTACATAGGTGTACATTTAGCAAAGGAACTGATACTTTGTTAGGTGGATTATTAGGTTAGATTACTGGAATAGATGGCAGACAAGCAATGAACCAGGCATTGTAAGAGGTTTAGTCGTATAGTACATCACACCCAGCTGTGAGGGCCTTTGAAACCAAATAGCCAAGAGCAGTATTTTCAATTTTTTCTTTGAAGTCTTACTTCATGCTCACAGTTTTCTTCATGAAAAGGCAACAGTCACTAAACTAGCGTGTCAGTTTAGCAAAATAGTTAAGCATACTAAAAGAACTTACTTAAATGTTTTATTTATTTATGGTAAGGCTGAGTTATATGCATGACCACTTATTCTGATTTATTTTTTTTTTTCCTCTGGACTCCGGTGCAATGCATGGTTGCAAATTGTTTTACACATTTCTGTTCTCTAGATTTTTGACCATGTGTGAGTATGCAGCAAGTTCTGTTGAGGAAGTTCACACTATGAATGTCTTACCACCTTCTAAGCATTAGTAATTTTTTTTCTGCTCTAAAAATTAAATCATAACTAAATGCCGCAAACTTTCTCCATTTCACATTGATTTAGTCAAAACACTGCAAGAACCACACAGCTGAGGAGCTGGATATAGTTAACTGTCAGCAAGGATGCTTTTTCGTTTCCCCAAGGAATGACATATTCAATTATATATCGGGGGCCCGATTTCCTAAAAGGCTAAATCCAGGAAATACTGGGATTTCAGTTGTCTTTGTATTTGACCACAGTCTGAAGTTGGATGGGTTCCCAGAGCCAATGCTTCTACTGCATTTACCACCCAGCCTCCTAAAATGCTCCATTTAATGCCAATGCTTATTATTTATCCAGTGCTCATTCTTTGTGTAGCCTACAATTTTCACTGTGGTAAAACGTGCAAGCTTTACCACAAATAAACAACTCTTTTGTGTACTATTTTGTTTGTTTATTGATTTTTTTTTTTTTTTTTAATTGTGGGAGCTCAGGTTCAGTCATCTTTCTCCTGTTTCACGATCATTGCAACACTTAACAGAACACAAGGCGTAGTTTCCCCACTACTGATTACGTAGTAGTGGGGCAATGCTGATACTCTCATCATAATGTAATTGTTCAGTACTCACATACGACAACATCTTGCAAAAACCTTTGAGAAATCTATAAAAGCCTATCTGTTCTATACAGATTATTTCCCTTAAGTGAGGAGGAAGGGTTTTAGGCATGTTCCAATGCCATAGATTTTGATCACAATGTAAACAAAAAGCTTGGAAAGCAAAGTTCATAATTATCCTCCTGATAATTATACATATAAAAACCTATTTCTGTGTGGTACATGGATTTGTTGAGAATGAGAGTCTATTCTTATCTTAAAGAAGTGCTATGAAAGTATGTGAAGCTGAAAAGCCCAAGTTTGAATATTAACAACAATGCCTCAGGTTAAGATGAATATTTATTGCAAACAACTTCTGAGAAATGGGAACAGTCTAAGCCCTGTTTTCTACATTTATTTATTAGTTTTCACCACAATATGGCAGGAAAATAGTAAATATTTTAAGGTATTTCAGTGGGTAATATGAGCACTTTTGCTATGCAAAAATATTTGGCGATATAAAGATTCTGGTTTTCAGAAGGAAATGAAAGATAGTTGCTTGAAAGAAACTTAAATTTATAAACATAAACTTTTACTGTTATAAGGGAAAATGGACAATTGCTCTTAACTTCTGCATGATTAACACTTGTGCTGTGCGGAAGAAAGAATAAATAAGGTTTTGTTTTGAAGAAGCTACTTCTGAGCTGGCAATTACAGCTACTGCCTCAGGCTCCTGAAGAAAAAAGCTTTCAAGTGCCAAACTCAGCTGAGGCTGTATTAAATAGATGGTAAGTAGAAGGTATTTCACAGGCAGAAGCAGGCTTGCTCTGCCCCTTCTTAGCTAGATGATTAAAAAAACATCTGAACATTTTTAATACAATTGTGAACTGACTAATGCAGCCTTTTAAAAGCCAGGGTGTGTTAGCTTGGGCCTGGTGTTACCACTGAGGTTCAGCATGTACTGACCGTGCTCATGTTGCTCTGCTGAGCTCGGAGCATGGGCAGAACACAACTCCTTCTGCCAACAACATCATACACTGACACCCCAGTGCGGTAGGAACTGCTACTATGGTTCTGCTTGCAGACAGATGCAGGAAGCCTATCTGCTCCACAAAGGTCATGCTTACCCCAGCACTTATGGTAGGAAAAGCTTAAATAGCCATGTCTTTCTCAGCTTTTTGGATTGAGCCTATCTTTATACCTCAGGAGTGTCAGAGAGCTTGTGACATATGCAACACTGGCCAAAAAAAAGTTCTTTTAGTAATAATTTCACCCTGTTGTGAAGAAGCAACAGCTTGTCTGTTCTCATTGACTAGCGAAGACCACTTGGTGGTGAGGAAGAAGAAGAGGAGCTCTCTGTATTTCTCCACAGTGGCTTTTTAGGAGGAATTATCATTAGCTGCCTTAGAATTCACAGGAATCCGCCTCTGTTCTCTTACATGTCTATATAAAGCTACAGATACTCTTCAACTGTGGTTTATTGTCCAATAATCCTTCTGTCAGATGGCTCTGAACCAAAGTCACTGCCCACCACTTTCACTGGGTTTTAGTCATACAACCTGAATTATCAGGAAAACGGCTCACCTTCAACCACTCACCAGCGAGCAATAAAGGAAAAAGTAGAAAGCTCACAATGCATTCCAAAAAAAGAGCTGTATATTAAATACATATTACATTTGTGTAAACTTAGATTTTGCTTTTATTTTATAAGCCTTTCTGTTTACAGTATCTGTGAGTGTATTAGTCTTCACATATCATGCTTCCATAGGGGCACTGAAATAGATGTTTTTAAAAAATAGCCACCGGAAGAGAGAGTCCTACTGTATGTTTAGACATACAAATGGGTGTCTTGATTTTCCCTGTGTGTGAAGCATCCTTTGGCTCCCAATAAAATAAACACAAGGTATCAGTAATTAATGCTTTTAAAACTCAGATGGTCTTCAGTTACTGAACAGACCAGCAAAGCAGCTGATGTGGAAATTCCTTCAAATTCAACAAACTTATGTCTCTCTTCTGCTAAAAAAGACAGACGTTTAAGATTTGCTTGCATTACTCTCTTCTTACTCAAATATAGAACACTCTGCTTTAGATATCTAGTACTTCCCCTCCAAGTAGAGGCTTGAGCAGAAGCCATAAAAAAACCCATCCCATTTACCCTTTTTAACTTACCCATTGAAGATCTGAAGAACCAGTAAGTCTCCTAGCTAAAAAAAAGCCCCATCCCATTCCTCTAAAATGCAATGGTCTTTATATTCCTCAAAAAAACCCCCTAAAACCCCACCCAAAAAACAAATTAGAAGAGAACTGTCAATGACCTGGAAAACAGGAAAATCTATAGTCTATCAAAACCAGGCAACAGCAAAAGTTGAAATTGTGCACATCCAGCCAATTTCCCACCAGGCTTGCACACGCAGAGTTGCTAAAGCTCATTACAATGTAGCATAAACAGAGGTCTAATTAACATAAGAAACTGATCCAAAAGAAAATCCCGTCAACATACGTGAAAACGAACCTGATGTGTTTGAAATTCAGCCAGCTACAAATTAATTCAACATAGATTGCATATACAGGGAGAAAACGACTCCAGCAGAGTAACTGGCATTGTATTGGTATATACATCAGAAAGATTCCCTCTTACCCTGTATCACCGCCCCACTCACTAAGATGAATTATGTTTGTGCAGCATTTGTTCCAGCAAGAAACGAAGCAGGGGTCAAACTCTTATTCTTGATCACTGTAATTTCTTTATAAATTATTTTGTGTTACGTCTCTTTTCCCCTTTCTAGACTACTGATTCTGGGCCATACTGTTGTCTTGTAAAAGACTGAGGGATCTTATTACTGCACCGCTGTACTGTCATTTACAGTTGCTGATGGCCTTAATGCTGGCATCTAGGCTGGTGCCACAGCAGCGTACATGGGACTATGGCAATACCACTGTGGCAGCAAGGAAGGATGTAAAGGTGCCTGTACTGTGTATAAAATAAGAATAGTCTAAGAAAAGCTCTGTGTCAGTGTCACTATGTACTCCAATATCCAAACTAGTTTTACAGTGAGCATTGCTCTGTGCTATGGGGCTAACAACAGAGATAAGAGCAGATAAGAGCTGACTACAGGTGCGTCTACAAACTCTTATCATGCATGTGATAGCCAACTGTGTGAAGAATGTTCTGACATAATCCTGATGAAAGTGATTTTGCTGCTACAAACTTACAATACCAGGTTAACTCTTACAGTTTGTTTCTATCAAGTTCATGTGAAATAAATAAAGTAAGGTAAATTCACAGAACCTTAGTTATGCTACAGAATTATTGCCCAGGACTACCTTGACATAAACACTCTTACCACATCAAGTGTTCATATGAGCAATTATTGTAGAAAATTCACACTGTAGCCACTGACATTTGTTCTGCCAAAGGCTTTCGGAAACATCATTTTATCTGCCAAGTACAACCAGGTGCAGAGTACTCAATCACACTGCTTTGAGTATAGTGCAAGTACCTGAGCCATGTCATTTCAATAAGGTAACTTTGGAAATCCTGCCACTAATTCAGCTGCTGCTATGTGACTGAGCAGCAGATATTTGTGTCTTCATGCTGGAGGAAGAACCATTTTTCTTCTCTTTATTGCTATAGTCTCTAGATCTCAACTTATCTGAAATACTGTCTTAGTTAACTTCATATTGCTCTGCCCTTTAGGTCATAGCTGATGCTGGGGCCAGAGTGTCCTCCAAAACACTGGCAGATGTTTGTTTGAGTGGACGTTTATAGGTCTGAAGCCTCATTAGTTGTTTTCATGATCTGAATACTAATTTAGGAGGGTGATTCTTTGTCTCTGGATCTGAATACTCAGGAAATACTGATGGGTACTAGTTATCATTATTTAGAATAATATGGATTCATTTAATAAATACCTTTTATGGCAATAAACATTCTGTTTGAGTATAGCATATGATTAATGAAGTCCCTATAGTAAGGCTAAGTATTTTAAGTCAAGATGTCCCAGTAAAAAATAAATTGTTGGGTCAAGTGGCAAATGAAAGATATTCAGGATTGGTAACACCTCATTAAAAACCATTTCAACTGCCCTAAGGCAACATGTTAATACACAGTAATTGTCTACCCAGAGTGAATCTTTTTCCAGTTACATGAATAATGCAAAGTAACTATTTAAATATGCTTGTTTATATCTTTAGCAGATTCACTATAGCTTCAAAACTAAAGACTAATTTTTTAACATTTTATACTATCAGAAGTTCACAAATAGGAGAAAGAATAAAACCACTCTCCTCTTCAAGTACTAAATTCCCTTGCAGAAAACAAAGTAAGAAAATCATTTAATTAGGATATCTGTTAATCACAAGGAATTAGTACTGCTGCTATATCTGCATTCGTCTTGTTGCTCCAAAAAAACTGTAAACAAATAATAGCACACCCATAATAGTAATTTAAACAGCGTGAGTGATGTCTATCACGTTACCACAGAAAATTACAAAATGTTTTCCAATTGCCTATGTAAAGTTTTGTGTGTGTGTTCAGCATTTTAACTAAGAGTATCAGTAAGCAGTGGAACAAGAGTGGATTTTAATGTAGGTTAGCTCAAATTCTGATAAATCTCAAGTACCCTCACAATCAGAAGACAATCTCGTTCTCCAATCTGCCTGTAGAAAAAGAGAATTCACGCAATAACGTTGCTTTCATTATTCTGCTACATAGTCCATTCAATCTTGTATTAAATGTTGATCGGCTCAATCCTACAAGCATTCTGTACCAATTCTGTGTGCCAATCCCAGTCCCAAGGAGCAAAAAAGCTGAAGTTGGGAAGCTGAGGGAAGCTGAAGTTTCCTGAAGGCACTAATATGAGTATAAAAAAGATGCTGGATTCCTCTGAAAAAAAAGCATCTTCCCAAGCTGGGCTTGACTTGGTTGTATCAGGATTCCAGAACACTGAGGGAATGAGTAGGAAGAAAAAACAACTGATTGCTGTATCAGACTGAGAAAACTTCAGTAAGAATCGCGCTAAACAGTAAGTGAGGTTCCAAGCATTGACAACAAACATTGACAAAAAACCTGTAGAATTTTCCAAGTTAGAGATAATATGTAAAACTTGGGATATCTACAACACTTCACTGTATGTGATAATGCTTTTAATACACAGCAGGCTAGGCATACTTGTGATACCAAAGAAAACAGCATGATTTTCTTAATAAAGTGATTTTGTTTAGATTTAAGTATTTATTATGATGCATTGTGTTTATTTTATTGTGATTCTCAGCCTTTCATGTTTTAAAAATTAGTAATGGAGTTATGCTGACATCTGCAAAAAAACGTAGCAATCATGCAGACAGGAGACATATAAGACACAGCACCAAAATATAGTCTCAGAGTTGCAATGGGATTCAAATTTGCAAATAGGGCAGAACAGTTCAAACAAAATTAAACTAAGACAAAACTTAAATGATTCATCATAAAGAGATATTCTGTAGGAGCAAATCTTGAGACAGATTTATCCATCACAAAATAATATTTTGATCATGTGTTTCAGACTGTGAATGGCTGGAAGAAGGAAGTTTGCATTTCTGCTTGGATTACTATTTTATAAATGATTATCCTAATTTTTGGAAAAGCTGGAGTTCCTGACACTATTTCCTAAAATTGACATTTCACAAGATACTTTATGAAAGTAGATGTCTTGATATGCACTTAATATTGAAATAAGTAGCTTACAGCTTGGGCCAAGAAAATTTGTAGTTGTGTTATCTAAAACAATTTTTACAAAAATACTTTTAGCTGCAACCACTTGATCGATGATATACAATTTGTGGGTTCTAACACTGACTGCAAATTGAAAACAAGACAATATAGTGCTCCAGAATATCACTGTCATATATGAAGATTTCATTTGTTATTCATGCCTAGTAGTTAGTCAATATTACTGTTTCTTGTGTATCTGCTCTACCGTAAATACCTCAAAGACATGATCTGTTTTGCAATCTAGAATAAATATTCTGTGTCAGTTGAACAAGAACACGTTACCATTGGATTGAGTTTTTCCATTAGCAAGAGACACAGGGTGACAAACATTAGCTCAAAGGCTTGTCATTCCCCAAAGCAGCCCACTCTTCAGAATTAAGTAAAACTTCCTGCTCATTTCTGTTAGTCTGTCCTGAAAGGTTTGCATTAATTAGCATACAAATATAATTTAAGTAACTGTAAATTGTCTCAGTAAAGAACCTTTTATGCTCAGGAAAGACAATTTCCTCTAGTAACTACATTATCCTATTGACTTGTATGGGTCCTATAACAATAAGCCACACAGGGCATGAATCCATAGTGTAGTATGTGGGGAATTTAAATCTCTGTTGTGTTTGCAAACAAGCTGCTCTTTTAATTAGACTTTTAAGCTGTATATTTCCCTGTCTATATTTTGAATTTCTGACCTAATCAAATCAGGATAGGAAAATGGATTGAGAGCAGCCCTGAGGAGAAGGACTTGGGGGTGTTTGTGGATAAGAAGCTCAACATGAGCTGGCAGTGTGCACTCGCAGCCCAGAAAGCCAACCGCATCCTATGCTGCATCAAAAGAAGCGTGGCAAGCAATTCGAGGGAGGTGATTCTCCCCCTCTGCTCCACTCTGGTGAGACCCCATCTGGAGTACTGTGTCCAGCTTTGGAATCCTCAGCGCAAGGACAGGGACCTGTTGGAACGGGTCCAGCGGAGGGCCATGAAGATTATCAGAGAGCTGGAGAACCTCTCCTATGAAGACAGGCTGAGAGAGAGAAGTCTCTGGGGGACCTTATAGTGGCTTTCCAGTACCTGAAGGGGGCCTACAGGAAAGATAGGGAGGGACTCTTTATGAGGGAGTGTAATGACAGGACAGGAGGTAATGCTTCTAAACTGAAAGAGGAGAGTTTTAGATTAGATATTAGGAAGAAATTATTTATTGTGAAGGTGGGTGAGAAACTCGCCCAGGTTGCCTAGAGAAGCTGTTGATGCCCCTTCCCTGGAGGTGTTCAAGGCCAGCCTGGACGGGGCTTGGGACAATCTGGTCTGGTGGGAGGTGTCCCTGCCCAGGGCAGGGGGGTAGAACTAGATGATCTTCAAGGTCCCTTCCAACCCAAACCATTCTATGATTCTATGAATCACAGTATCAATCTGCTGCTTAAATTACTGCTTCCAGAACAGACAAACAATGAAACACAATTCCATTTCTTATTGCACAAAGATCCTCCCTACTATTTATTTTCAGTGTCTTACTGGACAGCCACCTCTAATTGCTTTTCCAAGCAGAAGTTGAAAGCAATAGCAAGTTGCTACTATTTCTTACTTTTCTGTGTGAGTGGCATTTGTATGTCTCAGTCATCAATAATGTTTTCAGCCTTGAAAGCTTTCACCACACTACTGTTTCTAATATGTTTACATTATGCTATTAAAGTTAGTTGGAATCTTTCTCTTAAAAAATACTCACTACAAATCAATGTCTAGTAAAAGCACTTTCTTGACAATTATTGACTTGATTAAACTTCCTGCAAAATGTAATAAACTGAGATAATTTGCAGGACTGTTCAAAAGTGCTTTTCCCCCCAAATATAACAACATTTACTTTTCATATAATATTATAAAATAATAATAATAATAACAAGAAATAGTGATGTAAACATGACTAAAGCTGTAACCTGGAAATCCCCTGAGTGCCCAAACAGGTAACGCATGTCCTAATAATAGTAGAGAAAACCATTTGGGTTTGCACAGATTTTTCAAAAGGTAGATATCAATGCTAGAAATAAATACCAGGTAAGTACTGCACAGTGTGAAGCCCTCTGAAGAAATCAGGAGCAGTTGTGCTCTTTCTCTCCTATTGACATGTTTCAGCCTTGATTTGAAAGGTCTGTTTTTCAGACAAGCAAGGATAGTTCATGCCTACCATACCCTTGGCCTTCCCTGCTGAGAATACCAGCAAGAATGTCTCATCTCCATGTGATATTTAATCTAGACTGTAAGCCCCTCAGGGGCAGAGATCACATCTTCTTGTCTGTAAAACCTAATGTGCACATATGGCAAAGAACAAATAGTAAAAAGGATCACAAGCAATATCTGATGCTAAGTTTTGTTTACCTTTCCAACATGAGAATATATTTACGCCACAATTACTTTCCAGAATACGTAAGCCTAATAAAGCCTGTGCAATCCAGTCAAAATGCACACTAGGGTGATGTGACACTATTCAGTGTAGTAACATGAAGTTTTATCGCCAGCCTTTCTGAAGCAGAAGAGTTCTGCTAATAGTGTTTGATGTTTAAAGGCTAGTTAGGAAGACCGAATTCTTTGTTTGATCCTAATGTATATCTGATGTGACAGCTGCTACCTGATTTAAGGAGAACTGGAGAAACTCCAAAAATGGCAACAGAATTTAAAGTAAGGAATGACAGAATTTTTCAGCTTCTCAATTTTTTTCCCTATTTCTTTCCCCAGTCAAAAAGTAGCGTGTAGTAGCTGCACACTGTCAGCAATGCACTACTGAGAATTGTTAATCTGCAAATAGGGATCTGGAAAGAATGATGTTACTCAGCAGTGTGCTAATCACCTGACCACGGCAGTTAAAAATGTCTTCAACACAACAAAAACGTTCATTGCTAGCAGGCTATCACAGGGTAGGTTTGACTATTCTGTTTCCAACTGGAGGTTGTGCCAGAAAAAGCTAGCGTTGCATCTTAAAAGTAATTTAAACAAGCAGCCTGCTTTGGCCAACATGACAATAATCTGAAATAATGCAGGTGAAAAGCTAAAAATTGCCTTCCAAACACGAACACCCTCTGTTGAAATCATAAAGTATGCACACGATCATTGGGTTAGAGCAGGGAGCCAGCTTTCTGCCAGAGCTGGCATAGGAATGGAACATTATTTGGATTCAAAAACTATGTTAGATAGGACAACAACATTGTCTGTATGACTCATTTTTGTCAGACTGGATTCAAAACTTATACCAACAAATTTGACATTTCATACTGCTCTGCAGAAAGCAAGTAAAATGAGTCCATGTTTTAAAACAGCAGGGAAGCTTCCAGTGCTACAATTAACTGGTAACATATGCCACTGCTGCCAAGAGGATTTTTAATCTCTTTAAACATTAATGTAGCATTTTTGCTTCTGTCGCAATAAGGCAGCCATCTGTGTTTGAACCTGCTGGGAAACCAGGGATATGTTTACAGAGAGAGAAATAGAGAGAGGGAGAGAGGGAGGTAGACATCCATGTTTCTCGACACAGAATCAAAAATAACAATTCAAACCTTTTAAATAGTATTATTAAGGTGTCATATAGCAGTAGGAAGATTGTTAAGACACTCAGACTGCTCAATTTAAAACTGTACAAAAAAGTAACCCCCAACCCAGCACATATTCTTCTTATTTAATATACTTCTTTTTCTGCATAACTGTGAACACTTAATAAAGGATTTCATTACAGACTTATTTCCAGGAAAATACCAGTTCTATGACTTTGAAACAAACTTCTTATATTATATGAAGCAACAGTAAAAAGGTAAGAGTTCTGTAAATCCTTTCAGCATGAGCCTGCAATTCTGCATTTCTGTAAACACTATATTCTAACATCAGGATTTATTTGAATGGAGTACATCTTTTAAAGTGAATTCAACTCTTAAAAAATGCAGGGCATTGAAATTCTGTACGACAAAACATACGTCCTGTATTTGCCTCTACAATCTGAGGCAAATCTGATAAAATACCACATCATCTGCTCATCTTCTTCCTGTCCAAAGGTCAGTTGACCTTCTTTCTAGTCTTTCTCGCACTACAACCGGTACTAACTAATGCTCTGCTCTGGGCTTAAGCCTGGTTTCACAAATGCCGTGTCTGTCTGTCCTTTCCCCTCCTCCAACCCCTGATACAGTTGAACCCACTGGCCAATTTTAACTAAATATGAGCGACTTCAGAAAGAATGATTACTCTAGAACTGCCATGAAATGAAGAGATGGAAAGAAAGCCAAACTTCCCCATAGCAGGTATGTCTTCCACCAGAAATAACCAGGAAATTGAGGCATAGAAGAGCTCAGAAACAAGTACAGTCCCACTGAGTCCTGCTCTGCTGTTAAAGGAAAATGGGTAGGAGTGGTGATATTCTGGACCAGGGAGGACTGAGGAAGGAGAGCAACTCAAGTGCCGGGGGGATTATAGTAAGGAAGACAGCACTGGGACAAAACCCATACGAACCGGGTTCTTTGGCCATGCTTTTAACTTAATTATTTTTTATTAGGAACTAACGTCCTCTGAGAACCAGATACAAAAATGCAAGCTCACAGCTACTGTCTACAAACATATGAAAGGCTACGGATTCACCCATCTTGGAAAAATATCAGCCCTGCTTTTTTTCCCAAGTTCCGTTTACACTCTTTGGGATGACACCCTTCAAAATGTGATCAAGTCTCCGGCTTGTGCAAGAGATTCGTCCTAAGTAGCATGCACTTTATTCAAAACCATGTCTTAAAAAAACATAGCCATTGATCTCTCTTGCTTCTGGGAAGATCCCAAAACAGCTCACAGCTGCTCAGATGATCGCTGCTGGCTCTAGAGCCAATGCACCCTCAACAGCACAAGCCAGCTGGACCCCAGCAGGGCCAGCTGCCCCACGGAGCCACATGTGGGACAAGCAGCCACAAAAATAACTAGTTGCAATGGCATGAAAAACATCCCAAACAAGGATGGATTCCTGATAAAACACCACCCTGCCACAGATTACTGTAGTCTTTATGAATTCACACAGTTAATATTTTTAATTTGGTGGACTAAATTGTTAAGCGCTGACATCCAACACCTTTTGATGAAGCTACAGGTGCTCAGCAGTTTTAAAAATGTAGCCACACATATTTGGGCCCGTTTGTTTTTCCGGGCTACAGCAGTTCAGGTGGGAGATTTTAAAGAATTTAAGTATGCTTTTTGCTGTTGGGTTATTGCTTGTTGCTGTGGATATATTGACTAATGGACGGAAAGGGGATACAGGAGTGGTCTACTGTGTTATTAAGAATTGTCAAGCAGGAGATAAACCCTCTTTTAAATGGATATGTGCATAGGTTAAAATACATCAGCATGGATTTAGACACAACTGTATAAACCCTGGAGTGATATTTTTTGTCTACAGTTCCTAATTTAGTTTAAATGTAAAATGGCAATAAATAATAGTTATTTCTCATCCAGACAATTAAGTACCTAATATTTATAAAATACTATGTAACACAGAGACCTCTAAAGTCTGGGAAAAATCTTATACCGACTTTTTTGTGATTTATTACATCCTATATATTTCCTGTTACATCCCATATACTACCTAATGAAAGAAAACCTATATGAAAAGAATGCCTTCTTTTCTCATAATACTTGTTTCAATTTTATCTCTTTTTGTTTAAAACTAGCCTATTCTGAGCCCCTTCTTAGCTTTTCTGAACTTGAAACTGGCATGTACTAGCTTGTATCTTTATTAGCTGTCCCCGTTAAAAGATAAATGTAATGCTATGACGAACTAGTTCACCTGCCAACAGTTAAGATCTAACTAAAATTGTGAGCTGCTTGGTTTTGAATCACTAAATATGCACTTAAGTAATTAAGAGTTCCCTACCTTTTTTGCCATTATACTTCAAAAAATATTTTATCACAAACCAATTCTCTGAGAACAAACTAAAGTAACCCTGACAGACAAAAATAATGGCAAGACCAGTGAAAGAAACCAAAAAGGACAGCAAAATTTCTGACAATAACAGTATTTATGAGCCACCTGCACAGAAGCAGTGTAATTTGTCCAGAAGACTCATCACTGCATTTTTTAAACAATTTTTTCTAGCTATTTTTTAGTATTTGGGGTTCCAACTAGATTTCAGCTTTGAAATGACATACTGTGATTGCCTTGGAGTTTGCTTTCTGCCAGGTGCCAGTGAAGGCTGTCAAATATAGAGCAACACAATGGCTGTCAGTGTAGTAAAGTTGCTTAAATTTTTATTTTTTTTTTTTTTTCGGCCTTGACTAGACTGACCCTCCTTTGATTGGGAATGTCGACACAATGTTAAATAAATCAGCATATCAGCTTTTTAAAGGTGTAAGAAATACATTAAAACTTGAAAATTTGGACTCAACAAGTTGCTAGTAAGTTGCTGATCTTTTACAGAATAGAATACTACAGGTGCTCATAACCACCCTCCCTGAAGGCCAATCTCAGTTACACAGTTTTATGTCAATTAAATCTGAGTTATTTGATAATTTGTCAAATTGAGTGAGTCAATTTCCAACAGTCTACTTTATCAACTGTTAAATATACCTCTGAATATCTTAGTTTGTTGAATGCACCAGCTTTGTTATTATTGCTTAGAAGGATAACAATGAATACGTCTATTGGCGCATGCGTTTTCCTGTTTCAACATTTAAGCTTCCTGGATGCAAATCAAGACAGTTCAAACAGCCCAGCCAGTCTTTATTATAATAATAAATCAGAAGCAGAATCAAGATTTTCAAAGACAATTACCTATGGATTTAACCACCTCTACTTAATTTTCTTTAAATTCTTCATTCCACTTGGTGAGCTAAACCACCACATACGGTTCTCACTTTCCATGGAACAAGGCTCACTTCTTCACTTAAAATACGCTTCCACACTCAAACAGACAGGATGATTTAGGATAGCAATGTTTAATAGGTATACATATTGTTAAACACAATCATGAGTATACCTAACAGTGTGAATATACTGAAATGATTCAAGATACAGTTCCTTTTCATTTTTATGCCAGAACTCTATCAGGCTTGAATGAGTAAAAGACAAAACCATTATTCTGTTCCTTATTCCAGTACTGGAAAGCTAAACTCCAGCACTACAGCTGTCAGACATATTCATTGTCTTTATATTAGCACTCCATTGTGTTGGGTTTTTTGGGTGTTTTCCCTCCTTCCCTCCAATTTTTGGTCAACGCTGCTCTCCAAAAACTAGTATTGTTGGCTCAAATAGGAAATACCAGTCTTCTGATTGGAAGTTTACTGGTGCCATCTCACAGAACAGAACATATAATCTTATCTCACGTGCGACACTTATCAAGTGCTACGAATATCCTGTTCAAAATCATGTCATGACCAAATTCAAAGTCCATTCCTTCTGCCATCAGTTCTCTACCATTTTCGTAACTTTCTTTACACACAAATCAAACTGATTTTCCCTTTCTCTCTGGATAAATTTCCTTACACAATAAAAATCAATTCTCAGTCACTTTGTCCTCCACAGTCAAAGTCAATTCTCCTCACGCTGACATACATATTCAAATATCTCCCACTGTAACTCAACACTACTTAGTGCATGCACCATCAGCATCAATTCAACCCACAATCAAGTCTTTATGAATTGATTTGGTTTACCCACAGCCAAACAAAATTAATCCCCACCCACACTTGCTGGATCAATTTCCTCGTCCTGGCCGAAATCCTTTTCCCCTCACTGACCATTCTGTTCCTCCCTTCATCACGCAGAAACGCGTTTCTACGCTGACATTTGCCCTTCAGAAACTCTGTTCTCCTCCTACTAGTAGGTCCCTTTCAAGTTTTTATTCCGGCTTTCCCCTTTCTTATTCCTTGTTCACAGCTAGTAGGAGTCCCAGAACACATATTCCATTCTCCTCTTCCTTTGCTTCACACCTCTATCCAAGGTCTTTTACATGGTATTCCTTCCTAATTCAGTGTTTCATCATTTTCATACATCTGTTTTTCTTCACTGTGGCTTCTTCATCCCTCGTTAACACCCCACTAGTCCTCCTTTTCCTTAAAGCACCTAGTCTTGTTTCACAGGCCATAGATCTCACCATGTTGGCTCCGGCAAGCGGTCGAAGCCTGGACTGAGGGCTGCTAAGGCACTAGGGGCCTCTTCTAGACATGTAGGAAGAATAACAGTCCATCCCTCTCAAGAAATTATTTCAGCAAAAAATCCCAATAGCACCATCACACCTACACATGAGACAGTCCAGCTCTGACAGGTGGAACAAAAGTAGCTACATTTCACTTCTACAGAATTGCAGAAGGCCTACTATGCGTTACAATTTGGGAAGATATTTTCAGTTTTAGAAGACCCCAGAATATTCCTTAAAACCCCTAAAACACTTTTTTATTTTGCTCTTGGAACATGATAGGACATGGTAGGCATAAGAAGAGAAATTTCAAATTTACATGTTATGCCTTTGTAAAATAGGCTCATTGAGTGTCTCAGAGTTTGAAAAGAACATCTTTATAAGTAGCATTTTTTAATTTCCTTCACAAACATTTAGCACAATCCCATTTCACTTTATTCTGTTTCAACTATACAGAAGAAAATATACAAACTCTATTCATAGTGTTATCTTTTTAGTCCCGAGTAGTACTATCTTGGAAAGTAATTCTAAATTGTAAGTGGTGACACAATAAAATTAAAAAGGATGTGTCATGGAGTTATAGTCACATGGAGTTTGAAGCCTATTCACGTACAGGAATGTATTTCATTTAGAACAGTAGGATGTTCTTAATATCTGGAATATTTTCCTTTCAAAAAGAAACCTCCATGTAGTGGTTCACTAAGTTTAGCTAAAAATAAGATCAAGGAATTAATTCTACCTGTCCCTTTTCTTCCTTTTTATTTATTCACTTATTTTGCTCAAGGTGCCAGTACTTTCTTACATACTGATCTTTTAAGATTTCAATACGTAGTTCTTGGAAACATATCCCAGTTGGTGGAAATTGTCACAATTCCATTAGCTATCTTCTGTGAACATCTCAGACGCAATCCTTCCCTCTAACAAATATTTGTGGGACGTCAATTTTTTTAAAAAATGTTTTACAGATGGACTCTAAAGAAAACCCACCCACTCATCATATGTCTCTCAGGGGGTTTTTATACCTTTTTGTGGATTTTCTTCCAGTCTTTTCTGATTATGTTTTGAGAATAACTGTTCTATAGCTCAAGAAGAAAGAAAAATGAAAACATAAGCAAATATTCTAAATAATATCCAATCAGAGTTTCACTATCATTCAGCTTTTGATTAAGACTTCAGCTGGAGTTCGATAGGTGTAATAGAAAAGTGGATGCGGAAAACAAATGAGATCAACATTCAAGTTTCAGTGTGAAAATATTAGATGTCACATCCAGAATATCTAAAATAAATTACAAGGTCTGATGACATTCACCTTGAACTTTATTTCAATGCATAAAAATGGAAGACCTGCAACTGCAGTGGCTAGACTGTGTTAATGCGCTAATGTAATGTGATTCAAATTTTTTTGACAAACGCATAATGATACCAATCATAGAATTTTATCTCAGTCACTTCCACAATACTAGTCTATTTGATACAATCTTCAGAAGACTTTACTCTTTCTAGCAGAATAAAAAAAGGGCTTTCGCCTTTATTTTTTTTCCCCTCAAAATAAAATTTACACTATTTTTGGAGAAAGTAGTTTTATTCATTCATGATTGTCTTTACTTATTACCTCTACCAGCATTTAAAAATTGTAATACTATTTATGTGGTCTGTTTGCATTTAAACTCAGTGCAAAAAAGGGAAAAGCTTTCAATAATCATCATAACTGCAAACAACAAAACAAAACAGTTATTTTGTTGGCGTATAGCAAGTCATGGCTGACTGCTTTCCTGGAAACCTAGTGTATGAGGGTTCCAGTTCCATCCTCTTTATAAATGTATTAGTACCTATTGTTTTAGCACCAGGTGCACATGTTTGTCTACAAATTATTTTCCTTCTGAAGGCCAAAGAACAAAAGCCAAAAAACCCTAAATTGGAAAATAACCTCATCCAAGCTCATATACAGGAAATCCAACACTCTCAGCTACATCATTCCAAAAAGCATGAAGACAACACAAGGGAACTGCTATGTGTGCATTATAGAGACAAAAAGGACAATATTTACTCAAGAAAACTCATACAGACTCCCTGAGAGATTAGGGGAAGAACATTTCTTCCCCTTCACAGCAAGCCAGTATGACCCTCTTATGAGCCGAAACACGCAAGGGACACAGAAGTTAAGGGACTAATTTCTGACAGCAGTTTAACCCAGGAAAACTCCTGCAAAGCTTAGTGTGACCCTGCAAGCTGCCAGCACTAACAGGGACATTCTCATTGCACCGAGAGGCCTCACAAAAGCTGATGTAGCCCCAACATGTTCTCAGTCACTGTCTTTCATTCACGTAATAACCAGTAGTAAAGTATCTTCTGCCTTGCCCTGCAACTTTTGAATATGTTACTTCTTTAACTTGAGATACACCTGGTTACTCATTTTCTCCTCAAGTACCAAGTCTAATGTTGTCTTTGATTTCAATAACAGTTTGATTTAATTATTTAGCAATAAGATAAAAATCTGAAGTCTGTTTTATCACTCATTTTATCATAGATCTTGCTGTACAGTCAGAAAAACGAAATTCTTGTGTTAAATGACTGCGCTCAAAATGTGAAGTTACATAATGCTTTGGTTTTGCCATTTTCTTTTTTCCTCTCCAAAGACTTGGTTGAAAGACTGCACAGCTCAAGTGTTGTACGTGTGTAAAAAAGGATCAGATTCATAAGAAGAAATAGATGAATGGGACTAAAAAAGTGAAAATACTTTAAATTTTATAGGAATTTTTTGCAATTATCTCACTCCTGCACTTCAAATTAAATAAATCCTTGCAACTCCTTGTGATTACATTGTAATGACTAACAATGGATACAATGATCTGAAGAAATTTTGAAAAAAATCACACAGAAAATCTACAGCAGATCTTTGTGCCTTAAGTGTTTAATGCCAAAAGCTATGGACAAGTCCACTCTGGTATTAACAGCTTTCTGCAACTCTGGTTTTCCAATTTTGAATTAAAGAATGCAAAATATTCAGATAGATTTTTGACA
This sequence comes from Chroicocephalus ridibundus, assembly GCF_963924245.1. Classification (NCBI taxonomy): domain Eukaryota; kingdom Metazoa; phylum Chordata; class Aves; order Charadriiformes; family Laridae; genus Chroicocephalus; species Chroicocephalus ridibundus. The sequence goes on from NC_086292.1 coordinate 16,569,964, forward strand.
ACCTACATAGAGTCACCTAAGAGTAGAAATTAATCCTCTTACACTGATAGTACAACCAGCAGCACCACTGCTATTAAGAAGCCAAACCAAATATAACCAAAGATTTCAATTCAAGCTTTCATATTTAGAGATCTTTAAAGATCTGACACTGCTACTCCTGCAACAAAAAGCTGTGAAGAGACGCAAGGTAAATTGTATGTACCATAAGAATTTGGGAAGGGAGGGACTCTTCCTGACAGATCAGTATAATGTTCAAATCTACTGAGCGAAGTCACGCCTCCATAGGGAAGTATTTAATTTAGAAAGGCCATTTCACAGTCCTATGCAACATTAAAAGTTACTTCCGCCTATGACCCCTTTTTGCATAAGATCACAGATAATTTCAGCAGGTCAGAACAAGAAAGCAATGTGTTAACATTTGTCAATAGCAATTTCCACAAACACAGTTCACTGATTTCTATGTTAAACACTTTTTCGAAACCCTCCGTTCTGTTGAGGAGCATAGGCATGGGTTGAGTATTCAGGGGTACAGGTACCCATAACATTGTTCATTTGATTAGCTTTCACTGAAATATGCTGCTTGGCTCAGTAATGACATAGTTCAGAAACAGACATCTAGAGAGTCATAAAAGCTTTAAGCCATATTGACAACATTCACCTCTGAGGCAGTGACAGAGAAGTAATTGGGTGGAATAAAAAGGGGAAAGGGACTTGGGAGCCAGTAGACAAGTTTGCTGCTCAGAGAAAACATAAGAAGAAAGGAATGGGAAAGAAAGGAAAGTTTCTCAAGAATGGCAAGAGGCTTTAGAGGTGGAATTTTTCACTTACATTTTTACCCATCCTGGTTCAACGCGTCACCAGTCGCTTAGCATACAGGGACATCTCTCCTGTGAAAAACCTCCAAGCTCTTTCTCCTTCCATGATGAAGCTCTTTGTCCACAAGTCCCATTCCAGTCTCAAAAAAGTAGTCCTAGGTAGGTCTGTGGGTAAAAAAGGTGGATGTTTACTCTGGGCATGCTTTGAACCACCTCGTGTATAGGAATGAATGAGACAGAGTAAGGGAAAGGTAATAAAAGTCACAATAAGAAGGCCCATGGTCAGGCAGTCTCTTCCTCCAGAAGTTCACCACTAGGTTTAAATGAGTTAAGTGAATCTTAGCTAGCAATAACAAGTAATGTTCTTTGTTAGTTATATGTAAAACAGAAAATAACACTAAGAAATTATTATTGCCTTCCTAAGTAAAATGATTATGTAACAAAATGAATGCAGAAAAAGGTAGGCTCCAAAACGTCTCATAGTTCATTTTTTGGGTGGAGGAAATATGGGAGCAGGGGAGCACTGCAAACTCACCTGAAGCGCAGCAGCAGAAAACATGAAACGAAGCCAAAGCAATTAAGCATATGTAAACTGCTGCTAGCGGGGAGAATGCAAATTATTCACCTGTATACCTGACTTTCCAAATTATTAAGGAATGTTGGGAAAGGAAAACATTAGTCTTGGGGGTGATGGGATAAGCTAAGTAACTAGGAATCCAGGTGGGAGTAGAGAGGAGACAGGAACACTTTTCTGCTTTTAGAGGGGGTTTTGTCCCCTATAAAAACAGCAGTAGAAGTAGCAGCAGCTGAAAGGAAAAACCTGAGAAATAAGGTACAATTCCAAAGTTTGTCACAGATGGAGACAACTGTCTTTTCTCCAGTCCCTAAACCTCACATCAAAGGAAGCCAGTGCTATGCCAGCCGTGGAAGGCAAAGGAAGGGCAGCAGCTGTGTCTCACGTGGAAACAATCGAGGCAGGACGATGGCCAGCGCTGCACGGGTTCTCAGGTGAGGCGAGTTCATCAAGCTGCTGCCCAAGCCCGCGCCCCCCGTGCGGCCAGGGCCGGGCACCGCCTCCGCCGGCCGGGCGGCTCCAGGCTGGCCCCTGCTGGCTGTACACGGTCATGGGGAGAGCGAACACAGAGGAGTGCAACTCCTAATCCTCCTTCAGAGGCCATTTCAGTCTAGTTTAGGAATTAGCGTCTGTTAGTCATCGTCTCTATAATGACATAAAGCTAAAGAAAATAAAGAAAACCTAAGAAAATAAATCGCTACATTCTCAGTCTATTTGTATCTCCGTACTACATTGTGGCTCTTAAATACTTAACTTAAATGTACTTCTGAAACAAATTTATTTTTTTTTCCTATTTAGTGACTGTAACCAGGCCAGTATGTGTTATTTTCAACTGTTTTCAGTATTACATTTTCCTCTCTTAATATTTGTTTTCAGGTATCATTGTTGCCTCGATTTTCCAGAGCTCAAAGGAGTGTGGAAATTTCATATTCCATTCAGCACTTTCTCATGAGATATGAAAAGAGTATTCATAGAAAGCAGTTGTATTTGGGTTTAACATTGTTAGCATTTCCTCTCATGAGGGATATTAAATAATTTCATGCACAACTGCTCAAAATATTTTTTAAACTTCTGTAAACATAAGATTGCCAAAATCTAACATATGTTATGTGGTATTTAATCCTCAAGAGGAACTGAAGGAACAAAACACTTCTGCTAAAGTAATTAATAAGCACCAATACAGATACCTAGAAGCTGTTCCATCAAAATGAATCATATCCTCCTGCAAGTCACACCCAATATTTAACAGTCTAAAAAAGAAAATTCAATACACAAGAATGCTGGCTAAAACGAGCGCTGAAATCTTATGTATCGAGATCAAATCACCAAAGCTGTGCTACCTTCTGGTGCTCCTGAATTAGGAAAAATAGGGAAGTTATTTGTAGAAAATTAATTTTGCCTATGAGAAATCTGTTTTGGCACAGCATATGAATCCTGTGGGGACTGGCGATTAAGGTTAAAGTGTATGCTAATGAATTATTGAAAGTAAATTAAAAACCAGGAGAGTTCCCTAGCTCCATTACATTCATAAAGGTATTTTTAGTTGCCACTTACAGAAGTGACAGATAAGTCTTACATTTTGTTTTACTGCAATTTATGGTATGCAAGATTCTCGGTTAAGTGAACCCCATTATAATACTTCGTAAGTATTACAGTACTTCACATATTTTGTCCTAATATATTTAAAGCAAAAATAGAAATGGTCGATAGTGAAGTTAGGGGATTAAGCTCAGGCTGTGTGTGAATCTTTTTAATCAACATAGACTTCCTCAGGGTGTAAGAAAAAGTCAGAGCTCTTTCTATTGATTCAGTGGAAAAGCTCTTGCATACAGTTACTGGACAGTGCTGTTCGGTGTCGGTTACAGGAAAATGCTTCGAATTCAGGATCCCCAGCCTCAAACCTTCTCCTTTCACTCCTTTCCCTTCAATGTGCTGAACAGTATTTACTCTATAAAACCTCTGTGAAGATGCTGTTGGTGTTAGTGAGAATGTCCTCTTGCACATTAGGCAGACCACTTATCAAAGAAGAGACCAGATTCAATTTGCTTGTTAGGACTGAAAATGGCATCTGCTAGCCTTGGGAAACTGCTCCACCTGGCCGCAAGGGAAAAGGTATTTTTGTTCTTTCAAGGTATAACAGCACAGAGGAAATAATTCAAAATTCCGTGAACCAGAGAAGGAATAATAGGGAGAGTCTGCATCTTAATCGATGAAGTATTTCATTGGATTGCCATTACTATTTCTCAAGTTAGAACAGCTGAACTGTTTTATGCTGCACTGAATGAGAGCTTAAAGTTAAAAAATAAAAGTCAACTTCTGAGTCTGTATTAGAGTCATGGACATCTCCATAGGTAGTGTCACTAGGACTATAAACTCATGCTCCTCATTGTCTTAATATTCCCCATATTTTTTTTTTTACTATTTACCGTATGGAAGTTTTACACATAAAATCTTAGTTTATATATATTAATATTTTTATTTTCACTGTTTATAATATTTTTTTTTTATTGAAAGGATAATTCCAAATAAAAAATTTATTTTTGTTGATTCTTGATTTTGTCTTTGATATTCCTCTTGATACTGAATACGGAAGTCTGGATGGTTTAAGATATTAATATTAAAATGCAAGGCCTTAGTAAAATAAAAAGCCTATATTTCTTCATCTTCACAGGATAAAGAATGGAAACTTCCTGCTTACAGCTTTAAATGCCATCCAGGTCAATCGCCACATAAAAGACATTATCGTAACTAAATAATACAGTTCTTGCGGTTCAATTCCAAAAAGTTATTTCATACAGTTGCCATTATTTGGTCCGTGTTTCGGTACCCTATACATGATAGAAGTAACATAGAAAGAAACTGAAATTTCTCTTTCCTTTACAGAAGGTTCCTCCAATTCAGTATTGAGAAAATTAGTTGAACTGTGTAACTAACTGTCGCTACCTTTTTCCTATGTGTTCTGCTGCAGAAATGTTCTGTACGCATTTGCAAAAATAATACATTAATTTACACTAATGACACAACTCCTATATTATTACACGATTCTTCCCATTACCACGTCTGCACAGAATCTATCCCCATGGATCAAAGTCAGCACCCCTCTAGCTGGGGTTTCGCTGCTTGCTCTAGGGCACGATTTAGCTCACTCAATACGTATGTTTATTTATTTTTATTCTTAGTCAAAGAGGCTCTTAAAATATCTTCACCACAAAGGAAAATAAAGTGGCCATGAAATTTTGGCTTATCAGTACATCAGTATCATATACATTCACCTAAGCTGCCTGTGATTAAACAGACTGAGGGCAGAGCAAGCTTAATTAAATAGATGGAAGAATTTAAGAATCACATTAAAGAACAGGAGATGAAAACTCCATCATGCCGAACCCTTTATTTAACGGCGAATTTATAAAACAGGTGTTTGTTCAATAGATATAATTTTTGTATCTTCTATGCAGGATGTGGTTCTGCAAAGTACGGTTTTGAAGGTTTTAGAGACCAAAATACACGTTTTTATAGAAAAAAGAAGTGGGAACTGCCTACGTAGGCTGCCTTTCAACTACATTACAAATGTACTTTTTCCACTAAACACAATGCATTTTTATAGATGTTCTTACTATTTTTTTCTTATTTTGGAAACAACACAGCCCTTCCCCCAACACCAAGGCTTTCGGATCCACTCCTCAACTTCAATTCACCAGGCAGCAGAGGTCTCAAAGATACAAAGTTCAAGAATTATGAAAATCGGCAGCTCAAGGGGAAAACCGCTGTTGCTACAGAAGGAAAGTTTGAGAGTTCACTATTATAGCTCTGTTTCACCAAAGAGTATATTTTATCTGGCCAGTGAGCACATGCCAGCTGCTCAGCCACCCCAGCACGGTGGTGCTTTCTCCAGCCAGTAGCTAGAGGCTCTTGGAGCCGAGTGACACCATCTCACGGGTTGGTGGGCAAGGGAGAAGTACTGGGCATAAGGGAAACTCTGGTTCCAGGTCTTCTGTCTTGTGAATGTGATGTGAATGCAAGACACACGTTTGCAAGAAATCAGGCTTCTTTGTTTCACAAGGTATCTTTCCAGGTTTTCATCACATAGCAATTCTTTGTTTGTCACAAAGCTGAAGCTGAAATAGTCAAAAAACAGGTTCTGAAAGAAGCTGCACTGAGAACTTCACATTTTTCACAGCTCAGCAAACACTGGCATGGAAAAAGCTCTGTTAACATGGGCCACATATTTGTGCTGAAAATAACACTTAGCTGTAGACATACACATCAAGACAGAGACACAAAAAATTCCAAATATTTTTCCACATAAATTCAGAATGACAAAATATCAGCTGCTAACACAAAGCAGAATAAAAAGAATAAAATCTCAGTTTGCTAGGTATTTAAGCTCAGTAACTGTCTAAATGAAAGGGCATTTTCACTCCCTGCTTTTAAGAAACCAAAATTTATAGCAGTATAGTAGGAGTCTTCAAGGTCAAAGGGTATATAGTCTGCTTGCTGCAATATAATCTGACATGATAAATCATGTACAAGCAGCCAGCAGGGCTGCTATCATGAATTTGTAGGAGAATAGAAAATGATTTTTACAAAATATTCATTAAACTATATAGCAATTTTCATTTTTTATGTGTTCTGTTTTACTGCTTTGTTTTTCCTTTACAATAAACAATCTTTAAAAAAAGCTTTCTCTTTCTTATCTCTCCTCCAACAAACATTATGCCACAGAGAAAAGACTGCTAATAGAAAAGGTTTAGAGAGAGCAGGTAGAGGCTTTCTTTGGGACTATACCAGTACCATATAAAAAAGATTTTCATGAAGTATGAAAGAAAAAGTGACACACAGTCAGTCTTTTTTTGTTGTTGTTGTTATGAAAAAACACACACATAACATTCCTGAGGATGATGGCAGAGGATCAGAGCTTTCAGAAACCCCTTAATCTACCACTTGCTCTATTTGTATTTCACCTGAAGGAAGACATAATTAGAAGATTGACAAAAATGTTACTGAATTTGTTTCGTGCTAAATCCTCCAAATATGCTCTAAAGAACCAAAATCTCCACAGAACCAGTAACACAATACAGGAGGCACCTGAAAGATATGTTTTACAAGATACAAAAGCAGATCCTAAAACAGCCTGCGCCACGATTGAAGGGTGGGAGTGGGAGGGAATTTGAGTCTAGGATGTAAAATCTTTGGACTTTCAATACATGTTTTTATGAGCAATATAGACTAATAAAACTGCAATGAATACTAATTAAAATGGGAAAAATATACAGTGCATTAATCAAAACAAAGCAGTTGAGAATCACCTTACTCTCAGATAGGATGGGATACAAAGAATCAGAGTGAATTTCATTACTTACAATCCTAGCTAACTTTTAGCTGTACTGCCAGAATTGGCTTTCAAGGTGCTGCAGGAGAAATGCTGCTTTCTTCCCCTACAACTTATGCAGTGTGCCCTCGGAAGGCTGACTTTAATCCATTCCTATGAGAGGGAATTTTTTCAACTCAAGGAAAAAAAGTGGCCATGGCTTATTGCATTAGGAAAACCACATTAGGAAAAATCCTAAGACCTCATACCAGAATGATTAATCCATTAGCAATTTTTTCTTTTTTCCATTATTATTTTAATTTTTCAGATGACATCATGTCAGGACTTTATACTGCTATGTTATAGTTCATGTTGTTGGTCATTTATAAGCCAGTACTTTAAATTTCTCTTTACAATGATCCTTTGGTGCATTTAGATTACTTCTATCCATATTATTTGTTCAATGAAATGAGGGTAGATAAAGCTAGAAATAGTTACAAAGGTGGGAAGGGGAACAAATCTCGAGGGATGAACCTGATCCATTCCCACCGTATCAAACAAGCTTTGCTACTGACTTAATTATGTGGCTCTGAATATGGGGAAAGGGTTGCGTATTGGTCTTCTAGAAAAGTTTCTCCCCATCTACTTTTTTTATTGCACTTCTTGTGTGTATTTAAAGAGAGTTAAAAATTCTATGCATTTAGAAAAAGAATGAAAAGCTAACTGTACTTGTTACCCGTTGCAATTGATTATATGTAATTGCTAAAACTATTATCTTTTCTGTTGATTTATCTGTTAAATTTTGGCATGAAACAAAGTAAATTTAATGTATCTTTTTTTGTTTCCCTTTCATGAGAAGTCCAAGGGAAAGAAATTAGGAATTTTTTTCCCTGTGAATTTTCCTAAGTACCTACAAATCATTATTTCAGTACCTCAGAGTTTGGAATTAACTACCTGATTAAAAAGAAGAGGCTTATCTTTCCTCTTGAATTTGCTAATGCTTTCAGGGATTACATCCTTTTCTCCTTTATGATCTGGATGCATATTTGGGCATACCTTTGCAGGTCAGATGTGGAATCATATAATGACAAGACAAGACTATCTTACAGCAAAATGTCATGAGCTTGTGGGCATAGACACCTGGACCTGGATGTCTGTAGCATAAATGGATTGGATGCAATATTCTCACGCAGCAGATACGATCTGTAAGCTATTTGATGGACCATTTAAGTTTTGATAATGCTTTAATGGAAGAGTCTTCCTTTATTGCACTTCTACAAAATCGGCACTGTCCACCAAATGTGTTTTTTATTTACAGGCTAGCAGCTGATAAAAATTGCGTTTTATAAATGCAATGGCTGGCTATTTGACTTTAGTATTTTGTTTACTATTATTAACTTTTAAGAACCTTAAGTTTCATAGCTTAAATCCTTGTCAGAAAGAAAGAAATTCCATTCTGCTGTCTTTATTTTATGATATCCATAGCCCCCTTTATTTGACACTCTTTAATTCTATTTCTAGTGTTAGCCGGTGCCTGTAACTAGCAATAATGAAGATCAGTAAATGTTTCATTCATTCAGGACAACTGAATTAGGATATTTACATTGACCATTTACTTCGAAAGAAAAAACCTGTCTGAATTACTCAAAAGTTGATAATTGAAATAAACATATGCAACAAAGATATTAGTTCTAATATTTATGTCAGGAATAAACTATTTATTACACAAAATCACTGATGCACTTCCAGATAAAAATACATAAAGGCTGACTGCCCAGTCTAGGAAATACCTGCCATTTCTATTTGGACTATCACTGACAGTATTAAAAAAAGGAAAGAAAGACTTGAGTAAAATAACCTTTTTCCTTTATTTCATGAATGGCAGGAGTGAAGTATTTATTAGCCAACTGTATACATTTTGCACCTTATTGCCTCTATACGCTAACTCACAACACCTGGGCCACAGGACCATCTGCCTTTCAAGTTGCAACTTCAAATGCAGTGCGGCTCCCCTCCCTGGGCAAACTCTAGCAGGACACCAGATTATGGATGTTAAAAGCCCTCGTTTTTACACAAGAAGCCTAGTAGTGGTACTTATTAACTGAGAAACTATTTTGACTCTTTTTATGTGGTGAAGCTTGAAAACATTATCCCTGTGAGGGACATATAAATGGAAATTAGATGCTGCTTTTTGCCCAGAAAGCAAGCAACTATCAGCACCATTGAATCTTTGGCTTTTTCTTTTCTTTTTAATTCTTCGGAACAAAAAGGCCAGCTGGCATTATTTCCATTTCTTTTATTTTCTCAAGATTTAAAGAGTAAGCCAAACTCACAATTACCATGCATCTAGATAGCAGTCAGTCAGTGTGTAACAGATAAATCTACCAGCATTGATGATTAGCCTTTAGCTTTTCAGAAGAAATCCTGCTCATGTTACACTCACAATTTATTTTGAAATATATAATATGAAAATTAAATGTACCTCTCAAACCTGCTGTTCTTCTTCATTCCACCTTTTTTTTTTCTCTAGGTGTGATCACATTCATTATAGTAACTGTGGGCTGCCATTTATAACTTTCCATGTCTTTTGTGTTCAGTGAACTAGAAATAGCTCAACCCAGTTCATCTGACTTACTGAATAGGTGCCTTTGCACTAACCAGAGGCTAACAGAGCACATCAAATATTATTTAGAGTCACTAAACACAAAAGTCTGCAGTAAATGCAAGCTGTTATACTTCAGGCCAGATTTACTATTCATGTAAACAGGTATAATCCTGACTTCAAAGACTGAATAATTTGCAAGGAAACTAAGGCTCTGGTAGAATTTATAAAATTTGGGAATGGTACCGTCTTACCCATTCTGATTCACCCTCATAGGTCTAAGGGTCCTGTACCATGTGAAAACTGCACCAGGAATGGCCGAGCCTCCAGCTCTTACACAGAAACCTCAAATTCCATAGAAGCAGGGAGAGAAGTCCTAACTTAAGTCCTAACTTCCAAGCTCCTAACTGTAGACATCCTGTTCTCAAGAACAGTATCTACAGAAGCAGCGCTTATAAATTTCACAGAAGCCAGGACCGGGTGTTTTTCTGCTCCCAAACGCGTAATAGTCAGCGGTAAGACAGCAAAAATTTAAGCTCTTCTGAAACAAAGTACTTAATACCGCTGTTAAATTCCGCAGAATTAGAATGGTTGCTAAAATTTTTGCTTAATGCTTTTCACTGGTGAACATAACCCTTGCCTGCAGTTAACAAATAAATGCAACTCCAAGTAACTTCAGAAAACAGTCTTTAAAAAAAAGCCTAATTGCTAACATTTATAATTCAAAATACAGCATAATACCAGACCTGTCTGTATCTCTATGCTCCTCCCCAAAATAGGCAGCATGAATTTTAAAACCAAAAGCTCATTTGGTTATTAGGGAAGTGGCTTGGGAACTGGAACATCAAGACTAAACCCTGGGCTGTTAAAGACATCCTAGAAGGACTTGAAGGAGCTTTCTATTCTCTACCCTCAAAATATGGGTAGTAAAACGATCAGAAAGGTATCAATTTCCCAACAGTTAACGTTCCAGCCAAAATGACCAGAAATGCCCATATTTTTTGAAATTTGTAATGGCAATATCCTGTTCACAGCGACAGTAGCTGCCATGAAAGAGCTATGCCTGGGTATCTGAGATCACCACTGTGCCTCCCCAGAAAAGGCCTCACAAAACTATGCTTTTAGCGATAACTGCAGACCAAAAATTAGTATGATTAACAAAGTAATCCACGAACACCAATTCAGCAATTGTATCTTTGCCACTAGTCTATAGAACTACCTCTCTACTTCAGATCTCTTTTTTGCACAGACCAAATGTACGTTGCTATGGAAGTTGAGCTACCTCGCATTCAATATGGCTAATATGTTTGCTATACAATTAATAATAATGAAGAGAAATCCCGTGAAGCATTTCTATTTTAAATCCCAGAGAGAATTATAACGTTAATGCAGAGGTTTCCAAACTTAAGAGCGCAGCACATATAAACGGAAATGGAAAGGGAGTTCAAACACACGTGGCTGAAGATCTACAAAGGGATCTGGGGTTGCAACCCTTCACTTGAAGTAGTTAAGGGCAAACCTGGAGACTGCCATTTTTTAATAGAAAAATACACCGCTGCAACTTTTTAGCTTTTAAATGTTTGTGTTAGTCATTGAACAAATGAGTCTGCAGCTACTGATTTTCAAATGTAGCCAGTTGGTTTACAGAGTGACCACAGAGTGACAGTACGTGGAAATCATAACCCTGGATTATAAGTACCAAGAGTCTTTGTTCAGAATAGTACAATTTCTAAAGAAAAAAACAATTTGTCAGTCATTACTGCAAAATTCTTTTTTACAATTCAAACCTGTGCCTGTTCACCTGGGAAGAATTTTAATACAGAAGCATTTTAAACGTTAACACCTACATAATAGCCTACAGAATGTGCCTAATAAAGGCTGATTTACCACTTTACTTGATTAAACTGTATCTCCATCCACAGAAGGTAAATGGATTCCTAAATTACCAGGGATAATTACAGCCCACAAACCTTGTAGACACCTTGCATCAGTCCCTGTGCAATGAATAAGGCAGCAGCTCCACCCCATCTTACTCTGCACCCTGAGCTGTATAAGCAATGCTGCCCGTTATCTCTGTCTGAAATTAAAACAAATGATTCAGTTAAATTTCACAAGGTACCGCCCTTCCAAAGGCTTTATAAGGAGCTTAGTAAGTACCCTACACCAGTGCTGACCCTCCGTGCAAAGCAAATATCTTTCCTTACTACGACCACTGAATCCCCTTTCAAAAAGGGAACAAACCCCAAAATAAGTTTAAAACTGCACCAAAGATCATGTCGTGATAGTTATCATGATAGGGGAGAAATATGTTATTATATCAATATTTCAATCTTTTAAACTACCTATATTCCAACATCTTCAAGAGTTACCGGTTCCCACGTTTCACAAAAAAAAGTTATCAAGACCTTCCTTAATTATTAAAATCAGAAAAATAAAACATGACTTGCTCTTTTCCGTCAATCTATCTGATGTTTCTCTGCTTACACATTGTAGTATTAGTAACATACAGCTACGCTGCAATTCAGACCTGACAGATGATTCGTAACGCACTCTTATAACTTGTGCAGAAGTTTTGGTCTTTGAAATGACCTCAAAAAAGGAGACAATAGAAATTAATAACAGAAACATAACAAAAAGAGGATGGGTTTCTGGTGGGTTTTTTTCATTAAATGGATAAAATACTGAATAGCCCAAATGTTCCAGTAAAGCTAAGTTAAGCCGAAATTTTAGTGGGCAAAATGTTTCGAAGTCAGCCAAATAAGGTTATTTAAGGTAATTTCACCTAAACATCAAGGAAAGTTTATCAGATAGGATAATAATTGTTAGATAATTATTGAAAAAAACAATTTTATTTAAAATGGACACACCATCCTAAACTCAATGTTTCTGTATTAATGATATACGGAAGCTGATTTTTAGACAGAATCAGACTAACATACAGATTGTATTTTGATATCACATTTTCCAACTCCAGTTAAAACAAAGAAGGCAGGAAGAGATCTGAGGACTTCTGAATCCCACTCTGCATGCTGTAGTCAGTCTTCTAGAAAGGACAAAGTGAGAAAAAAGGGGGCCATAAAATGTTTTCGTTTTTGATAATGGGAGAAAATTGACCAGTTTCCAAATTTGTTGTTGACTTTGCTGATAGGAAATCTGCTGTTAATGAAACCTTTGATGATAATTAATTTAACAGCAAAAAAGTGGTTCATTGTCTTTTAATTTAATGCCAAAATTTACCCTTTTTGCTGGTATTTTATAAAAAAAGTCTGTTTCCCTTGAAAAGCCCCTAGGCAATAGTTTTAGAGCCTACAGAAAGTAGAGAGAGGAAAAGGAAAAGATTTGGCAGGACACTAATATAAAAAAAAAATTTAAGAGTTTTAAGCCAGAAGATCTCTACAATAAATATCTATCAAATGTTTATTATTTTTAGAAATGCTTTATTAACACACTATGAGAAAACTTAGCGTATTGCAGTTGCACTTATGCCTGACTCCACAGCTGTTACAACTATAACACAAACTTTGATATATTTGGTTCCACATCACTTCTGAAACATACTCGAGCATTATTTGTGTTCTAAAGACAAGTAAATCTAAACCGCAGGGACTGGGTACTTCTCACCTAGTTTTAGACATCTAAATGAAGTAACTAAGTTAGAATCTCCTGTTCCTTTAAGGACAGTAGAAAAGACAACACATCTAGACTCCTAATTTTATGATTCAAAGGGGTTCCTGGAGATGTTTGTCTTCCTTCATTGACTGTAGAGGAGACCTATAACACTTAAAGACCTAAATTAGACTTCCCTAGTTCAGTACTTAAAAGTCAATCTGGGCCAAAGCAGTTTAGAGATTGTCATTACGATCTGACAGCTGCAACAGAACTGGGAACAGGACCTCCTGAAGATTCTTGTCAGAAATACTCCTGCTAAAACAATCAAAGATCCAAAAAGAAAAAAAAATCCACAACAAAATAACCTTCCTTTCTTCCCAAACTACCTTCTATAAGGTCACATCTAGAGAACAAAGTTACATGTAACTGGATCAGTGAGAAAGCACTACAGACAGCACAAATGATTCACTGTGTCCAGTCCTAGTTTATCCTTGGCTGCTGGTTTTCCCATACCGTGCTAGCGCTCTTGCAGAATCACTTCAGGTACCCCGACACCCAGCCCCTGCTCTAACCACTCATGCACTGCAGGTAAGCAGAATAAGGGCTAAGTGATCTCAGGCTGAACTACACTAAATTGCTTACACTGGCACTAAATCAGCCCAGAAGATACGTTTCATGTTATTTAGCTCTGCAGAAAAGAAGCTATCCAAAGGGACTTTGGTGCACATCTCTAGATGGAAAAAATGTGTTCCATTTTGTTGGGAAATTCCCATACAGTATGTTTCTTCCAAGCAAATCTGATCAGCAACTTTTGCTCGCATCAATACAGTTTAGAAGAATAAAATAAATCTGAAGAAGATCAATTGGTACGTAAAGCAAAAATCTAAGCAACATGACATATGAAGAATGTGTTGGAAATACGTTAATTCAGGTCTCAGTATTTCATGTCAAGGATGTAGAATAACTGAATTCCTATTTTTAATTATTGTTTTATGTAGTACTATCACTTGAGTCTTAATTCCAGAATGTTAAAAAAACAAACACCGTATCAAATGTAGCTTAGTAGGAAAGAAAAAAAATTACTGCGTTACTTTTTTGTTTTCTCTAGGCCAAGTATTCTAGTGTTATGATTGAGGAACCCAACAGTCATAACACAAATTATGCAAAAAGGAAAAAACAAATTCCAGCAGATTTTAGATTGGAATAGACGTTTAACTGCTATGTTTCCTAGCACTGAAGGAATGATGTTCTGAGGGCGGCGAATGAAATTAAGGTTTGAGGCACAACATGTAACATCGCTATGAAGTACAGTGTGATTCTGCACCTATCACACAGATGAACTGCTACTGAACGGAATTCTCAATGCTTAGTTGAAACATTTCTCAATGGACAATCAAAGATGCCTGAGAATCTTCAGTGTCCTGAAATGATATATATTTTCCCAAATAATTCCATTAATTTGGAAAACGATGCTATCACCTAATAGTTTTCATATAATACATTTTATTTAAAAAAACAACAACTGGGAGTTACTATGACAACTACAACATGATTGTTTTTCTAACACTTGAGCACATTAAAGGAGAAACACACACCTCAAGTCACATATGTTCTATTGTAAACTTTCAATTTTTCTCTAACAGATGGGATGACCGAATTACAATAAAATCATTTATGTATGAGGTAAACTTCTTCAATTTCTTCTTCAGTCCATGTTTTATTTGTCATAGTAACTAATGTTGGGTCTTTTGATGACAACGTTTTAGCCTGTAGAATTTTCTTAGGCTATGCTAGTAATACTGATACTGCTCCTCGTGCTATGCAATGCTAATAAAGAGAGAATATGAAAAGTAGAAAATGTAGCACATTAAATGAATGACCAACGATACAAACCAACCTGACATACATTTCTGAGTTATCAGAACTGTGTTCTGAGTTATCTTAGACATTTCAGAGTCCTTGGTTCATGCTTGTGGACTGACCTTGTGCAACTGCGTGAAACTTGCTTACTCCTCTCTCTATACTTTCTCAGAAAGTGGGTGAGCAAGTCCAAACACAGTATTTTTTTCGACATTTTTTTGCAACTGACAAAATCAGTTACCTTTTGCTAGGAAATTAAGAATTTGAACATGAAATAATTTTGTATCCTAGACTTCCTGTATTATTCACATTTGCAGGTTGACATCAGGTCAGCTTTAGCTAACACTAAAACGTTTTTATGTAGGACAGTTTCAGCCACAGTTAACACTCTTTTCTGCAACTAAGGGTTCTGAGGACATTTTTAAAAATTCTTCCTCCAAATAGAAATTATTAATTTAAAGCGTAGGTAGTTTTAATACACTAGTTTGCTATTTTTAAGGTCTTCTAGTGACAAGTATTCAACTTCCCTGCCCTCCCTGACAATTCAATGGCTATTCCAACTTTGTGCTAAACTACCTCAGAATTCTAAACTGCTGATGATCATATAAATCAACACGAACTGATTAATGTCTAATTGTATGTAGAAATGAAACACACCAGTACAGCATCTCTGGAAAGCTGTATGTGCAAAACAATGTGTAAATGATGGCTTGATGTACTCCATTCAAATACCAATTTAATGTGTTAAAAAATAGCAAGAGTTTTCAAGAACAGGCAACAGAGGAAGATACAGCAAATAAGAGTTAAGTCACTATTAACTTTATATGTATTGTACCATTAATTTACTTCTGTATAGAAGTATAATCATCAGCATACATTGAAACTAAAAGAGTCAGGGACCTAAGGATGTCCTTTGCCAATGCCAACACAGATTACAGAAAACTGCTATGAAAATTACTACATAACTGAAAAAAGGCCCAAGGACACAATGGTTTTCCAAGTGAAGTAAAAAAAGCAGTGGTTGGCCAAACCTAGCTCAAATCTAGCTCAGAGAAAGCAAAGCACAGACACACAAAATTTGTAAGTAGGAAAAACATACTGAGAATTAATACGTTAATCTGGATAAATTATTTATACCAAAATAATAGAGGAAAAACATGACATAATCACAGTGTTGTCCACTCTGAATAAAATCACTCTTTTGAAGTTGTTTAAATGTCTTTAAAATTATAAATTTTAAAAGTTCAAAAATAGCAGTTGCACCATTTCATTGTTACACCAGGAACGGACAAGCATCTTCCAACTCTGATGACTGCGATACAGATTCCAATCTCGACTTTTTAGTGCAGCCTACGTTGTTTGTGAACTATTTTAGTAAGAGTTACAAAGGTGAACGAATGGATAATTAAGCTAATCATTTATGAAGGACCAGATTCTGTTTTTATTAAAATCAACAGGAAAGTTGATTTATCAGAGCATAAAGGTACATGTATTTAAAATTGGAAATAAAGCAATTATCAATGGTAAATGAGAACATTCTGCTGCAATAAATTCTGAAAACCCAGTGATAACACAATGAAAAATTAATTCTATGACTCTGAAACAGCTGAAAGAAAAAAGGATTTTCTCAGCTACTTCACTGAGGATTTAGGGTCTGAAGGCTTATCCATTGCCTTAGCTAAACTTTTGGATATAAGAACATAGGAATTTTTATTTAAATTTAAAGTTCTAAAATTGTACTGAAACTATTTCAAATCTTGAGCTACCCATTAGTTAAATACTGTGTAGATGTTACATCGCCAAAATCACAGATGCCTTGATCGTGCACATATTAGTCATTTTCTGTTTTTACAGAATTTGGATACTCATCAGAATTTTCCATTTAAGATGAAAAAAAGCCTTTCAGGCCTAAAAAACAAAGCATAAAAAAAAGAAAATTCAGATTTGAGGTTCAAAAAAAAGATACTCTCCTTGAACTAAAAACTAAGTTTTAGACTGTCTCCTATAAAAGAACTGCATGTGTGACTGACGATGAGTCAGTGACTTCAGGGTACCCTGCACAAGCAGGGGGGCTGTCTGACAATGTCTTTCAGGGTGCAATACTTCTGTTGGAGCAGTCTTGGGAGCCCATTTTACTGGTCTGTGTATCACAGCAAAAAATACTTGTAGGGTAATGTACTCTGCTGAATAACTCAATCTGAAAGTTAAGCTAACAGACTTGTTGGACAGTAGTAAATCACTGTCAAACAATGAGAGACACATTGATGGTTATAACTCTTTTCTCTGTTGACACATCAATCTGTCTGTCATCCAGTTCAGAAAAGAATCCATTACATTAATATGTTTCCACGGGTAAATTGAGAAATTCTGATTTTAATCTAATCAGAGTGGGGTTTTTTTGTAAATATCAAATTTAGCTTGTTTAAATTTCTCCTTGTAAGAAATTAAATTTTAGTTTAAGAAAGGAAACATTTAGAGCGGATAAGCACTAAATATCAAACTACAGTTAAATTACATTTTTATAAAATTAATATTGCTTCTGGAGAAGGTAATATTGTATAAAACCAAAATGAAGCTGCTACAAATGTTATTTTTCTCAAAACTAGAATATCGTCATTCACGAGGATACAGATGCACCAGATATTTTAGGTATATTAAAAATTCACAAAAGTCTTTCCTTACTCATTCATCAAATAGAATAAGCTGATACATATTTTTTCAATCAGATACATACTAATGCTCCACCAAATAAATAACAATTCAAAAAGGCATAATTCTACTGAATCAATGGAGCTGCCCCTGTAGGCCCAGACAGAGATGATAATCGTAGAAGGCTGAGAGACAGGCTCCTTGAACTCATTTCTAATACCAAACTGCACATTTTGCATAGAAGCTCTTTTTTTTTTTTTTTTCAAGTTCACATCTGCAATTTTTGAGGAATTTGATTCAGACAACCAACAGAACATGATTAATCTGAACTAGATCTGTGAGAATTCAAGCTTTTGCATCTTCAGAAAAGAGGAAAATGTTTCATGGTATTTCACCTTTAAAGTGGAGGTTCCTTCTGGTAGGGATAAAATCAAACCTAACCCACCTGAAATGAGGTTCTTTTACCGCTGAAAGTTTATTCATTATCTTTGTATTTTCAGCCTAATACTGCTCTCTGAAGATCATTTTAGTGCTCAGTCAAGTGTAACTCATTTGCTTTTTGGTCCAGAAGTACAAAAATACTCTTCCCTAATTCAATCCACATGGCTAGAACTTGAAAACTACCTTAATGAGACCAATGTAATTCTTTTCAGCTTTTTGAATATTTTCATTAACAATGAGGAAAAGCATGGACATTCACAAACTAGCAAAGGAGCTAAAGGAGCAAAATTGAAATTAATTTTTTCAGTGGATTGGATCATACAGGTAACCGTTGCCATTACTATGTATGCACTCTAAGTGGGTCAAGAGAAGACAGCATTAAATTATACAATGCCAGATATGTAAAAATGATAATTTCCTATTGATATTATTCTCTAGGAAGTTTCTCTGAAACATATGAAAGGTTATTTACCTTTAAAAAAAAAATCATCATGTTTCTCAGTATGTTGATACTGCGTTGGTCTCTGTGTTAGCATTTTTATACATTTGTGAAAGAGCGTGGTGAAAATACATGGCAATTGCTTATAGAATAAAAATGTATTACTGACTTGTATATCATTTATTGTGAAACATCTAGACATCACAAAGCTCACAAAATCATGATAGTTGCATATGAATACCAGCAGAGGTAATAATGCAAACTTTAAGGCTCAAGCAGGACAAAGAACTTATACTTGTCTATAGCGTGTGGTCTATAACTTGTTTACCTCCACATATACTTTTAGCTTTCTGTAAATAATTTTGCATTTTACCCTGCTATTTACTTTTTGGTCTGTGTCTTGTATCAGGTGTGTTTTAGGTTACTACTCTGTACAAAATGCTTGACTTGAATATTTAGGCACCATTGCTTCCATGGTAGGCGATCGAGACAGAGAATGCATATTTTTTTCCTCTCTTAACCTAGAGGTGAACTGCCACTGGAATGCAGTTTTCTCTTTCATCATCATTACTCCATAAAAACACTAATAGCTCTATGTCATGCAACATTTAAAAAAACCCCAATCAAACAAACCCCCCCCCCTCACAGACTAGTAATTACATTACTGCTTAGATAATAAAAAAAGGGAATTTTGCTTTATAGCTCAGAGGTGGACACAAATGAAACAAATAATGAGAAAGAAATTTAGATCGTGTTCTTCCTGTGACACAGTGCTACAGACTAGAAATACTAGCACGAATCTGGGGACAACGGACACAGTCACGCAAAGAAGCAGAGCCCACGTGCAGACGCACCAGAAAGGGCTGGCTGGAGTATACTGCAACCAAAGGCAATTTTTCAGAAGCTTCAAGTTTGCCTGCAAACACTCCTTTTGGACAAGAAATTGAAACAGAACAGAAAGTCTTAGGTACTCTTAAACTCTTGTTCCACGCTTAAAATCTTTAAAAAATTTTTGGTAATTGTTTAACACTGCTACATAACCAGAATTATTATTATTTTACTTGTACTGGTCCAGCTCGTAAGCAGCGGGTGCAGAGGAGGCTCTCTGTGCTGACAAACAGAAAACAGCAGCAGTAAATGAGCTCCGATTCCAACTGTGACTACACAAAAACACAGGCAGCAAGGGACATTTAAGGAAATACCAAGGCACTATTAATCAGCATGACAGGCAACAAGGCTAGCACATCAGCAGCTGTTTCCTTGAGAAATCTCGAGGAGTTAACCCTGCGAGAGTTCACGTGCCATGTATCCTGGTGGATGCACAGTCTTTTGGTCCCCGAACATTAGCCATGTAGGATGTTGGAGGGAAACGAGGAAGGCTGTTCTTCAAAGGGAAACTACTAAAACCCACTAAAAATAATGGAGTGAGCTCAACTGCCATATAGTTCCAGAAATTTATAGCCGTGCTAACAAAACTAAAACAGTTAATAGTGGTTAGAGGGAGCAGATGTATGACTCTGTGCACTCTATTAATTGGAATTTTGGCAAGCCTGAGACAGTAGAAGTTATTTCTTTTGCAGTATTTCCTAACAATTATTTGGGAATTTCCAACTCCCAGCAGGCTTAAAGAGATCTCAAGAGAAGCATAAAATTATTGAATTAGTTTTCAGATATGCTAAGCCTTTTAGCTCACATTAAATGAATGGCAAATGAGGTACACCACATCTCTAAAAAGCACATTACTCATTCAGGATAAAATGCAACTTTGAAATATCTGGCATAAGTATTTTTAAAATCCAAAATGTATCAGTAATCAATACTTCGGTAAATTCAAAAGTCTTGTGATAGGGATTTTCATTAGATAAAAAATTCCACATGACAGTTTAATATGAATACTACTGGAAAATAATAATTGCACATACAATTTTCAGATATATATATTTTTTTGCTAATAATACAAACTACCATAGGAACCACAAACAAATATATTATTTCCTTAATTCATAGAATTCTTTTCATCGAGAGTGGGGAAAAATGGACTATGGAAATTACTCTTCTGTTCCATATGTGTTAATCTTATGTTTCAATTTACAATAAAACCTGTTTCAGAAGACTCTTGTGTAGTGAAACAAAACAAATTTTATTGTTTCAGTTTTGCAGATACAACTTAGCATTCAAAAAAGCACCTTTACAAATCAACTCATTCTGCTGCATTTTTTAACTTTTGTAAACAGATTGCAGAGAAGGAGCCAATGCAGATCTGGACATCTTGTATGTCATCAGGCACAGCTTTTGAGTTTTTTATTGCATAAGGGATGGATTTCTGACAACACATTTTAAAAATTGCTTCTTATCCAAAAAACGACAGGCAAGAAAATTACTCATGAAGAATAATCTTTGTTCAGTAAGTGTAGTCCCCCCACGTTCTTCGCAATGGCCGAGTAAGTTGGCTATGGGTGTGGAACACCATACGGACCGCAAGGGACAAAATCTACCCAAAACTATACATCCCAGTGTGTTTCCACAGCAGTTCATGGCTTCCACTCCAGCCCCTGGGGTTGTGAAGGAGAAGAGACAGCTGAGCTTTCCATAACCAGGGGTCTGTAACTACCAAATCTGTTTGTATAAGAATACAGTCAGAGCTTTTAGATACCTATCACTGGACCATGCACTCTTATGAAAAACTCACGAATTTTATTGACTTCTCAACAGTTCTTTTGACAGTTGTATGGATTATGATAGTTACATAGGGTTTGAAAAAAGTTGTTAGTTTTTCAACAGCATTTATTAAAGAAAATAATAATGAATGAGAATGCAAGGGTATTTTTTAAATATCAACACTATTCAGGGAGCTGGAAACATTTGGTAGAAGTGGTCAATGTTCATCATGTCAAAGAATGAAGAGTATTTCAAGGTCTGGTGTTAAGGCATATAAAATACATTACATTTATAAATGTAATAACATTTGTATCAAAAAAATCTATTTTAGCTAGTTATCATAATATTTTCATAAAAAAAGCAAATCCCACTCATAGAATTTACACAGTTCTAAGTTATTGTAATCAGCTGTATCAAGGGAATTAAACTTCTCACTGGGCAGATCCAAAGCAGCTATATTTAATGTATAGGTTTAATCAAGAAATAAATATGGCTAAAGAATGATGCAGGAGAACGATGAAACCATAGTGCGCAGGAGAACGATGAAACTATAGTGCTGAGAAGTGTATGCTATTTCATAAAAAAGTTCTGCTTTTATCGGTAGTAATGGTCTCAAAAAGATGATGTAAAAAATTTTAGAAGCATTTAAAAATTCTTACCTGACGAGAATTTGAAAAAAAAGACTAGAAAGTCTACTCCATAAAGCTACGAATATGGACACATCATACAAAACTCACACTCATTAACGGCATATACGGAATATGCAGAGTTCCTTCCTTTACACTCAGGAGCATAGCTGAAGAACATCCAAATATCAGGTTGATCCTCTCCACTAAGCTTGTGGTCTTGCCTAGAGCATCTGCTGTAGTACTTAGGTACTTAGTGTCTCTGCTTTCTTCATCTGTATTTCCTAAACAGAAGTCCTATCTCATCTCTCTCAGCACTTCTAATTCTCTGCAGAACAGACGATTTTTGCGAACATGACTCAGACTTAGTCCAGTGACAGCACCCATTTCTTCATGTATTCTCCTCTCCTGTTTATTGGCCTTGAGTCCTGTAGGGAACCTACAGTTACTGTGAATGTGTCAATCTGCAGATGCCCACTTCCCTTCAGCCTTCATCCATGGTGTCACACACCCAGCAAGCCTTTCCTCTAGCAGCTTGCCTTCTTTCCAAAACCAGCAACAACATACACGTTTGTAAGCTCTTTTCTTCAAATACTGCTAGTACTACTCATTACGCCTCATCTACTTTTTTGTTTGTAAACTTGTTGCTCTTCTTCAGCATGTTACAGCACTATAATTAACTTCCAGAGAAGTGTGTTCTAGCTTCATCTTACCCATTTGCCTTTCAGCCTTCATATTGCCTTTAATCCATCTAACAAATTAATTCATATCTGATGGTCAGAGATCTAATCCTGGCCAAACCGGAAGTTCTTTCTGTTTTCATCTTTTGTAAATTCTCTGTTTCTCTCTCCAGTCATCTCTTCCCTTCATAGCATCTTGCATAATTCTTACATATTTTTCTTTGTATTACTTGACACTACTTCAACTACAGATACCGACTCAAAAACTTACCTATCTTCTCATTAAAAAAATTAACATAATTTTTGAAATATAATTAACTAGTAAACATCTAAGAACTTGAGTCATATAGTGAAAATAACCCCAACAGTTTCAATTAATGCACTTTATGTATTACATCTATTGCAAACAGAAGAATGAGCTGAACACAAAATGAACTTCTTTTCCAACAAATGCTACTTAGCTTTAGCTCATAACATTAGCTGAGAAGATTAGGCCCATGAAATCTCTATTTTCCCAGTCCAATGGGAATAGTGGAAAATAGTACACAACAAAATAACAAAACCAGCTTGGTTTTACTTAAAAAAAACCCTAGCTCCATGTCAATGTCCTCTTCCAGTGATTGATGGAGTAATATGGAAGTACACCAAAACACCAGTTTTGCTGTCATTTAGAAAAATAAACATACTGAATTCACCCAAAGAAACAATTGTACAGACAAAAATACACCGGCAAGGCAAGAACACAATACAGTACAGAAATGTATGGAGAAGTACAGAGATAGCAGCGGTATTCTGTGAGCTGCCAGGCTAATCAGGAACAAAGTGCTGACAGGCCCTAGTAATACGGTGGAAAAATGCAGAAGTCAAAGCTGAAAATCCCACAGGGCTTTTTAGGCCCTCCCTTCTATGATTGTCTTGTTGATAAAGATGTCCAAACTCCCATGAACTAGGGACACATCTCAGGTCACGGCTTTTGCACAGTACAGATGAATCAAGGAAAACAGAGTGCTAGAAGGGCCTTTGGCAGGCAGGCAGCCAGAGCTGTTGGGAAGGCATCATGTCCTAGACGGCTCCACCTCACACACAGCGTATGCATCTGATGCACTATGGAAGTGTCTTCAGGTGTTAAGGTGAGAGCTCAAGCAGGATTCTTCAGCAAGAGGAGTTCTTAATAAAGCAGCCCTCAGGAACAGTGTGGATGTGACTATGACGAACCAAATCCAGACTAGTTTTCAACATTTTTAAAGAAACTAAAAAGAACTACTGAAATTCATAATATAGATCTGATCTATTACAAAAAGTTTTACTGAATTTTCAACTTCATTCATATGAATCTGCCTTCTAAGTTTTGTAGCTCATTTATTAAAATGCATAACTTTGTTTCAGAACTCCAAAAGCTATGTAAACAGATGCATGAATTCTTAAAAGCTGCGATTAGAAACACCGGCATTAGTCACAGCCTGGACAAGCATGAGCAAACCTACACAATGGTCACGGCTAAAGATGGCAATGGCTGATTTGGTAATCATATGGACTCTTCTGTGTTCTTGGAAACCATCCATATGATTTAATATAGTTTTCCCTAATTTTGTATGCTGTCACATTCTTACTTTACCCCTGCCAGGTCAGGAGAGCGTTTGAACTCTTTCCTGACTAACTTCATGGTTAATGTTTGCTTAAGTGCCAAAATGAACATGCGGTGCTGCAGGATTCCGAATCTTCCCATAGTACTACAACATTTTTCAATGCTTTTTTTACCAGAGAGAATAATATTTAACCTAAGAAGGAATAAGGTCTGTAAAGAACACAACAGAATTATAAACTCAAAGAAGTCTCTGGAAGAGAAAGGGAGTAGTCCGCTAACTCTATTTGACTTGAATGATAGCATGAGTTAGGAGAGAGTTATGAAGCAAGGCAGGTAAAATCAGAAGGAGATACTATTTTGAACAAAGGCAGAGAAAGTATCATCTGTGAGAGGCTGACAGTGAAAAGGATCTTGTGCTGAGGACCCAGGTTGTCAGGACCCAAGTTAGCTTAAAGGTCACCTCTGAAAGATAGCATTTCAAAGGGCAAATATTATAAGGTTGCCCTCTCTGCTCCTACAGCTGAATTAAGCTTCCAAGAGCTTGACTTTGAAGGATAGCACTCTCGAGTTTTGCCTGAACTGGTCTCTTCTCTTGCATCATTTTTCTATGTTAGAGGACAACGCTTTATATATATGCTTCAAGATTAGCAACGCAAAGAGCAAGATTACATATAATGATAAAGAATATATGCATTTATCATGATGACTATCTACTACAGAATAACAGATCAAGAAAATTAGGCGGATTAGGCTTTTTGGTGAGATACCAGTAGAATCACTAAAAATGGGTTTGACAAAACATGGAGATTTTACATACTGGGATGCGTTGTAAAAGAAATAAAACACAAACTGGCCTGCAAATTCCTAGAAAGCATTACTGACAGCTTTTGCAACTGAAGGAGACAGCTACAAGAAATGCTTTTATGGTTTGTAGAGAGAAACTTCGGGAGGGTATAAGGTAAGCTGAACGAGATGTGAAAGTTCAGACCCTTAATAAAGAAAGAAAAGAAACCCAGCAAAATAAAATCAGTGGATTTTAAGCAGGCAGATCAAATGATGAATTCACTACATGGGAATTACTCACTGATCTCACATAGAAGAGAGAAACACACAGAAAGCAGAAATGAGGTCAAGATGGCTAAGGGAATGCATAAAAGATTAACATGGGATTAATCTCAGAAGGACACAGATACAGGTAGCAAGAAACATTAAAGTTATTAAAGCAAAAAACAAGAGGTCATGCTGTAAGCACATCAGCAGTAGGAAAGATGTGGTTCAGTGGTTCAATATTCAATGGCATTTTCAACAAATGACAATGTGCAGGCCAAAGTTGTCAACACACGTGCCCACCTTCACACAAAGGCCAATCATGGAGGTAACTACCACAAATACTAACAAAAAAGAGGTGAAATTTCAGCCTACAGTAGAGAAATAACAGGTCAGAAAGCACTCATTGAGCTAGACCTTTTCAAATTACCAGGACCTAATAATCTGCCAGATGGTTAACCGTTCACAGAACCTCAGAACAAGTACTGGTATCTTAGAGGACTGAAAAAGGACAAAGTACTGATTGGCCAATCTGGCCAAAACCACGACAAAACCTGACAATCATCACATATTGCCTAGAAATGGGCAGGAAATGGGAAGTGGAGCTGGGAATTACAGTCAGATTCATTTTGTGGTACATAATTAAAGACATTACTTGTGAATATTGGTAATAAGGAAACAAGAGTCAAACACTACTTTGCAATAACAGCGTGAAGCAAATCCACCTAACTTCATTTTACATAGTATTTCTTTACTGCATAAGACTTAAAAAGAAAACAATAAAAAATAATCTTGGAAGGCTCTGACTTAAGAGACTTCAAACTATCCTTGGGTTTCTAAAGAAGGTTTTTCAAAAAATGAAGTGCTTTCTTAGGAAAATGGAAGTGCTATAGCTGAGCATTGGAGACACATATCTACAGGACAATGGGGCAGGGAGCTCAGGGCAAGCTACTCCACATGGGAAAATAACAGCATTGTGCAGAGGTGTTTAATGGTCTTGAAAACAGTGTCTTGACTTTTAAACATTTGCTCTTACCATGAGACAAAACTCCTCCTTCAAGAATCAAGACCGTATCATTCTAAAAGTTCTTCAGCATAAATTTAAGTGCATTTTTACATTAAAAAGTGACAAAATAAAAATGACATTTAACTGTCAGAAAATTGTCCTCTTAGTCCAAAATATTTTTCTAATTGTAAAGTCTCATTTTGAAAGTGATAAAATTCCAAGATATTTCTAATTTTATTTTTACTACTGCTGTAAAGGAAAGCCAGAAAAAGATCCTGGTCCAGCACAGTGTTTTCTGGTAAGCAAATCTGTATCAAGTAAGCAGAGCAGTTGGGAAATGATGATGAGATCACATAGATTTCCTCATCCAAGGCAAAATGTTTCCCTACTCCAAATTCCTTATGAATCTCCTCATCGCTGTCTATTTCTTCTTTACACACTTCGATCACAAATTCTATTTTACATGTCTGAAAATTCTCCTAGTTCTTTTACCAAGGAAAAAATATTTTTCTTAAACTGCTCCTGCCTTGCACTAATCATCTGGCTTCATATTTGTCATCTTTCTATGCTATCTAGAAGTGTGCTTAGTCTGCAAAAGCAGCGTGGGGAGATTTTTAATTCTCCTTTGAAATACCTGGCACTCAGTAACACAAGGTGAAAGAAACTGAATTCTGTGGAACACCGTTTGGCTTTGACACAATGTACCCTGCATTGTACACTAAGTCTAAATTGAAAATCAGTGTTTTATCCAAGACCCATTCTCCAAAAAAGATAAACTGCAGACAAGACATCCTCTTTCTATGTTTTCGCACAAGTGTAGCCACTGATCCCTGAGTATTTGTCCCCCATATCTTAGGATATTAAATGGCTTTGTTATTAACCCTCAGAGTTTCTGACCTTGCCACTTTTGTGAAATAATAGCACAAGCTAGTGGAATTTTCTTTCAAATGAAATGTTTACTCTATAAAACTGTAACTGCTATATTGCATTATATTTTTATGTTTATTGTTATGAAATGATGTTATTTGTAAGTATAATTCTGTAATAAAAAAGAAACAAAGATTGATGCTGAAAGAGAATGAAATTTCAGAACATGCTATAAAATTAATCTAATACTGGAAAATCATAAAAAAGTGCAATTACTCTATTTACAGGTGAAAAGGAAAAACAATTGCATACATAAAGATAAAAGCTTTATTGTTATAGTAAGAAGCTTATGAATATCAAAACGATAGTGAAATCCTCTTACAAACAAAAGGGTTAATCTTAATTGTGCATCAGTTTTGACTATAGCACGGAGTTTATTTTAATGCCATAAAACCTCTTTCTTTACTCAAAAGTACCTTTGCATAATGAATGTTGTAGCTATTGCAGAAGTTGCCTGAGTCTTTTCACATAAATCACACTGCAGTCAACCTCAACTCCTTTTGTTTTGCAAAGCTGATGCTCAAACATATTATCCTCTTTGATGACACTCTGAAAGTGCCAACTGGTATTTTCACAGGCCCAAACACTGATGATAGAAGCAGATTTTAAAATTTACCTACTAAATATATTTACAGCCTTCACAAGTACCAAAAGAGGATGCAAAACGATACTTTGGTACGGGGATGGTTGGAACCACAGAATATTACATTAGGGATTGAAGAGAGAAGGAGCAATTATGACTACTGATTTATCATAAGATATCTGCTAACAGATGTGGGAAACTCACAGGCTAGAGATTAGCTGTTGAACAGTTTAAAAGAATGTAAAAAATACAGTCCATAAGAAACATTAATGTTTACTGTTCTAGCAATACTTTCAGGTTGGGGCATTTCCTTGTTAGAGGAGACACTTCAGGAAAGTTTCAGTGAAACATCTGTTGCAGTTTACTAGACAATCAATAAAAGCCACCCATGATTTTACACCATTATTCTCAAGGGACAAAGAAAATGCCTTCATGTGGCATAATATTCATAATCAAGGAAACAGACAAATTTGGAAAGATCTGAAAGCCAAGTGGCATGTCTGTACAAAGTTGACTTTCAAGTCACATCCCTTCTTGCTGGAGTGTATTTCCATGACATAAAATAAAGGTAAGAAGATAAAGATAAAAAATAAACTACATGTGGCTCCTCAAATTTACCCCCATGCCTATGTACAGTATAAGGAAAAAAAAAGTCCTCTGCTGAACTTCTTAAACTTGGGTACCAACATCTGAAATACCCACCAACCACTAATGAAGTTAGCAACAAAAGTGGCTGTTGTTATAGCCCAGGAATTTACTTGTAAGGGAAGATCAGAGGTCATCAACCAAAGACACTGTATCTTCCTTTTGGAATTTAATGTGCAAAAAGATAAGAAGGAACCATATTAAGTCAAAGCAAAATGGAAAAAGCCTGTGGAAAGAGCTACTTCCTGAACCATCGTAATTAAAAACCTTGACATATCTATGAAAGAAGGGAATGGATAATCTTTATTATACTGTAAGCAAGGCAAATGGCAGATTGATATCCCTTGGCACAGGAATACGCTACTAAATATTTGAAGACAAGCTGTGACTTCAAATATCACATCCAACTGCAACTTTAATTTTTTTTTTTGCAGAAAAAGCAACTCATGCTGAGGAAGATATGGCTTATTTGAAACTTATTTACTGTCATAACAGATGGTGAAGACTAGAGAGAATATAAATGAAAAATATGGGGGCCCAATAAATGTCAAGGCTCCCAACTTGGTTTGTAAAATTAAAAGAAAAAAAAAAAGAAAGAAGCTATATCAATGCAAGATACAAAAACTTATCAGAATAGATTAGCTTTTTAACAATTTGGAAATAATAATTTTTCTGCCCACACAATGTGAGATTAAAAATTGCACTGATGTTACAGTCATGGCCATCCTGAAAAAGTTATAAAGCATTATCTATACATACCATTATTCAAAACTCCCTTCCAGGCATTTATCCCCAAACCTCTGGTGGACCACACACATTTTAACAGTTACATCTAGAATGACCAAGATAGCCTCCTGTCAACCCATGCGGCAATGTCGAAGTTTTGTTAGCTGTGTTTGTAACCCTAGGAACCCCAGCCTGAGGAAGCAGGTCAGAGCTACAGCCAGAGCTACCAGATCCAGGGTCTTCTGTTGACTGTGAATTTTCAAGTCTGGGGTTCTCATTTCTAAACAAAACAAAATTTTAAAATAGCAAAATCTTTTGCAAAACAGAATTACTCTTTATGCTCAGCCTTCTCTAAAATTCACCTCAACTTCTCTTAACTTCAGAGAGAACTGAGGACTCTTAGGACTCTCTAAAAGGCACCCGGCATCCTTCAAATCCTCTTCACAGAAAAGGATGCTTACATGATGCACCTTTCCTTATTTTCTGAGGTATGCAGGTGAAATAAGAACCACTGAAGAATGAACTATATCCATTCACTTATAGAGGGAAACTGCATTTGCATTGTTACTGGAGCCATTATTATCTTAGCAATGCTTTTGATACAACAACCAAACAAAATTAAGGCAGAACTAAACCAAAGTGAAAATGATATTCAAGAAAATCTGAAATAAACTGTCGATGTAAACGTACATGAGGAAGCTGAAGCTGAAGAAGTATACCTCACTGGAAAGCAGAGCTTTCACCGTTATACTGTGCAACGTATTAATAGGGTAGTTCACATGAGAGTACAAAGCCAGCAGCAAAATGAATAGACCTCATTCTATATTTAGTTCTCTGTTGCTGTTTTACATCACCTAGATGACCAGAAAATACATCACTTTAATGCAATATCTCATTCACTAAAATACTTCACAGATAATTTTACTTTAAATCTAGTAATGAATTTCAGAATATGGTAAGAAATGGAGCATTAAATACCCTGTAATGGCACAAAGAAAAATAAAACAATGAGTATATCTTTGTATAGTTTTTCTTAATGAAAAACAAGGAAACATACACAAAGTATTTGAGTTTTTCATGCTGCTACCTTTTATGTTTTCTGTGCATTGTATTTGAATGCTGTCCTCTTGATTATATTCTCTGAAATACTTGTTTGAAGTAAGATACTTTATTTTAATAAGTGGAACAAAGCTTTGAATAGCTTGGTTCAAAAAACAGTTTTAAATGAAAGGAGCTGTTGCTAAGCACAGGGATCTTTGCCAAATACTTTTTAAATGGTTTATTGTGCCCTAGCAATCCTGAGATTAAAAACATCTCTTGAATTACAATGACACATCAAGAAATAAAATTAATGTGGGGGTTTTCATTACAAGAATTGAGCCTCTGTGTGTTATTCTTTCCATTAGATAAGAAAGAAACATACTGTGGTACATTGTTTTTGCTGTCAGAGTGAGCTTTTAGGCAAATATACAATATCACACTATATCCCTCATGGATTCAATCACGTACTGTACAAGTACTTCTATTAATTTAACTTAATGCTGTGGATTTAAGGGATAGACTGTATATTTTCACATATTTTTCTGTACTGGGGATGAGTTATTTTTAGGCTCCATAAGTCTTCATCAAAATCAGAAGATTGCATTGCCTCATTCGACTACAATATGAATAACAGGATTGCCTCACTCTGTAATAAACATTTAATTTTCCACAGTTCTTCCGACAGTTACAAAACAATTCTTTTGCCAAGCTCTTATGTTGCAACACTGCGGAGCATATAGATCTCATTGTCAATGAGAAACCTGAATGCGGAGAGTCAGACATTTTAAAGAAAAACAAAATCAACAGCATTTCCTAGCCAATAAAGATGTCTAAGCCAGTACTCTGAGCAGTGTTGGCCTCATAGTACACAAATTAGGATTTAGAATAGGGAAAAGGAAGTAGCAAAGACAACAGATAAAAAAGCTGCTAATTGAGTTTAAACCAAACTTGAATTCCACATCCTGAAATCCTGTTTTAGCTTGGACCTGGGGGTGCTGCAAATATATGACAAACCAAAGACAAAGCTCCAGGTATCTCAAGCTGGATATGAAAGCAGGGGCATGCAGATCGATGGGATTTTTCTTGAAATCACTAACTATTGTGTTTTGCCCAACATTTCATAAGATACTAGTGAAAGACAGCACATGTACCCTGTCAAATAACACATGTACATCGGTACTGTATGGCTTTAGCTCACAGGTCAAAGTACACTTTCCTGCTTTATTTAACAAGGACAAATAAAATAATAATCTGAAAGTTATAGATTATAGCAAATGAAAACAAAACACATTGCACATTCTAAAACTGAGCAAAATCTGAACTAGGTAAACTGGCAGATATAAATACAATAACGATTGGAAACAGTCAGTCGAATTACATTTGTCTTGTTACTCAAATACCTAACACCTCAAGTTACTCAAATAAATAATGCAATCATATCTAACTTAAAATAACTGCAGTGAAATCCTGCCACTTTCATATCTCTTATACTTCCATGGATAATCATTGTAAAGATACCTATTCAGGTATTTATTAACCCAAGAACACCTCTCTCAAAGAATTGCGCTATTTTAGTAATTGTCCTCCAATGTGACACTCTGCTTTTAATGGGATTGGAATATACAGGTAGACGGCTTTTTTTTTCTTTTCTTTTCTTCCCCAACTGAAAAGGGAAATATATGGGGGCAGGAGGGGAAGCAATATGTCAAAAGGAAAACCAAGGTCACCTTCTCAAACGGACCACACAGTCTTTGCTTATCCAAGCTGGTACAAATTTCAGTGGGGCCCTAGAATGGCCAGAAAGGCATTCCCTTGTTGTAAAGGTACTGTCTGTTAACACAACATTGACGTTACTGGAGCGCTCATATTTAGGGGGAGGGAAAAGGATGGTGGGAACAGAGAAGAGGCACGACAGACGAGATCCAGGACGTCTGTTCTTTTCACTGTTGGGATTTACAGCAACCTTCAGCTACTAAACATTTTCAAGAAAGGGTGAAGAACACGACTTTTGATCAAGAAGTCTAGAAACAGGATCCTGATCCACTTCCGATGCAGTTTCCAGTGCTAAGCCAAGCTAACAGGTAGACTGGGCATGCCAGCAGAGGGAAAAGTGACTGGACTACAAAAATCACAACAGTGTATGTAGCATATCCTCAAAGCCAGCAGAGAAAAGATGACAACAGTGAAAGCACCAAAAAAGGTAAATGTGAGTTCAGTTACATGCATAACTGAACCAAAATACTTCATTAGCAGATCATGACTTAAACAACAGACACCACTTGGAGAGGGATGATAGCTTTCCTTCTCAGAAGTTTCACTGTCTATTGTAAACTATTCAGAATAATCTTCTATAATGAAGTTTGCCTATAGCGTAGCACAATGCGTTCTCCATTCAAAAAAAAAATAATAGGAATTTCATAGTAATATTGCCTCATCTAGCATTGCACAAACTATGGAAGACTGACATGCATTTGCATTTCTTTGCATCTGAAACTTACAGAAGGCTGTTTCACACTCCCAAAGGCCTACTCACAGGAGTGAACTTCAAGGGCATAGCTTTTTAAAAGCAGATATTAAAGATGTTGTATGTTGGTCAAGTTGAGAAATACCTGTACAAAACTGTATTTTTAAGACACTATATATTTCAACTGGAAACACTCCTTCAAGAGATCCCTGCTGAATCCACTCATACACACAGTCAGGGTAATCAGGATTCTCATTGCCTTCAGTCATGGAGGACTAGGACCCCATTCTTCAGTTCATCAATCCCGCCCATCTCAGGGGGCATCCAAAGGCAATGAATGACACTAGGAAAAATATTCCTAAACCAGCCCCATTTGATTCCCTGCTCCGATAGAAAATAAAAAAAATACTTTAAAAATTAATCAGATCCTTTCAGCTTTCGTTGAAAGAAGGCCCTCACAGTTTATAGCACTGAAAAAGAAACATAAAAAAGATTAAAACAGTTACAAACCTCTACATGCCTCTTCAGGAAATATATACTTTTCTATTTTTCTTTGATAATACTACATAGCTCCAGCTTTCTACAACACAAGGAGAATACGCAGTCTCACATAAAACATCCATGCACTAGGAAAGGCATTTATTGGTCTCAGAAGCCAGATATCACCAAAACCAAAATGCACCATTATTTGGACAAAGATGAAATGAATCATCATGACATTCTAACCTGCAAGAAGATACACTCTTCATTACCAGTCAATATTCAATAACATCCATTAAGAAAAGTAAATTGTGGAGGTTTTGAACATTGACACTGGAACTCATGACTATGGCAACTTTATTTATTGCTATTTAGTTCTGTGGATTCTTGTTTAGTCAGTATGAGACGCATGCCATATAAAGTAAGTCTGAGCTAATTATTTTCTCATTTCCTAAAAACCTTAACCATGTTAATAATTAAGGCGTTTTTCTTCATACTGATTTAAAAAGGAATTAACACAACTAAATAAACAGTAATTCTCATTATTAAATTTCCAATATTCTCTAAAGCATGAGATTAATTTTTGTGTTTGAGTTTTCTTATGACAAGGATCAGGCTGCAATCTTTCCAGGCATCAATATATACCTCAAGCTTATAAATAAAAAAAAATGCCTGTGTTGAAATAAGTATTTTGAACAAATTATGCAAATGTTAAATATATTAGAAAAAAAATCAAAGGCAGAGTAAATGAGGGAAAGTGACTCCATCGTAGTAATAGTTTAATAACAGCAAATTCTCCATCCCCCATTAGTTACCCAAGATAAATACTTCTTTCTAAACCAAAAGAAAAGCTTCTGGGGAAAAACTTACAAAAATGAAAAAACATGAAATAATTGCTGAGATCACTTAATTGTCAGGAAGAGATTTCTGTATAAATTGTCCTTATTTCAGACAGTGTTAGTTTTATTTTATCTCCTCAAGTAGTATGATAGTTTCTTATTAGGGTACTTGGCTTAGAGCTTATTTTTTAAATTAAATTTCAGTTATAATAAACTCTTGCACAGATTAAAGCAAAATATTATAGCAGTAGCTCGTAGATGATGTTATTACAGTGAAGAAATGTCCTAAGTTTAATGTTTCTCTAATGATGGCTCTGTTAGTTAACTGAAACAAGTACTGTGGAGACGTTTTTCCTCTTTTGGCAATTGCCATTTTTACTAACATTCAAGTCAAAAGTAAACACACTTTGGGTACTGGAACCTCCTTAAGCCCTTTTGTAAACTGAATACTGAAATTTCAAAATTAATAATAAATTGAATTACTTTTCTAAGTGTATTTTATCTTTTACTTGATAAAACATTTGAAGAGAGTAAATGAAGCACAGATGGCAAACTCGGTGACAGGCACACGCAGGTAGGCACCTTGGTCATGGGGATCCCCTACAGGCAGCAAGAAACCCTTCTGCACACATTTACTAGCCATGGCAATACAGAGAACGGATAGGACTTCCCAGTTTAAGCATCAAGCAGAGTGCAGATGTTTTACAACTCACTAGATGACATAATTTTTCCTGTCTCGGTTCCTCTGCACGCTTCAGGCAGCGGCACAAGCTGCTGGCCCTCCACAGCCGCTGCTCCCAGCGGCTCCAGGCACCTGCTCGCTGGGGAGGTGCTAAAAGGCTGAAAGGGGAATCCAAGCAGGCACCCGGGACGCCAAGCAGCCACCCGGCTCTGGTGCTTGCCACCGCGAGGAGTGTCCCTGTGGTGGGGTGCATCTGGCCTCGTTTTTAGGCCAGTTGAGCGCTGAATTTAAACACAGCCCTGCCCAAGGAGAGACAGCGCATGTCACAGGCATGCCCACATTACTCATCTGAAGACCAGCTCAGTGATATTTTGGGCTATTTAAATGGAGAATTTCTGTCAGCTATGCAGAAAAATGATTCCTCCTGACCCTAACTTTTTTTGCTTCATAATAGACTTCACTTCCATTTTTGTTCTCTATATAATCTCTACAAATACTTATTTTGCAGATATTCCAGCACAGTTATCTGTATTTCAGTATTTTACGCCACATACGGCCTTTATAGCTGTTCCTTTCTTCCTGTCCCTTTTGTAACATGATCTAATCTTCACGGTCCCATGATTCTGTACGAGACAGCACTTAATGTAACTACAAAGGATCTTCCTTCTAATTATTTCTAAGATGTTGCATGCAACTTATTTAATCTTTTAAATAAAGTCTGTAGATACAGGTTAGCTCCAGAACTTCAAAATATGCTGCTTAGCAAATATACAGAGAACAAGTTGGGTATATGTCCTTTGACTGTGAGAACTACAATCCTATAACATTTCCTTAGACAGTTATTAACCAATAAAATCTACAAACAATGCATATATACCTGTAAGTATATGTCTGTTATGTGTAACTATATATAATTTATATATGGTATATTGTATAAATTGTTCAACAGGATAATAACTGAAAGTTACTATCCCTAATTTAAAGTGAAAATGCAATATTCATTACAAAAGTGATCTGTAAAGCAATTTCCATTCTGCAAACATTTGGCAAGTCCTCTTTGGGAGTAACGTTACAAGTTCCAGTTGAAGTGAACAACACAGGCTGCTTTGCTTTCTTCCTACAAGCATTAACGGATCCTTAACTTCCCCCTGCCTGCGCAAAGCCTTACTAAATAACACACTGGTTGAGTTTACCTTTACTGTACGGCATGAAAAAGAAATTCTCCACCTAGGAACTTCTCACAGTCTAATAGACTTGTGCAGGGAAACAATTTTACCATTGTTGGGGCAATTACAAGAAAATACCTGCTTCCCAATGACTCAACAAATCCAGAATATCTAGTTGCTTGAACAGCTAGCTTGACAGAAGAGAACCCAGGCTATTGTCTTAGTTCTGGCTGGTGACTCCAAGCAATATTACAATCCTGAATCTGCTCATGAATTCCTTATGCATTTTCCCAGCCTCTATCTATGGAAATTGAGAGTTGAAGAGACCGTATTTTAGGAAAATATTTCAATCTATTTTTTACATACGCTTTTAAACCCATGGAATTTTAAATAACTGGCATCCACACCGAACAAGTGAAATCAAAACAAAACAAATCATACACAGTGAAAATTACTAAAATATTTTTAAATATTTCCCTTAACCCAACATCCTTCTGTCAGCCTGTTTGTGCATCCTTATTTCCTTGCTTTTCCTTAGTATCTTTCCACACAATTTACATAGTCTTAACTAAAATGATAGCTGTCTGTACACCTTGTATAAATCTGTCTGAATTTAGTTGCGTGACCTCTTGTTTTTCATGGCCTGCCACTCCCCTGCAACACAGAAACGAATGCGCATGTTATGCCTTGACTGCACGGTCTTTTTTTTTTCCAGACCATTGGTTTATAAAATGAACAAAATTGGTCCCAATACTGATCTCCTGTAGCACTCCACTAATCACTTCCCTCTTTCCCAAGCCACTACCCACTCACAAATACCCCTGTCTTTGATGTCTCAGAAGATAATTTATCTATTCACATACCTCAGCTACTATAACGTATCAAAATTACAGACCTTGCAGATTATTCTTTTGTGTTTTGCTCTATCAACAGATTTCCTAAAAGCTAGGAAAATTATGTCTGTGGACCCAATTTACCTTGCTACTGAATAGCAATGAATTGTTAAACATAATCAAATTTTTGTGGCTGCCTTTAACTGTAATATTCCAGGTGCCTCCACTGGGGCCTGGTATAAAAATAAATAGAGTAGGAAAAAAAAATTAAACATGAAGATCATTCTGTGCACTCATTTACTATCAGAGCTCAAGTAGTATCATGTCTCAAGATTTCTCCTACATGGAAAATTTAAAAAAAAAAAACAACAAACAATCAACATAATATCTTACATTTTGACAGAAACGTGCAGGCATACAAATCCATGCATACTCCTTTTTGTTTAGGAATCCATACTCTGACTCAAATTATAGCAACAATATATATCTTTATTAGTCTGGAAAGCCTTGTGTTCTACTCACAGTACAGTTACGGTCTGCCTTTCATTCTACTACTCTTATTTTCCTTATTTTCCTAGTAACTTCAGCAGTTTTTCAGTCCTACGTACCCAGCTATTTTCCCCACAAACTGTTACTCCCTTGGGCTTACCACGCTGCATTTCCTTTACGCATGCCAGAAACAGGCCTGTTTACAGACTGGTCGCGGGGAGGGAGGTGAATGGGGTTTGTCCTGTCATTAGCACAGGCTGGTGGAGCAGCGTATCTGGATTCTTGCCTCCCTCCACTATTCCAGCCCATTCCTAAAATCATTATATACATGTGCCTCAGAAGACCTTATAATATAGTCTATTCTTGCAAAACAAACGAATGCAAAGCAGATGATCCAGGAGAGAACCCATGTATTTTCCATGCATACGGAAGATCTAATTTTCAGAAGCTTGTGCTCACCATACTGGTGCCTCCTTCCCCGCACAAGGCTTAACTCCAACAAAAGACAGGACCCATGTTTTCCACTTCATCTCACAGCTATGTGTATTTGTCCATCATTCTCCCAGTCTGGCATTCAGTTATTGTGAAGCCCTCAGGGTACTTTCCCTTGTGTTTAACTACAGATAAGTTTAGAAAAGGAGGAGAAAATGAAAGCCCTCCCTCTGCTCCCACATCCTTGGGATGGCAGTAATTTTTCTCAAGAAAAGGCAGAAAACCTTGTGTGTGCTCTCTGTGGCCACCATGGCTTCACTGCAGCAGAAGATGGGGCAAGAGACAGAGCACATTCGGAAGGGATTCCCCAGCCAATACTACGAATTATAAAAGCACACGAATAATCAAAGTGCACATGTGTACTGCTACACCTACCTTGCATTTTAGCAATATTATTTCCCATGTTTGTGACCATCTGTGACCTGGCATAGTTCTCTAGGCAGTAAGTAGGCAAGATTACATATACTGAGTGCAGACACTATGCATAAGCGTTCAATAGTATCATAATTTGTATATTTTAGATCTTGTGATATCTTAAGAAAGTACAGCTTCCTCTATACCTCACCTCTTAACACTTAAGTTGTAAAGCAATCAGTGAGCAGTGACACACCACCTCACAGGGTCACAACTGTGAGTCACAGGTAGAAGTAAAAATTTCAAACAATGAGTGAAGAATATTGATGGAAAACTATGCTCTGAGCTGCTGACATCCTTTAGCTATAAAGCAAAAATAAAAGCAAAATAAAGTTTGGAGGAAAATAAAAGTTCTGTTTTATATTTACTCTGTGCTCACAAACTTCCTTCTTTCTTTCCTTGACTAGTCAGAGACATAAAAATTCTATTACAAGAAAAGAATTTGTTCCAGACCCCATCAAATGTCAGAGGCATTCTGATAGCTAAGTGCCAACACAAGATAAAGATTAATAATGGTGGCAGCAACCTCCTTTCCCAAGACTTCTATAAAGAAAAGGACCAGAGAATACCAATGTAGCCACATACACACTTCTTGGCTGCTACCTTTTCATTTGTGTTGATTCTAGTGTAAGCCTTATCATGAATCCCTTGAATTATTGTCAAAATTCCTGTGGATTATAATGACATGATATCACCACTTCAACCTTTTTCCCGGGGGGGGGGGGGGGGGGGGGGAGAAAAAAAAAGGCTATGTCACAATGCAGAAATATTGTTTTATATTCCAAACCAGTAACGCACATTCCTGCAAACACAGTGACTATATGGACGTTCCTCTCATGCATAAAAAGATCCTTAACAGGCTGTCTTTACTCACAGGGCCCTTCAACAGGTATTCCTGCTTATGTCTGGTAGTGATATCTATTGTAAACGTGTACACCATCTTATTTTACATTAAAACAGAAACAGATTGTTTCATATACTTGAAATAACTGATAACAGAAGGCATACCCATGCTAATTTATGTTGATCAGGATCTGTGCACATTTTCAAATCTTTGAAGAAAGGCAACTCTAACTTAAGCTGTTATGCCTAAAACCATCACATAAAGCCCAATCGGAGAGAGCTGAAAAAATAGCTGCACAAGAAAAAAGATATTATAAAAAGTAGTTAAATTACTGTCAACTTCAAATTTGAAGCAAGGTTACACTAATTTCTACTCTGAGATTTAGAAGCACCCCTACATTTTGGTCATAAATAAGAATTAATGGATAGATTAAGATGCAATGAAAGAAGTGACTTCAAGTAAGCCAGAAACTCTTAAGCCAACTATGAATTTAGGAGAGAAAATGACAAATATCCTATTTTAATTGCATAAATTGATGACAGAAATCTTACTTCTTCTAATGTAACAGAGTCGTACAACTAAGGTGTATATTTGAGCATTTCCTGCACTCTGATGGTGTTAGCAGTGGTAATTTCAAGCTCCATGAGAAACAAGACAACAAATCAATGTTTATCAAATGGAAAAAAAAAAAGTAAGAAAAAAAATAAAAAGGCAGAGTTAGTGGGAATCTTTCTGAAGTGTATCACCGGGGGAGAGAATTGCAAATGGTTATTTGGCAACACTGAAAAGAATAGGAAAATGCCCTAGCAAAGTGCAGCAATTGTTCTAGTATCAGTGGCAGTCTCTGCTCTATTTCTGACCTCCTCTGTCTGTGCTGGTAGGGAATTACCAGGGGTTAATCCTGGCAAAGCAGCAAAAGAGGCAGCTTGAACAGGCACTGAAACTTAGTCCTCCATGAGGCTGGAACAATTAGGACAACTGATAACAGCCAAAACTGGTTCTTATCACTTCAAGGGTAAATTACCACAGGGATCGGAAGCTAACAGACAATCAGCAGCAGATGCTTTTTGCTGTGGACGTAGACACAATGAGCCAGGCTTCAGAAACAGTGTTTCATTCTTTAGTGCAAAATCACATTTTTAGATGGCTAAACACATTAAAGCATGCAGGCAGATATCTATACAAAACAAAGATGGAAGTTTGGGTTTTTGCTAAGATGGAGATTTTCTCATCATCATCCACCACCTGCTTCACCACCGCAACATACTGTCAGACTACACAGTTTTATCCTCTGATTTAAAATATACTTTTAGAGTACCAGAGATGACATCTATTTTATAAGCACGGGGTTAAAGAACCCTATTCATGCATTACTAATGGCTAGAAATGGCTGAGAATTCTTCCTCACTAAGAAAAAGATAGTTATTAGAAGCTCGATTTCCAAGTCAGTTATCAGGCCACAAAAAACAAACTTAAAATCTCAACTTTAATAAGTTTATTAAAATAAAACCAAGAAGTCCTTAAGTGCTTTTATATTTTCAAAAAATATCAGAAAAAAATCTTACTGACTGCCTAAAACCCCCTTTGAAACTAGCCTTATTTTATGAAGAAAACAGAATTTTCTTTACCTTGCAATGTTTGATGGAGGCCTTGCCCTAGCTCTACCCTACCATAGGGAACACAGAGAAAAAGGGATTTTATTACAGAAGTATTAAATTAAGGTTTAAGCCCTTAATAAGAACGTAGAGATGTGGACCCTGGTACTACTGAAGCATAAGCATCATATAGGGATTAAAAAAAAAAGGCATTAACAATGCTTTGACTTGCAGGGGTGGGTGCCGCCCTGGTCAGTCAGATGGGGGTGGAGTTGTGTTGGGGGAACATTATGTAAATGGCTAGCCGTGTTGGTAATGAATGAGACAGCTTTTCTGTCCTTGGTACCTCCCTACTCTTAGGTTCTTTACCAGTAAATCAAGGGCTGATTTGTATAAAGTAACTCAGAGTAGAAAAATAAAAAGTGTATATTTTCTATGCTGCACATCACTTGAAAAATCCCTGACAGACTCATTATTTACAGGAGACTGAATTGTTAACTTTTAGAATTACAAATAGAGCATCATTCCATATGGCGCTACTTTTCAAATAGCTTTCCTGTAAATCAGAAACAACAAAAGACTGATTACTTCGCAATGCCACTATGTCCACGGCATGCACTCAGCCTCCTCACAAGTGAACAAGTTAACATGTCCCAGCAAGTGCTCAGTGTGAACTGTGAATAACTCAATTCTCCTCATTCTGTGTGTGCCTTTTTTTTTTTTTTTTTTAATCCATAAAAATTTCTCAAGCTTGTGTGTTTTTCCTTTGTGCCTTTTTTGGAACTTCTTGTCTCCCCACTGGCTCCTTACGAGGTGAATACAAGATCCAGTAAATATTCAACCTAAGCATTTCTCTGTATGCAAATGAACAAGGACATCACCAGCATCAGTTCTACTAGTGTAATGCTGCTGTTTTAACCTCAGCTTCTATTGGTCAAGTACCAATTATTTAAGTAAGGTACCCTTATTTAAACTAAACATCCTTGTTGCAGGACCCACAGTCCAGAAGGACCCACAGGCAGAATCTGGAAGTGAATCTGTTTTTCATGTTGCAGCAATGTCCACAAAACCTCTGTCAGCACTGAAGACTGGCTGTATATTTGTGCTCTTCCCAGCTGCGTACTACGCTCACTCTGTTCTGTGCACAGCATTGCTCCTTGCAGGAAGCCTCACCAGCTCGAGGAAGGTGCCCTCCTCCCTCCACTCTGAGCATCCCACCTAATCGGGGCTGTAGCTGACACACGGCAGACACACCTCCTTGGTGCCTATGTAAAAGACATATGGGACTGTTTGGACATTCGTAGCAAATCAGCTAACACTGAATAAGACAGGTAATGTCTATAATCAAGCCTCAGGGAGCTCCACTTCATGATATCCGTATTTCCTCTCTTCCCCCAAAGACTACTTCTTTTCTGGGGCATTCAGACAATACTTTTCTCTTACATATTTATTATACTCCATTGATGATTTTGAAAATCCTTCCCCATTGGCTTACATTTGGAATACATTTGTGTAAGCTTTACGCCTATGGACCTCTAGGAACTATAGTACAAAATCAGTTTTTCAGCAGCACCAGTAACAAACCCCATTTAACGTAGAGTGACCTACTAAGTCAGTTGCAGGCTCCAGAAACAAATAAATTCCAATTACGAATTAGTTAATATTTACAGTACAGTAGGATATAAGCTTTGAACAACACCGTAGCACACTATGATGCAGTGAACTGTAATATCCACATAACTCACTTCTGAGGTTATTTCATTGCCATCTGAAGCACGTATGGAGAGACGGGGCCTGCTCTAATTACAATATTGTAGTTTTGACTGACAGACAATATGTCTACAATCAACTGATTTGAAAGCCATGTGTTGTGACAGTTCCTTGTCCGACTCCAAAGTGTACAGAATCAAGACGAATCAGTGTTACTATATACTAATCCAACAGTAAAAAAAAAAAAAAAAAAATCCTAGAAAACACATGTATACAAAGAACAGCAACATGGGCCAAGAGGTACTGCAGGTTTTTTGTATCTTTTCCTATCTGTTGACTTTTTAAACATGGCCAGTGCATTTCAGAGTAACACTTTAAAACATATATCCCCAAACAAAAGTACTGTTTCCAAACTTCCGGAACTTCACATTTGTTATTCTAAAGCAACATAAATTTGAATATGAAAATTTGAAAAACTCCTTTTTTAAGATCATAAGAAAAAAAACTTCAATATTATTACATGTATTACTAATGCACACAAATATATAGCTGCCACTAAAACAATGTTTTTATTCTGACCTCACACAAGCCTGCATAAGTATAATTATTATGCAGCATAATATGACAAAGATATCTGTCATTAGTAGAATTTCTGGAATTTTGAACATACATTTCAATAGCCTAAGTGGACCTAGCTTGGCAATTTAGCTGACCCTGGAAAAGAGTGCCTTATGTTCATCTTGTGCAATCTGTCCAGTAACAGATGTACACCATTAAGATGTAAAGTGAGGTGGAGGAGGAGGGGAACAGCAGGAGAAGAGTCAGGCCATTTAGCAGAAGAGCCATGAGTTTCAGTAGGCCAGCATGAAGGAAGTGCAGTAATGTACAAATCGTTCAAAACAGGTTTCAAGTAAACCTGTGATAAACAAATTACTATTTTTAAGGTATTGCATTTACTTTATGTTAAATGATATGTAAACATTTGAATAGTATCTGCACTGTGTTTGTGGTGAGAGCATGAGTCGGGAAGAGAATGCAAAGAGATTTAGGTATAACAGGGGGCACCGCTACAGCTGAAGGAGCGCAGCGAATTCAACCAGCTTAAAAAGATCCATTGGTGTCAGACGGAGAAGCTTCCTCCAGCACCAGGGACCGGGGTCGCCAGGAAGCATGAAGCCTACAGGTGGTAAAGTTCTCTAGATTAACAGTTTGTGCTGATGACATGTTCAGATGTTTGAGTTACTTCGCCATAGCAACAGACACAACCTGTCATATTATTAACTCATCTTCCTTATTACTGCAATGAATATACTGGAAGAGTTTTACTGGTTTTAAGCTCTGTGTTGCCTATTGGTTTCTGTGAAATTCTCTCACCTGTGTTTATTCAGTTGCTACCAGAAATGTGTAACAACAGACAACACTTGCAATTAATTGTTTTTTAAAATGTTCAAAGTGCCACTTTCCAGGATTATTGCAACATAAAAGTATTCATCATATCTGCCACACCAAATGTTGATATAAATTATTAATTTAAGGCAAAAGTGACAATTAAGCAGATTTATTAGCCTTAATACATCATGCAATTACTAAATGACTTCTTTTTAATGCCTGTCTTCTCTTTTTCTCTGCAATCAAAACTCTTTTTGTTTTAGGTACTGTATTTTATTTATTGATACACATAATTTTGAGAATGAGCTATCCAAGTTACATTTTGTAGTGACAGCACGTAATTAACACACAAACAAAGTACATACAGATACTTATTAGCATCACAATATCAGTCTTAAGAGAGGAAAAAATTCTCTTTCAGACTGAGTTTTCAGTAAATAATTAACAGACAAAACGATCATGGCAACTGTCACGAAAATGCACTTTATTTTATTTTATTATAG
Organism: Chroicocephalus ridibundus; assembly: GCF_963924245.1. Taxonomy (NCBI): domain Eukaryota; kingdom Metazoa; phylum Chordata; class Aves; order Charadriiformes; family Laridae; genus Chroicocephalus; species Chroicocephalus ridibundus. Next base: position 16,613,685 of record NC_086292.1, read on the forward strand.
TACATGGACTGCTAATTGACTGAAGTTGGATTGCTCATACCTAAAAGTAGTTTCTTTTGCCACAAGGCTGATAGTCACAGATGGCAGAATAATGGTGAAGTTTGTACTTCCCTTGCCTATGGCATGATGTCTACTCTGTGAATAATAGAACAGTAGTTTTCATGATTGCCCAGGATTGCAATTTTCATGTTTTCAGAGGTAAGCAAGTCCCTAGCTATCAATATATTAGAAATATATATAGAAAATTTAAAAAACCCACTTCATTATAATAAACAGATATAAAAAATGGCTCATTGGACAGCTCTGGTGTTTACCAGAAGCACTGCTTATTCACCACATATTCCTTTGGGTGTCCTTCATAAAAAAAATAAACGTGGTTGGTTTTGTTCTCCCCCCTCACACATTACACTTTGCTCTGGGAGCTTAGATATTGTTTTCAGCTGAGCAAAAGGAAATGTCAGGGATAATTTTGATAAATGTGAGCGCTCTCATATTTTCTGTTAACAAGTGCTTTGTGTGTCTAATAACGTGCACCTGTGAAGCTGATTTTTCTTCTTCATGTGACCTCAAAGAACTAAAAAGAGACTGTACAGTAAAAAGAGACTATACCTACTGCTAGGTCAATAACATTGATGAAAAGACTTAATCAACACAGAGATAAAATAAGGCCTTTAACCCCCACCCCACTCCACTTGCTGTCCCTCACCTTGTCTGTGGGCTTTTTATGTTTGCTTATTGTGGTCAGCTGGCTAAGTACAAATCTGGACCCACATTCTGCTGTGATGACCATGCCAAGACACAGCCCTGAAGTGAGCACATCTCACTAACAGCCATTAGTGAAAAATTCAAAGCTTTTAAATCGACACAAGACCTTTAAGCTGTACCTCTACCAGTTTTCTAAGGAACTACACTCTTTTTAAATAAACAACTATGACAACCAATAATTCCTTCTTTCTCACAGACCCTTACTAGGAGGTGAAAAATGCTACAGCATATAATAAGATTTATAAAGTGCTGTTCAATATTTTGAGTGCTATACTAATTTTCCAGTTTATTATTCCTTGTAGCTAAATGCCTTTGATAATGCAAACAGAGTATCAAATTATAAAGTCCAGGAAAATTCATTGTGGTTCCAATCTTCTTTGGTTTTCAATCAAACACATTTACCATGAACAAACTACGTGAGTTTTTCCTCATGATCTATCAGATCGCATTGTTCCTCTTAAGGGATGAACTGTGGGCTTTTAAAGTTTTCTGATACATAATGACAAAATTTCCTAGGTTTACTTTGTTAAAGATGATTAGGGAACAGTATATTTTCTTGTTTTGCATAGGTGGTTCTGATTTGGTTCTGTTGTTCTGGGGATAAAACATTAGAAAGAAAGAATTGCAGCCTGATCTGGAGAATTCTAATGAAACAAAAATATAAAACTTAATTTCTTTAAAAATTCAAATTTCCTACAAAACATCTATAGATACCTTTGTCAAAAGCGAACAGCTGCAAAGTTTCTATTTCGAAAGGTGTTTCATTTTTTATCATGTAAAGACTCCTGTGAATGTAGGGAAATAGTAATAAGTTTCAATCATCTGACAAGTACAAAAGAAGTGACTCTCCACTGGCTAATATGAATTTAAAAGAAAATTGTAGTCTATCTGGTTTCTTGTAAAAAGATTTTCCTAAACAGAATCCATAGAACTCCAAGTGACAAAATATTTTTGCTTTAGATTAGACAACCTTCTCAGCTTTAAAGCAGTTCTTAAAAAACAGTTAAACACATATTTGATATAAATGTTCTCCCATACAGATTCTAACGTTAAATGTGAATAGAGAAACGTGTCCTGTACTATATAAATTTGCACAGACTCAATCTTAGTCTATAAACCTAGACTAGGATTCAATGTGTCTCTGAAGCCTGACTGAACAGAAATCTGCTTTATAAATTAAGTGGCTTGTAGTCAAATTTTATTTTTATTCTATCTGTGCTTCTGGAATCCTCTAAGCAAGGTTGTTTTATTTTAGGAATGCTCTTTTAGTCAATTATTTAAATTGTAAAGCTGTACAACAGGACATAGTCTGTAGGGATTTGATATATACTGATGGGTCATTTATTTATGAAACTTCTGTGCTCTACACCTGTTATAATACTGATGTTCTTCCCCTTTGCTCCTTTTTCTGATTTAAGTAAAATGGTAGGTATTGAATTGAATTAATTTACAGATTAGCCATTATAATGAAGTCTTATTTAATCATTAAGATGAGTCAAAAGAGGGGAAACAGAAATCTGGCTGATAGAGTTTCTGTAGAAGTACAGCTATTTAGCAGTCAAGAATCCTGGGAGCAGTCCAGAACAAAACTTCAGTAAAGTCCTATCCACGTGTCGGTTTAAACATTGTCTACCTGGGTTACTTTTTCTTATGAAGGAAATATCAGTGTCATCTGCATCACTCACTCTCCATCTCTCCCAAGGTGGTGACGCATAGTTTATAGCCTACCCTTACAGATGCATTTGATTTAGGTGCTGTAGTAAAGTGGAAGTGTCAAGGTGATTCATCTGTCTGCCACCACTGACAGCTGTGTTACACAAAGTGCCTGTGTGGAATGCATTGATTGGGCTAAAGTAGGGATTCCAATATCAAAGGGAAAGGCTTTCTTTGTCATTACAAACATAGCACTGCCTTTTGACCAGCGTAACAGATATAGCTTGCATGAACATTATGTTGTATATATTCTGAATATGTTTCCAGGATTCTCGCCTACACCAGGGACCAACAGCAGACTATCCCCTTATGAAGTTCTTGAAAAAGAATTTGCATTGCCACGGCTAAATTTAAAAAGGAAGTGATTACAAATGAATTGGTTTTATGTAAAACCACAAAACCACTTGATCATTATACCCTTTATCTGTCACGTTTTAAAACAACATCCACTACTGGCTAAAAATGTTATTTTTGCTACAAATCCTGCAAAATACCTAGTTTTCTTTCAGCGTGTTCTTGAAGCTTCTCGCACATTCCCTTTATTTTACAGAAAATTATCACCTGTTATCTATTTTGTGAATTGTCACTGCTACATTTACCAGACAGCTAACTTTTACAAGGTTCTCATATTAGTAAAACATTTCCTAGATATTACTGTTTTGTAATCTAATTCCTGCCTTTCATCTCTATGTGAGAAATTAACCTTGCTGGTCAAGTTGAATGATAGGCATGTATACCTATATGTAGTCCGAGGTGTCATTTCTAAAATAATGAATTATTAGAAGAGGTAATGTGAGCAACCTATGATGATACAGTGTCAAGCAAAGCTATTTATCCATCATAATCCCGGCCTTTATAGATCAAAGATAGTTGTATATTCAAAAGTAATCTGAAATTCAGCATATCAGTTGTTGATGTGTAATTTATCTAAAATAGTCCATATTTATTCATAAACATCCCCAAAATATTGCAAGTTCATTTAATAGTGTGCTGTGCTTTAGAAAAACATGCCATTCCATTTCAGGAAAAATGTTACATACAAATTTTTCTTAGTGTCCTTGGTATTTTGAAAGACAAGCGACACCGAAATTCTAATACACGGGTGTTTAAAGATCTATCAGGACATCAGTATAGCAGGTACCTTACATAGGTCTGCTGAGGCAAAAGCATCTAGAGTATCTTGTTAAATCTACAACATAGTTGAGGAATGATGAGTAGCAAGTTAAAACATTCCTTCTCTAATATTTACTAGTTGCTCTACTGATCACCTGCTTCATAACTTCAGTCCCAAATTTACCTTTCAAAAGTTATTTAAGAAAATAAGGTAAATAGTGACTGAAAAGAAATATTTCCTAATACTAAAATACAATGCTTTTTCGGTAGCAGCTTGAAGCCAAGCAATTTTATTGTCCTTTAGCTGTTTCAATGAACATTAGATTCTCTTAAAGCAATTAGAATACTTATATCATTAATCAAAATTCGCACTTCAATGCAAATATATATTACATATTACAAAAGATGTAATACAATGAAAAATTCTAATGCTATGTTAGAAAAATAAGGCTGGCATGCATTTTCATATTCTCCTATAAAAACATTTTGCCTCGACAAAACAGTTATGCCCCAATGTTTCGGAAAGTAAGCATTTCATTGCAAGAATTCCTCTAATTTTGCAAAGTATATCTTTGATCCTGAATCTTACAAACAAGGCATTCTTTGACTACATCCTTTGAAACAGCTCAGTTTCTTCTACCTATTCTTTTGTATCAAGTCATATTTGACCATTCTTACATATTCTTCTTTTTTAAATGCAGAATTTAAATTTAAGTTTGTTTTTTTTTAAACTACTTATGTCTCTACAGCTTGGTCAACAGACCTTGGTTCAGAAATGAAAATTTCTGATTTGCTCTTTGTCTATGTAAGGAATCAAATCCAACATCTGGTGTACAGAAATAACACACATGCATATCTTTCATATGATTTTCAAAAGGAAAGCTATTATTCTGACAACTATCCATCCCATAGTAAGGCTGGTTCAAGGAATTTAGGAAACTAAAAATGAATAAAATACTGAAAATACTTAAAATTCTTTACAAATATACTAACTGACTTCAGTTCCGGCTGATACATTTAAACTGAAAATACATTAAAATATTTCTGAAGCACACCTTTCTTTAATCTATGCTCCATGAACATTCTATCTATGCAGTGTGCATTGAACAGAACTTCACTCGGAATATTCTTACAAAGTGCCTTTAATTTTAAGCCATGGACAACTTTCATTGAGACTAAAGAAAGGAATATGATTTGGAAAAAAATTTTGATAGAAGTCAAAACTCACTGATACTGTTTTAATACAGCATTACTAAATTTCACAACTACTTATGCGCTTATTTAAGTTCCTAAGAATAGTTTCATTTGGCCATAAGATTTCAGCACAAATGCCCTCAAAAACCATCTCTTCATGACCAAAGTGCATGAAGACAGTGTTTCAATATGCTGATTGTAAACGTTTGTGTGTTAAATCTGTAATATTTTTATAGCAATATTAGGCTTGTTTTGTGGAAGATGCGCTGTAACTTGGCATCTGAAATGGACATTGCGCAATACACACATACACATCTACAAAAAGAAATCTAAACTCTGATACCTTGTTCAAAAAACATGCCATCACCCCAGATGTCTTGTTACAAAATCCTCTGACCAACAAAAATAATTCTAAAAATGCACTGTACACCGCTTATTTACACAGAAATTAACAACTTACCAGAATATTACTGAGAAGCCTTTTCCAAGCTTTTTTCAAAATTTATCAGTCTAACAGAGTTCAAACTCTTTAGTTTTATTACCAGAGTTAAATGCTTATCATATTACCTTATTGGGAACCCATGCACTTATATTACAGGCAGTAACTTGGGATAAATATAGTTCATCTCCATTTTGTGGTTACTTTTGTATTTATATTGCTGAAGTGAGAAATCCACACAATGATTTAAGGGATGTTCATCCAGTTTCTTTACATTATCAGTAGTTAAAATGAGCGAGACAGGAAATGCTTATTCAAGCTATAGAAACATGAAAGAAGAAAAAAAATTCTTTCACATTTATTTTCCACATTGAAATAGCTTTGTCTGTTTCAAATTTAAAAGCAAGTAATAGCTGAAATATGCATTAAGCTCTTTCAGATACAAAGCAGCACTGACCATTGCAGACCATCAATACAGATTACTGGTACTCTTTTCTAAACTGAGTACCTAGAAGACAAAATCCCGTAGGTGATTCTGAAAATATTACATATCATCATTGCAATGCCAAACCAAACCGTGCCAAATCTATGTTTCGTACTCTGTTTGCACGTATATTAGACCAATCCTTTTGAGGACAGAGATATATTTTCTTGGATGTTTGCACTTTGCTATGTAAATTCTCAACACTCTGCACAGCCAAAAAACTTTTTCCTTCAGCTGAAACTGATATCAGAGGGACAATTTTTGTTTTGATTAAAAAAAACTTTAGCCTTTAACGAGCCTTCATTATTTATGTAAGTGGAAGTTCCACTGAAGTCACGGGTCTTTGCTTGTATATAGACTGAGTTGTAGCCAATATTTTTACAGAGATGAAAGAATCCTAATGAGATAACACTGGTTAAAATGACACGTATTTTCTGGAATTAAAATATAGTAATTCTTCTGAAATTTCAGCATAAAATAATTCAAATTAAATACTGTTGAGCAGAACTGAGCTCAGTAACAGTTGAATTAACTGAATGTTACAACCAAGACAGACTTTGCTTTTTTTCTTCAAATCTGAGAGTTAGCATCATACAAACATTTCACCTTGATATAAGGTGAACTTCAGAAACAGGCAATCGTAATTTAAGACTACAATGTTGTAATTGTAACTTCCAAATTTTTTAAATAAATGCAACAAATACAGCAGCTGAAACAATACTAGAGGAAAATAAAACAAAAATATACATAGGAAATACGAAACAAACATTCATTTTCAATATTTAAACATACTGTGCAAAAGCGTGTTTCATCCTAACTGCTTTTGCATCTGTGTAATAGCACAATTAATATGTCTTCCATGGATTACTTCATGGAAGATAACACTTTCAAGAGAAATTAAATATGGAAACAACCTTCTGGCTCAAGATGTCCCTAAACTGCAGATTGCTAGAAGTGTCCCTGGGGAAAAGGCAGGAGTGTCTGTGCTTGCTTTGCTTTTTACAATATTCTGAGATATCCTCTCTGTTCCAGTGCTGCAGAGAAAGGCTGGTCTGACATAGTGTGGCAGTGGCTATGGACACCAGTCACTTAAGTTCTCACCAAGGTGACTCTGGAGTATTTTTGTGCTATACATTTGCTCTTGAGAGAGGGAAGGGACTGAGAACAGCCTTTAATAAAGGGACACAGATGTTTGTGTTTATTGCACCACCTGAGCTAATTAAAATTCTTACCTTTTTAAAACAGAAAAAAGCTCCCCATGGGAACGAAGAGTGGCTTTAAAAAAAATTACAGATGGGATAATGAAAAAGACTATTTTCAAAATAAATTATTTGGTTTAGAATTTTTGAGAAAAGCATTGAATATTGTGACACTGATGTCCAATTTGTAAGCTTTCTTTGTTTAGATTAGGACATAAGAAAGTGAGTCAGTTAAACAAGCTTATCAACTTGATCTGAAGTTACATGCTAGCCTTGCAGCACCTTATATTGAGTTAGAGCTTTTTTACTTAGTATTTAAGAGAAAAAAATGGAAGAAAGAATCCTGTTCATCTTGAACACTTAAAGTCAATAACCTTTGGCAGATAAATATTGTCATGGTATTACATGGTATCACTGTTGTTATATGAATCCTAAAAAAGATGAAAATCTTGTCACATATTTCCTAGCTGTTACTGAGCTTTGCCATATCCAGAGGGATTTCTGAGTGAGACCCACAAGAAAATACTAGTCTCCCTTAAAGTGATCTATAGTTATACAAATTTGTATTTAAGTTGGAGGTGCACCTATACTATATTTTTGTTTCATATTTTATTTTTAAGGCCTAATTGTTTTTGTAGTGAAGTAGTTAATGAATATAAACTGAACACCCCCTCCTCTATATTTCAGTGAACTTCTCTTGAAACCAAAATGTCAGATAAAAGAAAAAAAAAAAGCTTTAATCTGAATAAGTTTTAGACTCAAATTCTTTTGTAGAGATAAAAGATATCTGCTCACAGATAGGTTTCTATGTTTACCTAAAAACTAACAAATATTTTCTAAAGGTCTGAGAATTTTCCATACCATCTTGATACAATTGAATAGAAGACCCATTTAGCCTAATGAGCATTAAGATTAAATCATTTACTCACAGATCAAAGGAGATTTTAATTATGTAAACGAGTTGTTCAGAAACACAAAATGTTCCATTAAGCTTCACAATTAATACATACAATATTTATGAGTTCAGACTTTTTTCCTTGTTAAAAATTGATTGTTACATCAAAAAAAGTTTCCCTAGATGCACTGATTGAAGGAAAAATATTTTAAGCCATAAAAGTAGCAGGCATGCAAAAGATTTTACTGCCTTTTGCTTTTCTTTACCCTCTTCTTTTCCCCCCCTTTCTTTTTTGTTGTTGTTGCTCTGAGCGTCTTGTCACCAGATGTTCATTATGTGTACGAAAATATTGAGTTCTTATAAGTAAGTACTCACAGCACGGTCATACCATACTGCATGCATGTCACAGGGGTCATTAAATGGAACTGGTGCGAAATAAAGCACTTCTAGAATATCTCCCATTTAAGGTCTCAACTGCTTTCTGTTTCTTAGAACACGAAGCAAACTTAGAACACGGTGCAAACAAAGAATTGAGCTTTGATTCACTGGTGTGTATCACAAATTCTTTTAAAAGATATTGGTTGTGGTGTTGGGTTTTGGGTTTTTTGGTTGTTTTTAGTGTTATTTTGTGTTGTTTTGTTGTGGTTTTTTTAATTTTCTTTTTTTTAAATAAAGGAAATAAGCTTAAATAAAATGAAGCATAAAGCAACCACCCCAATAAGGGTCTCATCCTGTCATCCTGCTTCTGTATTCAGACAGACATTACCTTTCAAGGTGGCACAAACAGTGCTGCACATGATAGATCATTATATCACTATATTATTTCTAACAGGCAAGATTAAAATAAATGCAAAGAAAACAAATGATGGAAAGAACGCTGATAAAATATGCAAGTTGTTTTAGTTATAGAGTAATTTATTTCTACTGGAAGTTCTACTTAGGAAAGCAAATCAAGAGAATGGAAGTCTGCTGACACTAAGTAATCCTGAAAAACACAGAGAACAGTTGTAGGAAAACTGATTACTGCTTAAGAGGGATGAAAAATCCATTCAAATTCTCAAGGCCAGAGGTGTGTACAAAACAAATTTTTCTACAAGATTATTTTCTACACTTGAAGAAACCTAGAAACTACCTTTAAAAAAAAAAAAAGATAATGGAAAAATACTTTTACTAGATGTGCTGGGGCAAAATTTGACCCTTAGTTACAGAGTATGCTCCAATAGACTATAATAGATTACTACAGTTTATGAAGATGCATCTGAAAACACAGACTGCTTTTAATGTTCATCAGAATTAGGAGCTAGTTATTAAGGCTACACAGAGGCACTGACAAATGTGTAAATTTGTCCAGAATAGTCTCTGATTATTCCATGTTAGATTTACAAGGAAGAAGCATAAAATATTTAAATATTTTTTGAAATCTGTACCATTGTGTCAGTGAAAAATTCCAACACCTTCAACATTCTGTCTTAACAGAGCAGCTGAAGTCTCTTTTTTTTTTTTTTTTCATATATTAGGAGCTCATCGTACTTTAGCTCTTATGATTGATCTTATTTATTTTTGGTTTGTATGCAATGAAGTTGATGACAGAGTTATTCTAATTATAACACAGTCAACAGAATGACAGAAATCTTATGTCCTGGAACTCCATAAATAAATGGAATTCAATAGTTTATATTCATTGCAATCCTAATACATCCACAAACTTATGGTCAGCTTTCAGGTATTTTTCATGTACTAACCTTATTTACCTTTCTATTGATTTATTACTGCATCCCAAACAAGAGTCATTTGCCATGCTCCTAATGCTCCTGCTTTTGGATACAGATGGCTAGTGATAAAAAGTTGAATTCACTATCCATCTATTCACTGTCTATCAAATAAGTGTGAACGTAAATTATCCCAATAGCTTTCATGCATGGCATATGAAAAATGATAAATTTGAGTGTCTGTTTTAACTTTTGGTAGAGGAAAGAATCAACTGATAATACATTCAGTAACTTCTCATTACTTGGGTTTTTGTCCACAATACTCTCATTTTCCACTAAGCCCTCCCTTTCCCCCAGTCTATATAGAAACTAAGCAGTAACTCCGCAGCACATTCTCTCTTTCCACAAAGGAGCCATATAAACTTCAAGGTGGAGGTAACTGAGGAAATGTACATCGTAGGGTATTTGTCACACAGAACCATATCTGTGAACTTAGCACTTGTGGGTTCATGCCTGCTGTATACAGCTCTTCTGTAGAAGAAAGCGAAGTGCACAGCTGTTAAGGCTGAAGCTGAAAGGAACTATGCCATTAAGGGAGATGATGCTATGGACTGGATTTGATCTGGCTGATTAAGATTTTTCCCAGTGGACTTCAGCTGATAATCTCCAAACCATGATCCCTTTCTGCACACTATAAAACTGGGTGCATATTCACTACTCCATCGGTTTCAGTTTGGTGGGCAGCATGTTACTCAGAGACAGAATATATATCTACATATATCTATTGCCGTATGTTCAACAGTTTTAAACACATTGACTCAAGTGAAAGCAGTTAAGCATATAAGCTAGGGGGAAAAGGGTAGAAAAGGGGAAGATTTTGAATTGCTTTGGAAACATTTAAATTATCTAAATTTCCTATGTGTATGGCAGACATGAGAAAGAAGCAGAAACGGGAAGGTTAGGTGGATGACATCCTAACAGGCCTTTCAGTTGCCTTAGGGCTGCCTAATGTACCAGAGAGACAGGACAAAATATGCCATCAGTGCTGCCTCATGGACTAGGTACGCCACCTTTGAAGTGCTGATATTCAAAACATGCCTTCCACAGTGTTTTTCCAGTCCATAAAGAATTAAAAGGAACCAGCTTCCAAAGTTATTGTTTTTTTCCTTATATATTTGATAAAAGTCAGAAAAATTCTATTTTTCAAAAAATACCATTTCATGTTTTTCTGGGAAGGTAATTAGGGTTTTTTTAGAGGTATATTTTAACATATCCAGCAATACCCACTGCAAATGTAAATGCATAAAAGAGCACTGGTTATATAAACATGTCATCATTATTTCTACAAAGTTATGTCTTTCTCAACCCAAGAAATCACCTGAAGACCTAACTTAAGCCAAATACCTATGTTTCAGAACGTACTAATATTAATAGCGTTCTTCAGAAATGCAAAGACACTCAGAAAGAAGAATGACCAGATAGCAAAGACTACAATGTTCTTTTCATTAAATTCAAACATCTTGTTCTCTCATTTCTGCAGGATGCTGCACTAGTGTGATGGTGATTGTCTGCAGGGTACTGCTGTCCCTAAACCACCATGGGTCTCTTAGTATCCTGCGTCAGCTACGTCCGGACTAAAGCAAGGGTACCCTTCTCAGTACAGTAGTAAGTGTCTCTTTCAAGCACTCAAAAACCTGCTGACAGCCCCAAACAGAACCAAATAAAACACAGCCATCTTTCTCACGGGACAGAAATTAATTTCCTATTTTTAATACCTATGATTTACATATTCCAGTTAAGTAACAAAAGGAGGAAAAAATCAGAGGAAGAAATATGGTGATTGAGCCTCTCTTGCTGTCACTGCAAGATTATTTTCTTCAGTATATTGTTTAGAGCTTTTCTCTCTTTGCTCTTAAGTGACTCCAAAAAAAGAGCATACATCACTTTTATTGGAAAATGACTCCATAGTTTAACAGCTGCCATCCACAAAAAAAAGGTTTAATTTTTAGTTTTTTAAAGTTTTAGCCCATTAGTCGAGAAGAAACTCTGCATCATCCCAAATGCTTGCTCTTCTTCATTATGTATATACTCTCCTTATATTATCTGCATATGTTTAGTCTTTAATGAGAACGAAAACAAAATTCATGACTGATATATATGTTTTTAGTACACCCTCTAACGAATCTTCATTTTCTTCTTCAGGGTGAAAAGACAAGTAGGGGCATAAGGAATTAAATAGCATATAAAATGGAATTTAAAATATTCACAATACATGGATGTATACCTTAATTCAAGGTGCTTTTATAACAGATAGTATTTAAAACTTTTTAAATATATATATGATATATAAACACATATAGATATAAAATATAAAATAATATAATATAAATATATAATATTTTAAAAAGAGAAATCATACTGAGCCTCCACCTGAAGCAAATTTAAACATTCAGGCCCATAGTTAACCTTTTACAGCAGCTTGAACATGAAAAAAACCATTTTCTTCACTGAAAGCCACCTTATACAGGGGGAATTAAAAGGAACATAGCTAAAAAGAGAAAAAGAGAGAAGGCTACTATGAAGTTTTCAAAAGTCACAACAGTTCAAACAACAGAAATTGAAAGTGAATGCATTTGAAACCTGACATTTTTGAATGTAAAAAATCTTAATCCAGTTTCTACATTGTTACTTTCAGTTGGATTAGAGACCAAGTAATAAGAACGTTTTTATGTCATTTGCTGCTCCCTAGTGGAGAAAAAACATAATTTAAAAGTTAAAAAAGAAAAAAAAAGTCAAAGACCAATTATTTTTAATTTGGACTGTAAGGAAAACTCAGTTACTGAGAAGAGAGTTTTCATTCCAGTATCATATGGTCCTCATTTCTGAGGAAAAAACCCCATATATTTACTTATAACTATTTGCAACAACAGCTTAGGGTATTTAGACCTTTAAAGTCATGATTTCATCTAGAAAAACACTCTTCTACGTTATGGACCAAAACTCCGTTGAAAATTTGCAGGTGGTATTACTTGCCTTCAGAACAGTAGAGAGAGACCAATGCTTAATAAACTGATGTCATGTGACAATAATTTAAAAATCACAGTTATTTCTATTTGCAAAAATACACTTTTTATTCTCTTTCTGTATTTGCAACTAGAAATAAGTAAGCAGTAAAACTATTTTCCTTGGATTTCATTTTTGTTGTCTGTCGTCTGATTCCAGACTGGCTGGTGTTACAACCTTACTTGCTTTGGACAACTCAGGAATTCCATTAGAACTGAATAAATACAGCGGCACACCGTCATTCGCATGAAACCAGATGAAGCAGGATCTGTATTCAAGTTATCTGCTAATGCCCTTTTGCCAATTTATTTTGAAAGTCATCCAGTTCCTCCCTTTTTTTTTTCCCTCTTGTTTTGACATTATTGTTTTGTTTGGTTGGCTTTTCTTTTAACCAAAAACTGCAAAGTGACAGGTTCACAGACCCAAATGCAATTACTTCTTTTTGCACTCTTGATAGCTATACTGCAAGATAATTAGGATTTCAAATAAATATTATCAAACCCGTGACAGCGAGTCACTATAGAGGAAACTCTAACAGTAAAGGAGATTTTGAGATGACCAAAGACTGCCTGTATTGTCTATTAGTTGTTTAAACTATCCATTTGAAAACCTGAAGTATGAAAAAAAAACCCAACAGGATGTTTTCTTATATTCTTTCATCAAAATACGCTAAAATATTTTCCTCTAGTCTGAGAAAACCATGCCCAAAGAACACAAAACTATGATGGAGTACAGGAAAAGCATACTTCATCACAAGTGACAAAGATGGGAGCTAGCCACAAGTATATAGAAAGAGAGGCTTGGAATTTAAAATCCTGAAAAACTGAGAAAATTATCCAAGTCCTTCCCCCAGTCGAGTAAGTGGCTAAGATTTTATACATAAACAGAAATGGTTACGTAGACAGACACCAATCTGGGAACAAACTGATAACTTCCTCAAAGGAAACCTTCCACAGGTTATAGGAGATCACAAGCTGTGCATCAGCAAAATGACACTCTTCTGAAAAAGGCCAATTGCTGCATCTCTTGCTGCGTTGTATGAACACTAACATGCCCTGAGAAGGCATGGAGTCATCTTTGTTAGTATTGAAAAGTCATGAGCTGAAATACTAAATCCAGTTTAAGCACTGCATTTCAAGATGTGGACAAAGTTACGGTGAGCAATGAGAATCTGCAGTTAGGGATTGGCGTCACCAAAAGGGTAGGAAGGGATTGGAATAATTAAGACAGACACGAGATGATACCCTATCATTCATGACTGGTTTCTTCGCTTCCTTTCCTCCAGACCAACAACTTTATTTCCCTCAACCATTTGTTTACAGACTATTTTCCCTGCTGTTCTATGAAGGCGATCGGAACTCACTGTGTGGGGCACGCTTCAGTGCATGCACTACAAGTTATTCATGGCTGATCCAGAAATGGCAGAAATATAGTTCATAGACCCCAGAGGTTTGCTTTGAGTTTCATTTTCTCTTCACAATTTGCAGGTCTTGTTTGGAAAATTTTGTGCCCTATGGAGGCTTCTGTATCCCTTTTTTGAAGTGTGTAGGTTGTCTTGGTTAGCTAATATCTAATTATTTTTTTCTTTAGGAAGGAAGAGTGTTTCAGTGACTCCGTGCATTAGAATTATCTTGAAACATTTAGAACTCCAATGAGTTTTAGATGAGTTTTAGAACTCCATCTTATACAACAGACCACTGCAGAGTCAAGCATTGCTTTCTTGAATATGAGAAGTTCATAATGAAATCGGCGAGAGTGATGCTTGCGTATCAAAACCCAGAATTTGGCTCCTGTGTACTGCTTCAGTTGATGAAATACAGTTTAAAACCTGGACATTTAATAACCCTAAAAGCCTGTAGTGCAAAATGAAAAATCACGGTGAAAAAAAAGAAACTAAACTTTTTTGCTTAACCTGCACTTTGTAAATATGAATATTCCTGCACTAGCATAGAGGCTTTCTGATTGTTTGTTATTGTTCTCTCCAGAAAATTGATTCCCTAATTTCCTTGAGTGCAGAGATGGACTTGTTTGCTTTCTCTAATCACAGAGGAAAAAGCAATAAATTATATACAACCAGAATGCATTTACAATCTTTTCATTGAATTGGAATGGTACGTGCATTTCTAGCTCATTATTCCATTAAAATCACATCAGTGTTGACACATCACCTTATTCTCAAATCATATCATTTGTACAGGTTTTGCTTTTGGAGAGGCAACCAAAACATCTCACTGTACTATGTCAATTCTCTAAATGTCAGCTGAACTGTGAGAAACCTCCTAGATTGTCACCAGCTACACACTGATTTGCTATTGAGTTACACTTTAAGGGATGACTCTCAAGCATATTCCCCCATTTTAAGTGGGTTTTGAACCACCTGATTTTCAGATGACTCCTAAATCAAATGAAAGAAAATTCATAGTGGAAAACTGACTTGAAAATTTTGGAATTGACATTCAAGACTGCTCAGAACACTTATTTTAGGAGTCAGACACTTAAATATGTGTTTGGCAGCTGAGCTGCTGAGAGAATGGAAGGCTTAGTCCTCTTCTTGTCCTACTCACAGTTACTCAAATGTATTCGCTGTTTCGATTCTTCAAAGCTGTTTTTAAAGCTTGCTGTACTGATCAAGAAAGTCATTAATAATATCTGATAGGCACTGGCTGAAGTGTCAACTGTATAATTTAGTTAAGAATTCCTCTGCGTGCATTCTCAGTATAAGGGACAAGGGAACGGACAAGAACAAGCCCGTTTTCTACTATTTTCCCTTCATTTTACTCTTAGAAAAAGTAAGTAATAATGTATTTATTAAGTACTTGCAAGCTTAAAACTTTATCTCATTTCACATTCATACAAAACAGCTTATGACTGTTTCTGTGCAGATACAATACCTGCAAGTAAGAATCTACCTTGTTTATTGGAGTCTTCAGCAATTTTTAGAGTTTGTTGCCATGTGCAGTCATACACAATTCAACATCTTATTTAACATAGCATGCATTTTATTCATTGTTTTGTAATTTGTTTTTAGATTGGCAGTTTCACTAATTACTATACTGTTGTACAGAGCAAGTGCGTGTGCAAAAAATTAAGTTAACTGTGAGCATAGATAAGTAAAAATTATTCAAGACCTCAATAAAATAGTAAGAAATAGTCAGTTACAAAAAATAGGAAGATTAAAAAAAAATTAAAATATAATCCTGTACAATAGGAAGAAAGCTGTGTAAAACTTACTAAAAAAAGCCGAGAGAAGATTAAATTTGCTAGTATTAAACCTTTCTAAGTGTTCTCCACACAAAGTTTTGATTTGAAAGAGCAGTGATTAGCTGATAGAGTGTTGCAATGTTAGTTCCTCATTTCTCTCATTTTCAGTTTAATTACTAATTTGGTATATAGGCAGTGCTTCCTTAACTTGACGTTTTCAATATATAAATGCTTCTTAAACAAAAAACACCAACCAATCAACGGTAACACTGATTTTACTCTTCACTGTCAAACTGGTTTACTTGCAATGCCATCCTTTGCTCCTTTTTCATAAAATAGTTACTACTATTACAAGCGATAGGTATTTTTCTGTGTGGGTTCACATGACAGCAAAGAAAAATACTCATAGACCAGTATTTTGTGACCAACAATGAAATACCAATATTAAGCACAGAATGGTATCAGAGAAACAACCATCCTTGCTGAAAGAACTACCCAACATCACTCTCCAGTATTTCCTTCAAGAAGGAAACGCATTCCGTTCAAGGCTCAGATATGAATAAAGCAGAATATTCATTTTCTGCTCTCATCCCCTTTCTGGAGGGCAGAAGAGGTGAGTTCTGCATGCCTTTTGTGTGCTAAAGTACTTCACATAGAATTGCTGGTTCCCTATATTTCAAAGGTCCCATTCAGAAAGCCATTGTCTCTCAAATCAGTAGGTGATTTCACAGTATTTAAATAGATAAAAATGCATCTCAAGGATAATAATCACATAACAGGAAGGACACAAAACAACAAAAGAGCTGTGCATCTTTATACAGAGGGAAACTCACATGGTGTTTTAGGTGCTATCATTACCTTCTGGACTATTTTTGCAAATCAGGTTTGGGTTTTTTTTAAACACTCAATCTCGAAAACCAGAAAGCTACATAACTGCTTTTGGAAGCAAAGCGTACTGACACCAAACATATGATCTCTCAATCTAGATCTCATCTTTCCTGCTTGAACTGCAAGATGAAAATAATAAAGGACTGATTTCTCCTCCATTCTTGATCTAACCACTAGATGGAACAAAGAGATGCACTCAGTTATTGCGGGCAGCACTCGGCACTACAAACTACAGATTCAGAACCATCAGTTGGCTTTGTTCTTTCCTCCAGATGGCATTTTCTATAGCACATATTATTCATGTCTTAATACAAACAAACACTTGCTTCAATTGCTTTGTTCTTGTTTGGATAGTTTGTTTTTCAAACACCATGTCTTAATGAAAAATGGAGATTAAATTTTGAGTTTTGGACATAAGTTTTTCCCTGTTTTCAATTCCTGATCTCACTGAATTAAAAGTCAGCAGGTATGCAGGTACGACATATCAGTGTGTTATTTGCATCACAACACATTGGAAAATTCAAGATCAGCCTATACAGCATCGCTGCAGAGGGGAGCATGGAACTAGATGTGCAGGAAACTGCATGGTAAATATAAGTTTTTATTGTTTTATTTCTACAGTTGTAATAGTTGTTCTTTGGTGTATGAACTTTAATTTTAAATGTACATTTGTAGAGTGGTATGATTGACTAGAATATGGTGGAATTAGTACCATTAGCAGTGATTTATCTCGTGTCACCAAGTGGAAAATAATAAAAATTAACATTACACAGCAGAAAACTCCTACTAGTTAAAGTTTAGTGGCACAGCAAACAATTCCCATTACTAAATAAAACAGGAGTTGCTATATATATATATATATTGAATATATCTTATAAGAAATGATAAGCCATTAAAAATTGACAAGACTGCTCTAATGGAATGATAATAGCTATCAAGGGTAATATCCAACCAGATAACAAGCAACTGAAGTAATAGATCAACAAAACCTATGAGAAAATTTGTGCACTCTTTGTCACAGTGGTGGTTCCAAGAGAGGATATTCTACAGAGAACAGTCTTCCACGGGCAGGGGACAAACTAGATTTTAAAAAACTTTTGACTTGGAAATTCAAAGCTAAGAAAAAAATTGAGAAAAGTGTTCAACTATGTAAAGAAAAGTAGGAGTATTTTGTGGAAGTCAAAATTTACTTTTGACCTACTTGGATTAAAGAGTCATTTTTATTAAAAAAAATAAAGTTGTGGTGGTGTTTGGGTTTTTTTGTTTGTTTGTTTGTTTTTGTTTTGTTTTTTTTTGTTTTTTTTTTCTTTTTTCCCCTCTTATCAAGTATTTAATATTCTCAGAAAGCTCAAGATACTTTGGGACTAAAGGGAACATTTAAATCCTTGGTACCTTCACTAAAGAAACCTACACCTACATGCCAGAACTCACTGTTAAGTAGCTGAACCAAACAGATCTAGTAGTGTTTTATTTATTTTGTGTATTGCAAGCGTATAGGCTGCAGTTTATCACAATGACGGCTAAATCTATCATCCTTTACCTGGAGCTATAATAGGAGTGCTCTCAAATCAACAAGTCTTTCCTTCAGAGTAACTGAACTGTAAATTGTCCTTGACCAGTCAGACAAACAAAAACAACCTTCCCTGTTAATCTGCTGAAGACAAACAGTTCACTGTCTTTCATCCTCAGAAGAAGGATGTCAGTGGCAATGGTGTTTTATATGTCACATCCTTCACACAATGCTATTCCGCTTTCAGGTTCAAAAGCTTAGTGAGATATTAAGAAAAAGATGCAATCCGACCTCTACAGAAGTAAATAATCATTTTGGGTTTAGGAACATGGATTGTTTGGGTTTTTTTAATGAAAATGAGTTTTCCCAGATCGTTAGAATATATTAGGGAAATACAAGTTTTTTTTTTCTACTAGATACAGAGAACTTCCAATAACACGGGCATGACAACTTAATCTTTCATCAAACACAGGGAAATTTTTATTCCAGTGGAGGATCAGGAAATCAATTTCATAAAATAGAGTTACAGAATTATCTGGGATGACAGGTATACTTCATTGTTGTAACTTCACAGATCAGATATAGGTGATGAAGTTACTGGAAATAATTTTTTTTAATTATTATTTCATGTGTTCCTTGCAGCAACTGAGTGCAGATATTTTATATCTCCTCATCGCTTTCTGTAACTGATTTTTTAAGGTATTTTACCAAAAAGCATTCCTGAAAGACTCCATTAAAGAAATGCTGACACATTATGTTACAGTATGTTACAGCATCTTGGGTTCTATCAGTCACATTTCATTACTTTTACATAACATGGCTCTATTGATGCAACCTGATGTGACATGTCACACTGCAGTGTCAGCGACAAACTTTGACTAAAAAGTTTTTATCCTCAAAACCACTATGTCTAGATGAAACACATAAGAAATTGCTATAGATATTTCTTTATTTATCACCACAAATAAATAATTTAAATTAAGGCTTTACCACTACGCCTGTATGTTAGCACTGAATAATTCCCTACCACGTTTGAGCATACTATATGCAGTCAAAATAGGTAGTAGTTAGAGTATTTTACGACTGGCACATCTTTATTCAGAACATCCAGAGGTGCCTGGGTCAACAGCTTCCTATTTATTCAAATTTATATTGACTAGCTTCAGAAGGCAAAGCTGACAAGATGATTAATTAGACTTTATAACTCATTGGCAGCCTGCAGTTTAATAGAATTAGTAGAGCTTAAGTTCATCTTTAAATACCATGACGGTTTTAATTTTAAAAACGTCAAATTACATTTTTCAGTTAATGCAAAATACAAGATGACTTCTTCCAAACTTACAGAAAAAACAAAAAACACTAAATAGGCACCATGTTTAATATAAGATTTTTATGACAATCAAAGCGTTTAAGAGAACTGATTACCTTTTTTGTTTGTTTGGGTTGGATTTTTTTTGTTTGCCTTTTTTTTTTTTAAAAACACTTTCTAATGTAGACAAACGAGTTTTCCACTACCTTACAATTTTAATAGCGGATGTTACCTTTTTGTAAAAGTACACATTAACTAGACAGCAATATTATATTCATCTTAATAAGCATTTCTAACTGTTAGACTAAGCTGTATTTAGTCTCAAGCCTCTATATGGGATGAAGTTTGGCAAAGGTGGACAACTCTAATAAGAAACTGTCTTAGAGCACAAATGCCCATAATACTAGTAACGCTTAGCTTTATATTATTCTTTCAGGTCTTATCTAGCCCATTAATTTTGAAATTACAGTAATTACAGGACATATAAAATTAAAATTATGCTTTGCCCCCAGCCACTGAAAACATGGCTTTTTAATCAACCATTAACTTTTTTAAAACACTCTCATCCAATTGAAAAAGCCCACTGTATTCAAAAGGTTTACATGTATCCAAAGCCCAGACCTTTGATTAAGGATTTTTAAAAGATAAGAAAATATAGAGAAAATGGAAAATCAGCCATTGTGTTAAGATGTCTGAGGAGAAACTTAGTCCTTTGAAAGTTTGGCTATGTGTGTGTATGCATATATATAAATATATATATTAAAAAAAATATTTGAATAGGAGCTACTTTCTTCAGATTTTACTACCAAAAGTCCAATAAAGCCAATCTTCCTATGATTTTTAGCAGCAAAGTTTGATTCCTTCAGTACTGAGTGCACAACTGTAGTCATTGTACGTCTTCCCAGATACTGTCAGGTGAGCATGCAACTCATTGGTACAGTTTGGTACAAACTGTTCATTTCAGTGTAACTTAAACTGTGGCTAAACATTCAGCTGGTGATGCACTTGTTCATTCTTTCTGTGAGCCTTTCTAACATCACACCAGCCTTTATTCCTCTTTAGGGAAACATCTCTCTTTTACATCCTGACCTTTAGGTATTCCTTGAAGAGGGAACATTTCAAGATATAATGATGCAGAATTCATGCAAACAGTAAAACTTGCCCTAGATACCCTGGTGCTTATGTTTGTGCATTTCCAGAAGAGCTACAATAATGTCCAAAAGTCACCTGCAGACTTTTATATAACTTTATAGATCCAAAGACAGATGATCGTCCAACTTTCATGCTGGTTCTAAACATAAATATTGAATTTGCTTGATTTTTTTTTTCCTTAATAATTTCTTTTTCCCTGTTTATTTTTGGCTCATGAATACGGCTTGGCTAAATAGCAGGCACGTATGTGTCAAAGTCGTAAATTGTTTCCAGTTCACCTGCTTTCCCAGAGCATGTGTGATTATGCTTGCATGTATGACCAACTTGCATATTCAAGTTATGTTAAAACTATCTAGAATGCATGAATAATAACTTAGTTTGCAAGTGACTTTTTTTTTCTTTCTATAAAAACTGAGTACAAAAGAAGTCACTGTCATTCAAAACAGAGACTAAGTGTTTTAGGGGGCAAGTGAGTCACATGAATAGACATCACCACTCTCCCCAAATCAGTTAGGCTTTCAATATACATGCTACAGAGTGGAACATACACCCAGAGGTAATGAGATATCAATGATGTAGTCTCCTCAACTGGGAATACTCAGAGACTATTTTATGTAAACGTCAATGGCATGTTGCCATGGTGTGATCTATGTTAAAACAAATAAGCAGAAGAAAGTTCTGAAAATTTGAGTTGATCCAGTATCTAGAACTGGAAGAAAAGGACTTCTCTGTTTCTCATACTGACCTGCCAAAGAGTAAGCTAGGGGTGCAGAAGAAGTTGGGAGGGGACACAGCTGGGACAGCTCACCCCAACTGACAAAAGGGCTATTCCATGCCATGTGATGTCATGCTCAGCATATAAAGCTGGGGGCAGGAGGAGGAAGGGAACAGGGGGAGGAATGATGTTCGGAGTGATGGCATTCATCTTCACAAGTAACTGTTACAAGTGATGGAGCCCTGCTGGAGATGGCTGAACACCTGCCTGCTGATGGGGAGTAGTCAATGAATTCCTTATCTTGTTTCGCTTGCACACACAGCTTTTGCTTTACCCATTAAACTCTCTTTATGTCAGCCCATGAGTTTTCTCACTTTTACCCTTTCAATTCTCTCTCCCATCCCGCTGGGGGGTAGCGAACAAGTGGCTGTGTAGTTCTCAACTGCCTACTGGGATTAAAACACAACACACCAGAAACACCCGCTATGCTCTCCCCTAACTCTGAGCTGGGTGAAGTACATCCCTGGTGAAGAAGAAAAGTTCAGTTTCCATGGGATGCAGTGGAGGACATGGAAGAAACGCCTAAGGCAAGCTGTAACTGCCAGAGGATCTCAACACCATGATGCCAGAAGCCCACATCAGATAGCAAAGGGAAACTGTACAGAAAGGTCTCCAAACGGGAAAGGGAAGGATCAAGATGCCCACACTCTACTATTTTTTATATGATTAACAGACACTAACAAAGCCAGGTTAAGTCATCCAACTCCAGAGACTGAATGAGAGGACGTGGCAGCAAACAGCAAGAACAGTCAGTTCATTCTCCTGTGACAAAACATGACAAGACCACAGGGAAAAAAGCGAGAAGCAGGGTAAGAAAAAGAGGATACTGGAGTTAGTGTTATTCAAAACAGAACACTCCAAGGCATGTAACACAATCTCAGTTTTATAATACAGAAGTGCTATTTTTATGTGCTATGACACAGACCTCACTTTCACAGATCTGAAATACAGACCTTACTGTATTTCAGATGCTTTTATTTTTAAAAAAATCCAAAGTAATACACACAGAACACCTCTTATATAGCCATAAATATACCTACAACATGTAAATACACTTCCAAGAACTATTAGACATTAAAGCAACATAAAATATAAAGCTAGTATATGCATATACATATCCTGGAAATCCAGGGAAAAGGTGTATATATATTCACATCATGTCTAACTAAAAAAATAGCCCAACTTCTATGGCTGTAGTTGGTAGTTGTGTATGTCAAGAGACATTCGTATGTGTGATTCTGTAAAACTGCAGGAAAGCCATTTTGATATAAAATCATACATTATCTTTTAGGAATTACTACATTGCATTTCTGCACACTTTATACTCCCTTCTCAATTATGAGAATCAAAATTATCTCAAAATATCTAGAATATTAGGAACAGATCTATTTAAATATACTGAAGAAACAAAACTGAAAACCTACAGAGTTGCAGTTTCAGGGTTTTGTTTCAGAGACAAGGCACTTTCTGCAACGTTGACGGAATTCCCTCCTCATTTCAGGAACTGGCAAGCATACGCTTGCACAGTCAGAATGGAAGTAGAAGAGTGTTTGCAATGGTAGGGTAATAGAAAATGGCCAGGGTACCTACCTAGCCCTTTGCCTGTCTATGGATTCTCACTAACCAGCAGTGACACATGTAAAGAAACCAGATCCCTATGAGACAAAATTAACTCTAGCAGAAATATGCAGGTTGGGTTTTGATCATGAACCTAGTAAGTCAAGAGGGAGCTGGGAAATAAAGCAGCATAGGCAAGCTTTGCCTGTTAGTAGTGAAATATTTGTGTATATATTTTATAGAAAATGACAATAGGCAGGACTGGTGGTTTTTCATGAAGAGGTAATTTTCCACTTAAATGCGTATGCATATTAACTTGTGTAGTACTGTGCAAATGAAGGCCGCAATCTATAAGAAACTTAAAGTAAGCATACTGAATGAGATTCAAAAGAGCCGATTCAGCATATATGGTATACATGACTGATCATAGAACGATAATGAATAACAATATCCCTTTGATGCTAATTAGTTGCACTTGATAAGGCAATGCTAAGTGGGTTTGCAACAGTCAAGTAAGAAAAATCAAAACCTCAATAAAGCTTTCAGAATGCTAAAACCAATAAGGATTTTTTAAAAAGAAAAAATACACAATAACGCTAGCAAGAAGTCCCTAATTAATTGGATTATCTAAACTCCATAGCATGAGAAATAATCACAAAGTAGGAACAGAAATAACGCAGATACAGTTTTGCCAGAAACGTCTATGCCTTTTTTTATTTTTTTGTAAAAAAAACCCAACCAACCAACAAAACCCCAGAACACACACCACAACACAATCTGCAGGGCAGCAAAGATCAAATTTGTTGGCACTGAAAAAAATCGAAATTTTTCTGAAAAAATAGGAGGTGGTGAGAACTCTGCTTAATGTACTGTTTTGGTACTTCCAAAAAAAAAATCGATGGTTATTTGTTATGTGACTAATTACCTCTTTCTTTCCACCTGCCCCAGGACTCTTGCAGCAGTAAGAACACAAACTGGATGAAGCCAAATTTATAAGTAACAATGCAATATATTATTCTGTCCTTCCAATTCAAATTGAGGCATTATGCTTGTTGCACACTATTCAAACTTTGCTCTGCAGATAGTGCTATTAATTTACTCGAGGGCTTTCGATTGTAGTCATTACTATGGTACTTGCGTGCTTCACAAATACTGCTGCTATTATTTTTCAAAAACCTTGATAGATAAGAGGTGTTGTTATTGCCATTACTAAATAACAAGGTGAGATAAAAAAGGACTGTGAGAAAAAACGTCAGTTAATCTTAGTTTTCTGGTTAGTACATGAGTTCAAGATTTTCAGTAATTCGTACTATAAGGTGCCGTTTGTTCAGACACAGCTCCCAGTGATTTCATTTGCAAGTACTGAAAAAACCCTTAACATATGAAACTGCATACTCAAAATGCAAGGAAAACACAAGTAGTTAATACTGCTACAAAAGACTGAATAAATGACTGGTTGGAACGACATGCTAATTCTGACACTTTGAATGCCATTTTGGCCTCTACTTCAGTTACTTACTTAGTAATTTGAAATATCATAAATTCATTGGTGTGTATGGAAAAAAATTCATGCAACTAGAAATAATAATGGATATTACTTGACATAAAAAGAGACAGTAAATATTAAGCCTAAAATTTTACACTTGGTTAATGATATTGATACCTAGCATGTTGCTTTAGTCAATTTCCTGTTAGGATGAATTCCTATACTTTTCTTGTTCTCTCTTCTCCATTTATACATAAAACTTTGAATAGAGTTAATAAAACACATAGAAAAAGCTACAGGTGTAATATAAGCTTGCACAGATTTGAACTCACAAGTCTAAGGAAGTGCCAAAAGCTTCTTGTGTAAGAATCGTACAGCAAGGCATCCCAAAGCAGCTATAAAACATAAATTATTCACTTTGACACCTTAGCTTAATTGAGTAGACGTTAATTGAGTAGACAATGCGTACAAGGAAGTGCAGCTTTTAGCCTGCTTAATAATAGGTAATACTAAAGATAAACCACTGTTAATATGCATTTTTGAGAAATGAATGTGATAATACTAAAAAATGAATAAGAATATTACTATATGTATCTTTTCTAATTCACATTGTACTTCCCCAAACCTCAACAGTGCAAGAACAGATTTACCCAGGGAATGCTCACAATCTAGCAACTCACCAATCACTGAACTTACTCTCTGCCCTTAGATCTTGTTCCTTTGCTGTTTGTGCACAGTCACGGACAGCCAGATATCAAAATGTTTGAAACTGAGTATTCCTGCTTTCATATAGGATTTAAAAATCCTGAATCCTTTTCAGGATTTTTATTCACTTTGAATATTGATTTATTGAATCCTTTCAGGATTCCATTCACACTTGAATGCTTCTTCCAGGCAAATTAGGGGATTTTGCCAGCTTATCCCTAACATTTGTTATTCTTGGAAAACATCTTGCTGCCGCAGCTTTCCTGCCTTGGCAATTCTATGGGATATCACAACTAAGTGTTACTAGTATAGGAAGGTGAAAAATACATATGTGGAAAATTCAAAAGCAATGTAAGCACAAAGGAATAAAAACATTCCAAGCATTGGATGACCAAAATATTTTAGTGAAGGAGCTAAAAAAAACCCCAACCACAAACAAAAACTAATCCCCCACTAAAGGACACTTTCAATCTTGATATTATAGGAAACGTCTTAAATTTGGTTAATTTCCTAAGTATGTTAGGTTATAAAACGAGTTAAAATGATCTTAAATATCACATAAAAATTAAACTTAGATAAAAACCCCCATGTTCCTACTGTGTTTAAATTTCTGATAGGCCATCATATCTGCAGTGATTATGTTTGTAGCATTAGGTTGATCAAAAAATGGGAAAGCAATCTTATGCTTTTCCTATTAAAAAAAAAGAAAAAGAAAAAGGAAAAAGGGATCATGCTTTGATTTAGGTTCTTATCATCTGATAGCCTTAACTTCATCGCTATGTAAGAAGATGGAGAAAATGATTTATTGTTGACTGTCATTCTTTCTGGAGATGAATAATCTTCTTCCTCAGTATTAAAGTGGCTTTCAGGCAAATCAATCAACCATAGATCATGTCATAAGACTGTCTTCTGATGTTAATAAAGCATTTGGTAATAAGGAGCTTTATGTGTTGTATTTATAGACACAGAAATACTATAATACCCTGTTTAAAAAGGGACAATCTTGCCTGTGATATTGTTTTAAAACAAAGTTTAGCACACATACGTAGCCCTAAGTTTCTTGATTCTCCAGCGTATCCCTGTGTGTAAGAGAACAACAGCTTGCTAAAATGCTTTCTCAAATAAAGGGATGATAGGATGACAGTATTCAACTAAAGGTGCAGACTGTACAAGTAATGGACATCATGTAACTTAAGGTATTTCACTTTGAAAATTAGCATTCCTCTATCTCCTGATGTTCCTATATAACCAAAAGACTGCCTTTTAGATTATAAGGCAAAAAGAGAGGGGTTAATGTGGAGCAGCATATATAGTTAAGCCTTGCTTTAAAACCGCTTCTTCTTCCGTTGCATATATCATAATGTGACAACATAATGAAATGTCAGAACTGAAGAACACACAACATTGCCTAGTCTAACTTTGGCATAAGCAAAGAGTAATTTTGAGGTCAGGTATTCACAGAAGTGGGCAATTTAAATTATCTATGAATTCTTTCAAGTTACTGAAAATTCATTACTTACAGACCTCCAATAACAAGGAAAAATGACATTTACTGCAGAATTTAAATATTTAGAGGAATGACTGAATAATGACTTATGGTCATCAAAGTAGTTTTGTAGTCGAACAATGGAAGAATAAAGAATTAGAAGTACATCAAGAGCCTTCTAGGAAACAGAGAAAGAATTCACTTTCCAAAACCTAAAATTTTGACTTAAATGATGTACATGTATGTGTCTAATGTTTAGCCCTGCAAGCTGATCTTTGTTGATCTTAATGGTTTGGACATGACATTGTATTATCATTTCTTGAGTAGAGGTTGGCTACTAAGGAATAGCTGCAAGTATTACACCAAATGATTCATCAGAGCTATCTAAGTGACTGTCACGATCACGGCTGTTTATATTTGCAGTGATATGGATATTGGGTAGGCGTTTATAGATGTGCCACTAAAGCACAGACATCTTCCTTTTTGAACGGAGACTTTCCCTGTAGGAGTGAACAATCCAGAGCCAGAAAGACTAACGCCACAAGAAAAAATGGATAAGGCACAGTTAAAGAAGTGACTACATTAAGAAACTCCTTGTAATAGTACAAGAAATGAATTTTGAACCTCACATGGTGGAAAATCAGATACTTAAAGGATTCAAAAAAATAATTGCAAGGACAGTGAAGTGGGAAAATAAAGTGATCTGAGCAGCTGTGGGTTTTATGTTCATAAGGAAGCAATTTCATTGTTAGTTCAAAGATTAAGAGACTGCAGTGAAAAAAACGGGAGCACATTTGTTCTGGTATGCTTCAATTAACACCAAGGGGGAAGGGTTAAAGACTTTAAGTTTGCTTGTCTAATGTAAGTAATTCCTTGCATCCTTAGCAATTACTAGTTAAGGCCACAGATTTTGAGTTGGTCAGAATGTGAACTACTTTTAACAGCACCTAAGGTTTTAATTTCTGAATAATATAAAGCAGCAGTTCCTACAGTATCTTTTTCCTAGCTGAAACAAGAAGAGAAAATACCCTTCAGTCCAACTTCTAAAAGTTCTTAGAACAGGTGATGCGAGTACATTATGCCAGGTCTCCAAACATTTGAGTTTAATTTTACTCTCAAGTTTTGTCGTACTGTTTTGCCTTCTCTGCAAAACCTTACTTGGCTAAAAATTTCATTGCAATCGTCTCATTAATTAATGCTTTATTTTTCTACTAGTCTTCACTATTATATTTTCCATTTTCATTCTAGAGATTGCAGTGAGATAGGATTTAGTAGCCTCATATGTGTGAATTTGGGTTGAAGAAGCCAGTTAGATTAGTTATCTGGTTATACTGCTGAGTTATTTGCTATCCTGATGGCACTGAATTAGATTGCTAAAGCACAACCTTTACAATCTGTCACTTTTCCAGATCTTTTAAGTGCCATTGATATCATCCTAGAAATTTCAATCACTACAGTAGGAATAGCTTTGGAAATTATTGATGTCTATAATAAGGTAATATGTCACAGCAACAATGTCATTTTTGTATGAATTCCAGCCTGTGTAGATATTAAATGAAATGAAATGGGAGATAAAGCAGTCAAAAAAGCTTTCCAAAATAATTCAGAAGTCATTGAGAAAAGAGAATTTGGTCAGTCAACAAACAAAAAAGCAGAGCCAAACAACTAATTCTGGCAGCTGAAGGTTGAAGAAGGGTAAGTTAATTTACAATGCAAGTATATTCTTCTGTGCCCTGTTACCAAAACCCACACAAATGGCAATAAAATCATGCCCAAGAATCAGAGGGTGTTTTTTACTACGTACTGTAAAGCAGACTAATTACACCTATATGCTAGAATGCTTTTTGTTAGATACAAGTCCCTTGCATATTCCTTTCCTACCATTAACTTTCTCATCCAAGACGTAAACTTATTACAACAGTCAAAATACTGTTCAGTAGTGTACAAGATTTTATATGGAATTTAAGAAATTTCATATTTGTAGAAGCGGACACATTCTCTTATTTGAATAACTGGTATTAAATGCAAATATAGAAGATCTAAGAAGAATGAGAAATTAGCAATTACTGGAGCTAAAACTGTCTATTAAGTCATACCTCTATATTTTTTTCAACTTAATTATAAGTAAAATATTAACGTCGTTAAAGAAAGTATATATTGCAAGCCATATGGTATTAATATTGAATTCTACTTTGAGTTACTGAAAACCCAGTAAATAAAAAAAGGCTGACCAAAGCACTGTGCATATAATGGTTGGGGAAAGAACGTCATCACTAAAATGTAAGTCATAACTGACCTTTCTCACTGAATGTCATACTTCAACTATAAAAACATATACCCAGCCTTATAGCAAGGAACTCTCTCCAGTCAGAAAGAGTATCTTTAGGATACTATGATAAAGAATTCTAATTCCTGTATTTATCTGAATAGTTGCTTAAACTGGGGAGGGGGCGATAGAAAATCCTGAAGTTAGTGAAACAACATACAAACATCGTGTATGGTTGAAAAAAAATTCAACAATATACTACTGTAAGTCAGTAGGTAGATATTTACCTCCAGTAACAATTTATACATGAAGTACGATATCTATAAAATTGTATTTTTATGTATATGCAGTATGAGGCATCTTCATATGCATGCATATATGTAAGTTGTACGTTATACACCAAACAGTAAAAAGTACGTTCAGAACAATGTAGTCAAGTCCATATATCATATACAATATAAAGTTTGAAGTAATGTAGAGTCACGTGATGCAGTCACATTTCCACAGAACGTGTCAATGGTATCTTTATTCCAATAGCAACATATACGCATTTACAGTGTAATAATAATTACAGAAAACAAGAAATAATCAAAACTGCACGGATATCCATACACTTCTTTCCCTTTCCATTCTCATTTAGTATTATTATTTGCCTTTATAAAATAATTGCAAACGAGACATTAAGCTCAGCTATAGCCATCTTGGGTAACATTGCTGTAATAGCCAGAAAACTTGAACATCACTACCTAAAGATAAACTCCCAAATCAATCCTCTGACACTTAATGAAAATCAATACGCATAGAGACACACACAGGAACTTAAATTTAGGCGCAACGTAGACTTTTGGAAAAGTCTATTGATATAATTTTTCAATGTCTCCCTTTTTGTATGCCCACCCTGAGATATCTTAATTGGGCTTGGTTTCCTGAGCACCCATCATTGAAGGCTACTGTCCTTTCTGATTTTGGTGGCATACAGATACAATAGGAGCAACACATCCCTATCTAAAAGGAACCAGTCCAGTCTTTAGCAGATTGGGTCATGGTCAGAGCACAGTCCTCTTTACTGTCTAAGGAACAGTGTGTATTTAAGGAAGAGAGACTGCATTTAGAACCAATACCATCAACAGAAATGTGCTACAGAAAAAGCTTTATTTTGTTTTTAAAATCATGTACTGGGAGCTGACACCTATTCATGCCAATGCATCACTTCCAATGCCCTAATGCCAGCACCAAAGACTTTTCATCATGGAAATCTTAATAAACATTTGACATGATCAGATACAGTGTCTTTTCTCCCTCTACCACGATCATGGCAGGCATTTCTTACCTGTGAGTTTGCAGAGTGCTGTTTGCCTAGCTGCAAAGAAGCTGAAGATACCTGTCTCCCCTTTGACTGTCTTGTGTAGAGGCACTTACACACTCTGCCAAAGCAAACAGCAATGGGAACTATGCTACTGTGATTTGTGTGGACTACCTGTTAGACTTCCGAACTTCATAATACAGACAAGACTTAATAAGGCATGATGGCTCTGTCTTCAGGAAATGGGAGGCTTTGCCTCGAGGCAGGATAGTGCCTTCTTTCTGTCTGTGGACAGGAACTGCTGCTGGTCCTGGACAGCAGTCTCTGCTGTCGAATATGATCTGCTGCCAGTTCACCATGCATTCAACATTTGGGAAAACCCTCACCATTATTTCAGTGTATATCTTTACTGCTCTGAAAATATAGTTTACCTTTCAAGATGGGAATGGAAACCGATGACAGTGCTGATCTATATTTAAACCTGAAGCACTCTCCCACACCTTTTGCAGTGGAAGCACAAGTCACTCCAAATCCGACAAGTCATGGCAGTATAACAGAGTCTGAAGTGCTCACACTAACAAATTCCCAATCAAAGCCTTTCAGAATATGTGACATAATTTCACATACATAAAAGCAGGAAAGAGAGATCTATTAGCAACAGTGGAAAAATCCTTACAACTTATAAAATCTGGAGATGGAGATTATGGTACCGTGCAAACCACCTTTTTAGAAATTGGTATATGTTTTAACAGGAGTTCAAACATTAAAAAGAAAAGAAAGAAAAAGGAAAATAAAAGGGAGAAAAAGGAAAGAAAAACTTGAAAATATTTTACCACCCTCCAGTGGCAGAATGTGAGATGGACAAGAACTGAAAAAGACTTAAGGTGTGTACGTATGTACATATTTCTTCAGCTATCAAAAAGAAATTTTTAAAAAGCCCTTATTTTGTATTTTGCTGAATTATACTGGGAAGTATAAGACACAACATGAAGACAAAACTCACACCGATTTAAATCTTACAGCTACTAGTGTAGAATGCTTCTTACCATGAGTTTGAGCTTCTTAAGAAAATTTGTTTGAGATACCATTGAACAATAGGGTTATTGAAGGTATTTTGAATTTTTCATTTCATACTAATCAATGAAACTAACACAAGTTTTTAAACCCCATTTTATACTTAACAAAATCTTTATATATTAAGGAGCAACACAAAGTTCTGTCAAGTTAATTTTCTATCAGTTTTATACATTCCACTGACTTCAAAACTCACTAAAATATTTCAGAGCTTAGAAAATTAAAATATGTTTAAGATTAGAAAATAAAATACATATAAATAATATGTCAAAAAATAGAACAAGTACAGAAGCATATAAACCTCACTGAACGTCTGCAAATCTTTCTGCCCCATCCCTAGTTCAGGCAATGGATTCCTAGCAAGTCTGCTAGGGTATCATGCTTTTAGCATGATCTTGAGATATTTAATCAGTTGTTGGCTTGTTTGGTGTTTTTTTTTTTTTTAATTTTTTTTTTTTAATAGGTGGATAGATGGGAGCCTCAAAAACATCTTTTGATCTAACATGAAAGGCAGAAAACACTGGACTATAGTGATGTAAATTAATAGAACCAGCACATCCGACATCAAAGCATCTCCATGTGCACCAACTGTACCCTCATGCCAATGCTCAGTCAGAAGGTTCCAGGGAAAGATCTTCCAAAATTGTTAATAATTGATATACAGGCTCACCTTAGCAAATACTTTCCATAAATCACTGATACCACATGATTTTTCAGTTGAACTTTTACTATTTTTAATGTGGCCACTCCAGCAATTAAAATTCATCTATTCTAATTCTTCATCAGATCTAGGTAACTCCTAGGTAGCCATTCAGTTAGCTAATTTGCATCAGACTGTTTTGGATCTTGTCTAATCAAGTAGAAGTAAAATAAAACAATATACTATGCCCCTCCCAGCATCCCTAAATGCACCAACTCTTCACTAGAATAGTGGACACTGAGACACTGTGGAACATGGGGAAAACATGCAGCACTACGGATCTCAAAAGACATAGTATGCAGTACTGCACAAACATCTGCACAGCTCTGCTGAAAAGCAACCTAAATCCCAAAAAGTTGACTCCCACAGAACCAGGTCAGATGTTTGAAAAATCAACAGATGAAGCCAGTGAAGATTCGGAAGGTACTAAGTTGTACAGTACAGCTTGAACAGTCTTTGTGGTGCAGCTTAGTTTAGAGCCCGAGAGGAAAAAGTCTGGCTAGAACTGAGCTGCCTTGGTGCTGCTGGTGTCCAGAAATACATACAACATACAGACATTTGAGATAGTCTTGCATAAAACCTATTTGTTCTGCAGGGTGTATTAATTTTTCATTCAGCTGTGCAAAAACATCTACATCACTTTCAACCCAGGCTGTGAAATGGCCAAGAAAACAAGTCTTCATTTCTCTGGGAAAGACCATACTTCCTTTCCTCAAAATGCTCCAATGCCCCTGTTTCGGGGGATATTCCACTATCGCTCTCCTTCTGTTGAGACATATGACTACAAACCTGCTCTTTTCACAAGCAGATAAATGTTTCCTCTCAATCACAGTAAACTATGTCTGTCAGTTGCTCATTTCCTCATGGTAGTTCATTGTATATTTTGTACTGAATTGTATTTTTGCATGAAATTTCCTTGCCTTATTTTATATAGATAAAAAAAATTAAACAAAACAAACCACTGAAAACCCAGAGGAAAATCACTGAGCTACTGGATTACTATTGTCTCTTGTTTCCTTAGCAGCTGCATTTTACAAATAGCTGAATAACTGTACTGAGGAGCACATCAGCTATCAGGACATACCTTTAAATAGTTGACAAAGTCAGTTCTTCTGAGCCTGAACTCCTTCTCTGATGCTGTCTGGACTTGGCTGCTCTGGAAAACAAGGACAATTTGTAAATTTTGCATTTTTATTATGCTCTGCTGTTCCTTCAACAGCTCCTGCAGTCCTGTGACTGAGCCACTGCTCCCTCACGAGCGTCCTTCTGTCATTCCTGACCATTACATTTCCTCACTTACAAACTATTTGCAACTGATTCACTTCATCACCACTCTTGTCACCACAGCATTACCATCACTGTTGTTTCTGCTTCAAATCTACCGTTAAAGAAATCTTGTATTTTTATGTCATACTTCCTTACCTTGTTAGTGTGCTCCCACCCTCCCCTTCTTGGAAATTTCTGTCTTTAACAAAAAATGTTGTTTTAAGGAAATTCAAATAGGTATAATATACTCCTTGGCAAAAAGATACTAGGGGAAATCTAAGAGTGTGTACCTTCAATCAATTTCCAATACAACTACAGAATACTGTACTAATTAGCTACCTTGCAGTCAGTAATTACCCGTAGTCTTTAATTTGCTCAGGTCCTTAGAAATTTCCTATTTTTCATATTATATGCAGTGTTAACAGAAAGCTGCCTTTTCAAGCAGTTTCTGAACCAATTTTACATAGAAATTGGTCTGTACTTTTAAATTGAAGTTTACTTCTTGAGAGATTCCACCCTGTATAACACACTATTGAACAGCAATTGCTAAAATTCCCTTATCAAATCCCATGCATTACTGTAATCTAATAATATCACACACAATATTCTACTGCAAGAAAATTACTGTCTGTTGTCAGATACTTATTTTCCAACTCCAGCTATTTGTAAAACATGGCTACTAACAGCAATGACAGGCCACAGTAATCTTTGTATCTCAGAAGTAATCGATCCTTAGTAACCTTATTCCTATTGTAGTCTACACAAAAGATACAACTTTGATTCTATACAAACAATTTTTCTGCCGCATTTTTTCTGTTCAATCAATTTGTCCTCGTGGGCATGACAACTATCAATTCCACCTGGCTAATAAAGATGTGCTTGAGGAAAACAAAAATGTCAGTACTTTCAATTACAAGAGCAGATGATAAACATCAACTCATTATAGATTACTTAAAGCTTGAGTCTAAACTTACTATGAATTACTTTCTAAATCTAAATGCCAATATTATACTTAGGTTTATTGATTTAGACATATAAACCTATTTACCTTTCTGGGTCAGAGTTTTCTTCTCTTTTGTAAGTAACCGGTTACTAAGGCAAGAATAACAGTAGCAGGTTTGGATAACAGATAGAGATTGCCTTAAGCATCCAGCTTCATTAGTAGGTGACAAAGGCCTAGGTTTTTTTTCAGTTTTTGTGGCATGCAACGCACATGGCACTTCAATGCATACCCACCATTTTATATTATACATAATGCTCGAGTCTGAAATTAGATGCTGAAACTCCAATTCAAAACAGCACTTTGACACATAAAAACAGTAAAGGGACTTCAGAATATGCTTGAAGCTAAAGAAGTTCTTCACTGTATTGGGGCTTCAGAGAGGCCCTCTCTAAATTCAGTTGATTGGACAAGAATCATTGCATCAAAGACAAACTCACACAATGGAGTTCACATTTCTTAGTTACCCTTTTCTATTCCTTATATAATTATCTGTTTTACAAATTCTAATGAGAATCATAAGTCTCTAAAAAGACAGTTTCTAACCCACCCACAATGCCTCTGCCACATGATCTGGGCTACTGAAGCGACAATGGTAAAGGGTCTAACAATTCCCTTTAAAATTTCAGAGATTTTTCTCAGAAGCCCAGGGAAATTACATTACTTTCCTGAAGTCCCACAGACAAAACTCAGTACTAAAAACCAACATTACCAAAATCTTAAACAATAAGAACTTTAGCAGCAGGACAAAGGCTGAGAGAATAAACTTGAGAAAACTAACAATTAATTAATATCTTCTAAGTAAGACTGATACTCACCAGCAAGTCTCCTTCCCAGAGCTGTCTGCACCCAGCAGAACCCTGCCGTGCACTGGGGCACAAACAGGCTCGGGCCCAGCCCCTCAGCCGAAGGGCTGCTCCGAGCTGCCCCAATGCCTGGGGAGCTGAAGGAGTGACACCCTCACAGCTGACGGTGGGATTACAGATAACACCCTTCACAGCTGCTGTCAGGAAAGCTTGAAGAGCCTTCATCAGGGTAATATTGGGTGCAGGTGTCAAATGACGATGGAGCTGCAGCAGCGGCCTCTGTGAGGAGAGGCAGGGGCTGCCCCACGCCAGTCACAGCTCGTTCCAACCGGTTCCTGCCGCTTCTAGCCAGTTCCACCCCAGGCCACAGCTGAGCCTGTCAGTGGAGCAATACCAAGTGGTAATGCTGTTTTCTACTTCACGTCAAGCATAAGATCCCCACTTTCTTCCCTAGAGCAACCCACTTCTAAGGGAAGCAGTAGATGATAAGAAAGTGCATAACACAGGGCTGCTACTTTTCCCCTACCTTGCCTGCTTCCTGTTCCCCAAAATAGACTAGGCAAAGAGGGCCGAGGAACTCATTTTCATCCCCACAGCACTTGTTACCACATGCGGAAGCAGGTGTCATGTCAGGCAGGTCTCCGGCAGTATCCGCTTTATTTACCTATTTTCCTGAGTCTTTGTTCCCCTTTTTGCTAGAAACACCAAATGACGAGTAAAGCAATGTACATTTGGAGAAGTACTCTGTAACATTCCAGGTATTGTAGTTTAGCCGACTTTTCCCCCAAAGGGCAGCACTACCCAGTACACCTGAACAGTGCTGAGGAATCTTTACGCGCACACTGCCTTGCTGAATGTCTCAAAGGAACATTTTAATAAGCATCAACCAGTTTTCACGTTCCATCTCTAAATCTAAACTCATAGGAAACTTAACAGAATGGTGTTCAGCTTCTGCTGTGCTGTTGCTGCTTCCTTCTGGTGTGTTCCTGCCCTCCCAGTAAATTCAGGTACAAACACTTCAAACAGTGGGAAGTGAATCCTTATGATGGAGATTAAGAAAAGACAGATCAGCACTTTCCTTCTGGAAGTTCTGAGACAAAGTAGGTTTTTCTTCCTAAACGCTATGGTGTTTTGGTTTTCTTTTCCAATCAGGAAGAAAATTATCGTTTACAAGGAGTAATTAGTGTTTACTTTAGATGTCTACTCTGATTTAGTTGTGATGATTAGGTTTACAACTGACTTGAAAGCATCTCTCCTGATTGAAATTGTAACCAACCAAACAGTGAGCAGTAAAAATGCTATGTTTTGGTTCCTATTACAAATTTATGATACCAAATATAATCACTAATTTCAGAGTGGAGATTATCCATGCAAAACAGTGTCTTAAAACATATGGTCTACAGTAACCAGCAGATTATTTGCCATGCTATTGTGCAGTATTTCCAGGCTGGGATGCAGAATCCTCTTTTGCTGTCAAGGAAAAAAGTTTGGAAATGGCAAAAAATTGATCGGTGATCTAAACAGCTGAGATCATGGCACATATTAATCTGTATAACTGTAATTCCGTCCAACATGAACCTCCTTTTGACCATTACTTTTATAGGAAGGATAGAACAGAAACATATAGAGGTGATGTTTTTCATGCAGCAGAAAATTGCTGGAGTTGAGGGTGGAGTGGAAAGGGAGTTTCTGCATCTACATGGACTCTGACAGGTTATTTACTCTATGCGATAATCTATAGATAATAGAATTACCCAAACCACTCAAACAGTTCCTGTGATCTGGTGCTGAGTTAATCCATTTTTGCTTTCACCTTTCTTGCAATGTGTAGAGCTAACAAGCTGATTTAAATTTTGGTGCACTGCAGCCAGTATTTTTATAGAAGTAGAATGGGAAAACATCTGACAGCTTAAAACACAACTATCGTGCTCTCTGTAAGCACACAGAACAGCCTGGTAAAGAGCACAGATGCTGAGATATGCTATAGCCTATTTCAGGTTCTTAGTTTTGCACATCCTAATCTGGATTGGAGTCAATGATAATTGGGACAATAAAGTCAGGAAGAATAAAGGACAAATTTACAATACTGTATGCTATATCTGAAAAAAACCCCCGAACTTTTGATAAAATAATCTTTTTATGAGTGGGGTTATAGACACCAGTCATCCAGGATGGGGAGAAAAATAACTTTGTGCACCAGAGTTGTGTAAAGTGGTTGCACACTTAGATCCTTGAGTTAGGTTCCTCACAGATCGGGAAAACAAAAATGACTATGAGAAGCAAAACCTATCAATAGTCACATGCACCCTCACTTTCTCTATATTTTACTCAATCTGCAAAAGAGAGAGAATGAAGGCAAAAGCATAGAGAAATCTTTCAAAACTTTTCAACCAGAATGGTACCTGATAGAGATTCCTTACCCTGTTTTTTTAGCAAGATCTGTGACGCTTTCTTCTGTCCCTGGGAGCAAACAAACTTATTGCCAACTGTCTCTATTTGTGGGAGCTGTCTGCTCACATGGACAAGGATTCCCACTGAAACTGCTCACAAAAGAGTTGGAAGAGATGAGTATATGAATCGATTAGAAGTCATCTTCACTGGTAGCATTCCACAGTCACAGTTTTGTTCCTTCTCAGCAGACCAGAATGAACTTGCTTTCCTTTATTAGTTTAGTAATACATGATGGCAGAAATGTCTGTGACCATCTCTACATGGTTATGCAGGAGCATCTCGCATCCACTGTGGACATAACAGAGTTTGAACATCCTGATGTGAAGAAACTGCTACCTCTGACCTGAGCCAATTGCTTGTCTGAAGAGATTCCCCAAGCTCTGATGAATGTGTTCATGGTGAATATTCTCGTTAGTGGAGGAGGATATAATTGTATATATCTGACACACTCCTGTCAGATATGTGTCACTCTTTATGTCATATCTCCAAAGAAAAGAATGATAGTTGGGGAGTGATCATTTGCTGAGAAATTGACAGTCATTCTGACAAGTAAACTGTATAAAGCCACAGCTGCAGGACCCAGAGATGAAGCCAGGCATTAGATGTCGTGAATACACACAGCTCCATATGCTCCATCAGAGACTGGCAGGTTTATAGCATAATGGGCTGTCATGTTGAATGGAAAGTAATTAGAGGACCTGTTACGAGGAAGATAAGTCTTTACAGAAGGATAGAGTATGATTGTCCCAACGAACTCTGTGGACTGAAACAGAACAGGACATAATGTTTTAGAACTGTAGCACTTTTATTACTGGCCCAAAATGCATGAGTAACAGCAATTAGGGCTCAATTTCCTGAGCTAAATAAATAAATGAAAACTTGAATACTTATCATACACAATATGAAATTGCTATGTGGTTAATTCAAAATTCCATAATCCTATTTTTCAATGAAAGTCATTCTTCAAAGGTAACACTTCCCATCAAAAGGAGTTGCACTCCAATTCTTAATACGGTAGTGGGAAACCATATAACAGTTAAAAAAGTCAACAGAAATCCTTATGTTATTGAAGCATTATCTATCTGATTATCTATGCATTTCAAGCATTATTATTGGTGTTTCAGTGCTTTCTACAGAAATTCTGATCAAAACCACCTAAAACTGAACCTATATTTTCAAAATTCCAACCCACCGCTGATATTCATATTTAGAACAGACCTCTCATATTCATTAAAAATATAAAAATAATACTGTCACATTAAAAATCTCATGTGTTACTCTTCTAAATATCTTTGACAGATTTATAGGCAATCTACCTCATAAATGGAATTAGGCTCTAAACAAAGTCAGGGACATTTTTTCACTCGGTTTAATTTTTTCATCTTAGCATTTTGCTTCCAATATAGATTTTTTTTAAAAGGCCAAAAAAGCGTTAGCACTTAAAAAACAGATATTATCATTCTTATGATTTTCTTCAAATACAGGTATCTTCTATTGTATTTTATTTATCATTAAAGTATCATTAGAAAAAACAATCTTTTTCTTGGAAACATCTTTGTAAAACTAATTTCTAAAAATCATGTGAAGACAGCTGCATTCAGTATGTAATGAATATTTATTTGCATCATTGTGAAAATGCTCTATATTACTAATGGTGCGCTTGTATTCCAAATGTAACACACACACACCCCGTGCAGTGAATTATTAAATGATCCAGCAGAGGGACCTCTTCAGTTAAAAATGAAAAATCATCCATGAATCAGCCCTGGAATCAAAGCCCACACAGTCCCAGATTGTGCCTAAATTAGTAAAATCACACACAGTGTAGCAATATTTCTGATACAAGACACACATTTAAAACATATTAATAAATTATCTCTTCGTGTTTATACATTTCCAATACAAAGATGTATAAGGTTACTTTGCTATATGATATTTTAAGGATACCATTCAATTACATGTTATTTGGGCTGACTGGTACCACCGTCCCCATGTTGCTAAATAACACCATGCCAGTATTAGAGGTAAGAAAATTAGCTAGACAAATTGTATGTTGCTACCTGACAGTAAAATAGGAAAAAGTGCTATGGCAGGAGCAGAAATTAACATAAAACACGTCTCTTCCTTAGAAGAGTCTTCTTAGAATTAGGTGCTTTCCTTAGAATTAAATAGGATGTCCATTGGAATTTGACCATATGAAAACAATCTCAAACACAGAAGAAATGTTTGAATTCATAAAGCATCCTATAATATTGGAATTGAAGCATGTTGATGACTGGTACTGAAATACATATATTTAGAAAGTACAGTTCTGTAGCAAACATTTCCTAAATGTATCTTTAATTTGAGGGGAAACGTTATCAGGGAATGTATCTTTTGCAATAGTTGCCATGGCAGCTTACCCAGTCATGCCACTGTAGGAATGATTAATTTTTCACATTATGGGAACTTGGTATTTTATAACTTTCTGCTTTTTATTCTTAGATTCTGTAAACTCCCAGAATATTATTTCTATCTATTGGTATCTAGCGGTAAAATCGTTGTAACCAATGCTTATTCACACTGCAATATGACAAAACCCCATGCTTCTAGAACAGTTATTCTAAAAAAAAAATAATTGTAAGCTATGAAATTCTGCTAATGCAAATTCAGAAATGAGAGCTTATTTGGCGGTCTGTTTCACAGTGCTTTACAACGTTCTAAGATATTTATTACATGTAAAATGCTACTTTACAACATGGGCCATAACATAGCTGTGGTATTACATCAAGACTGAAAAGTAAATCAGGTTCCACCCACTACAAATTTAACCAGGTTGTATTTCTTCGATACGTACTAGTAACACTCAGATATGGTTTTGAGACACAAAATAGCTGTGGGGAAAAGCATTTTGTTTTATAATCATTATTACTGTTTCATAAATAAGGTTATTTACACATGAAAAAGTAGTTCAGAATCTGTAAACCCCTTACCTTTAAGGGTATGCCTTTTTCATTAATAGACAAAATTCACAATCCAGCAACTCACTGTGATTAGACAGAAAACTGATGGCAGACTTATCTTTGAACCTATTTATTATTGATGATATAAAAAGACCAATTTTTCTGAATGTAACAGTGATATTATAATGATAGCAAGAGACAATTTCCATTCCCCTGCACACAACATAATACCTTCACCGTGCCCTTTGTCTAAAAATTCATCTCCTTCCTTATCAGGCTGTCTTGAAGTTTCCTTCCTTCGCTCACTGCAATTCTCACCCGTTCCCTTATGTTATCTTAATAACGCAAGTCCTCCCTTCAAACATTCTTAGACTTGCATGGCCTTGCAGTGATTGTCAGGATGTCAGCATTAAGTGATTCTTTTTTTCAATTTTTTATTAATTTTGATGGACACGTAAAAATTTACCTAGAGTTAAAATATCATTTGGGGAAATATGTTTTTAATTAAGTATGCCAAGATGATGGAGAATTTTATAAGTGTATCAGAATAGCAACACGGGAAATAACAGAGAACAGTTTGCAGAGAATTATTTTATGACAGGGCAGTATTGATAATTTTTCATGTTAAAATTTTCGTTCAGTGTTTCAACAAAAGAGACAACTTAAACATTAAAAATAAATGCTCTTCTCTATTCACAGGCTATCTTGATCTCCAATTTTCACATTTTT
Source organism: Chroicocephalus ridibundus (assembly GCF_963924245.1). NCBI lineage: Eukaryota > Metazoa > Chordata > Aves > Charadriiformes > Laridae > Chroicocephalus > Chroicocephalus ridibundus. The sequence goes on from NC_086292.1 coordinate 16,654,865, forward strand.
AATACTTTTTGGGTTCTCCTTTTCCCAAGCACTGCTAGAAAGAACTGAAATCCAATTGTATCTACCAATACAACGCAGGATTATTTTTTTCCCCACATAAGCAATGTGATGATAACTATCACACTGAAGACAGACGGCAGATGATAATTTCTACCCAGCGGACACATAGTGAGTTTTTGATCGCCATGCAGGTAAAGAATGCAACAACTTTTAAGTTAGTTTGAAAGCCTCATTACATGACCTGAATTTGCTGGGCAGAAAGTATATGATCAGCAAAACTAGAAAGAAATGAATATGAAAAGAAAGGTATGTGATGACTTTTCCTGTCTTCTCAAATCTGCCTATATGAGTCTATTTGAGTATTTCTAGAGAGGTTTCTTACCTCATACATATATATACAGGTAAGTAAGTAACTGTGAAGTTGAGGAACTCTAAACAGTATATATATATATAGCTCAATATCTATCTAACTATATATCGCCATGCAGGTAAAGAATGCAACAACTTTTAAGTTAGTTTGAAAGCCTCATTACATGACCTATATATATATATATATATATATATAGTGGTATTTATTAGAATCTCCACCCACGTTTCTAATCCTTGAAGTTTTACAGCACTTACATAGTAATAGTGGCTAAATTCTTAGCATCTTGGGATTACAGAAAGTACTCACTAATTTAAAAATGCTACATTTCTGGAGTGCACAGTTAAAGAGAGAAGGAGGAAAATATAAATTCAGAACTATAGGTCTATAAAAATATTTCTCTTGTTTCAAGATTATAGTCTGACTGCACTTCACTGCTGAACAGTTCAGATTTGCAGTAGTGCTCATCTCTACTGCATAGAAAATATATTCCACATCTCATTTACTGAACTCACAGTACATCAATATCCTTGAAGACCATATAAAACACTGTGGTTCCTATAGCACAGGTATAACAAATTTACTTCCAAATGCACTTAAACATGGAATTTCTTCCTGTACATTAGCTCTACTATAAAGCTGTCCCTACTATAAAGCATTCATACCAGAACACTACTTTCTGTCTCTTATCAGGAGGTGGCTTCCTTTCTTAAAATCAGTAAATGCCTCCTTTATGTAAACAAGACAAACATCACTGCATTCCCAGCTCAGTAAGAATTTAAAAGTATATCCACACTTATGTTTGCTCAGCAAACCAAATATTTTGTATGTTCTCCAGATGTAATCTTTCTCATAACTTATCTCAGTTAATAATACATATCCCAAACCACTACAGTAAGTAGTAGAAAGAAAGAAACGTGGAAATAGGAGACCATGAATCCACCCAAAGGAACCAGGAAATGATAAATATTTAATTCTATGCTTTCAGACCAAAATCATGAAATCCAATAGTGTGATGAGCTATCTATGGAAAGGATATTGATATCCCCCCTTATTTTTCTATTTTTTAGCTCTGGATATTTATACTTTATTACAATCTAGCCATAAGCTCCTATGTAGCACTCTCTCATGTCTGCATATTATATCTTTTATTGATTGGACTGGTAGCCCTGGGGATTGCTAGAAGTTTTCTTAGTAGTGAAATAAGCCAGAAGACAGCGACATCATCATCACATTACAGCAATGCTTCTTGCTGTTTTCAGGATCAAAAGACTGAAAAAAAAAAAGGCAAAAAAAAAAAGCTAACTACTGGTAGCACAGATAACAAAAGCAGGACAATTAAAAAGATTAGATAATCATTTAGGGAACCAAAAGATGAACAGTGATGAACATGTAGCTGGTATGCTGTGACAAAGAGGGAACAGGAGCATTTTTATTGTTTTACTGGTAAAATCTAAGCTGGTGACTATCTCCAAACTCAACATCCAAAAGAAGTTATCAAAAACATTAAAAAACCCTAGAAGATGGTGAACCACCAACACAGAGAACTGTACTGTTCTTTTTTTGTAGTGTTAATCTGTACTGATGTTAAAGTTTAGGCAGTATTATCTCTACTGTACTACTTTGAATCTAATGGCTAAAGATTTTTTGAAAGTCAGCTGGGGAGATGAACTTGCTATAAGTTATTTTCAATGGTATTGCTTGACTTTTTTTTTATTTCAATGCATTTATTTCTCCCCAAAGCGATTTCAACAATTGCCTTACATAGCTTTTATTTAATTTAAAATCAATAAAACAATGGACATATACCCTTGGTATTAAAAAATGACATTTCTCCTTTGTTTTTATAGCACACAAACCAAACAAAAATCAATACTTTATCTTTCTACACTTGAATAAAAAGGGTAATAAAGCAGCAGGCGCATAGTGCTATATAATATTGACTATGGAATCTTTCAAGATAAATTACTAAGATTTAAAAAAAAAAATAGTGGTAAGCCAGCACTATAGTTGTTTTTTTTTTATCATTTACCACAACAGTTTGAGGGAATATGTGCATCAGTATACAAGCTGAAATACATTAAACTAGGCGTAATCCTTTGTACCCACATTTAAAAGCAAATACATTTTACATTTTTACTGTAGGGGAAAATGATGCAAGTTTCATGATAAAATTCATTGATGACAGTTTACCGCTTGTGCAATATATGGAGAATCTTATCTAACAGCACAGATAAGCATTCATCTGGAGTCAAATAGTTGTTATGAGCAGAAGAAAAATTTAGGGGGAAAAAAGTTATTCTGAAGGCATTACTACTTTTTTAGAAAAAAACAACATTTCAGGATAGGCCTTTTTGGTGAATATTACAGGACAGTCAAGATCTACCTTAGTTATTATTTATAAAGTATATTTTAGATGTAAATTTAAGCTAAAACATTTTTTTTAAAAAAAGTTTAAAGGTCAACCTTTTATACATTGTCTTGAAAGAATTGCTTTAATAGATTTTTAAATTTAAAGCTCATTTCAATGTGAGTGTAGCTCACTTACCAATTTTTATTTTCACAGTAAAACTCTAATGAATCATTAGCTGCCATTGAAACATGCACATAACCCCCTAAATTTTAAATATTGTAAATGCAAAGTTATTAAACACTTTCATTCAGAGGACAATGAGCCTAAACACAAAATGGTTTTAGCAGACCAGAAGGGGTGGTATATTGCTGAATATTATTCTGCAAAATAAATGAAAGCTGCTATTAAATGACCTAACTATAATTCATATTAATGTGTTCTCTAGTCTCCTAAAATAATAATTGCCTACCAATGCTACAGCATAAAATATATAACATTGTACCATGTGCTTAATCTTCATAGGACATTCTTAGTTTACAAAAAAATACCTCCAGCTGAATTGTTATTTTTTAGCTTTGCAACTCTTTTGTAGGAAATTTTTCTATCATTTCAAGGAGGCTTAAGATTTCTGGAGAAATGTGCTATGGTATTTACTCATTTTACTTGAAAACTGGTTTCTTCCATTTACACAGGGTAGTGTTACAATATACACTATGTCTCATGGCTAAATATTTTTTTTCCTGGATGAATTACTGTAAAATGTGATGATGGCAAAATCTGCCCTACAGTTTTCATGCTAATTACTCTACAAACTCAAAGGTCAGGTAACTTTTCTTGCTAATTTCTCTGAGATTAGTGCTGCCAACTATTTTGGAGCACATTATGATTTGATTCAAAAGTATCACTAACATCGAATTTAGGACGAATGCCATTGTCATAGCAGGCAGAGAGATACCATGCTAGGCTGCACCGAGGTTGGCGTGCTCATAACCTGAGTGTAGAACCTCTGACACATGTCAGGCTCAGGAATTCAGATTGTCTCAGCAAGGTGCAGAGCTCCACACTTATCTGCAGGAAACCAGCAGAGCTCAGCACAACAGTTCTGACTTTATACCAATTCCTTGTCACAGCTTGAGGGACACACCAACTCTGAGAAATCTTTTTCCACTTTCCAAGGGGTTGTGTGACCTTTTACAAAGCTCTCTAGTGCACACTCAGTATCCATAAAAGGAGTAAGTAGCTATGCAATGAAATTTTCCACTTTAGCTAACTCTAAAATAACTCCCCCAGACACATATGTCATAGGAATATTCTGAACTACAATGTAATGTGCAAATGCTTCTCTGACAGAAAGGTTCATGTTCTACCAAGATTTTAACACTTCTTCAAGGTTTTCTCTCAACAGTAAATGTGAGTTCAATCCAGATAAGGATTCCTTAAATCAAAATCCAAAAGCTTACTCACTTTTTCCTGTAAAACGTAAAGACTATACCAAAAAATAGACAAAAAACATACCCTCCAAAAGGTGAGAGTTTAATAAAATCCTATTCTGCTTTGAGACTTAAATATAAGTCAATGTTGATATCAAATGAATGAAAGCAGAATCAAAATTTCCAGATTTCTGGAAAATAAAAATTTGAATAAGGATCAACAGTATTTAGACATCTACATCCCAATTTCAAAATGCAATTATTTATGGAATTTAACTGAAACAGCAAGGAGGGATTTATGTTACCGAGTTTTGATGCACAAGCAACAGGAAGTAAGGAATCTAAGTGTATGGTAGATTCTTCATTCTTTTCCAGTGTAACATGCGATTAAGAATTTTATTTTTAAAGTATTTACATCAATTTTCATTCTTTGTCCTCATTATTGGCTCCCAACTTAAAAAAATAAAGATTTAAATAACCTCCACATTTAAAGAAATGAAGATTGAAGGAGACAGACCACATATCCAGCCATGCTGATTTCCAGCAATTTTGTGTTTCAAATTTCAATTTACACATGAAGCTTCAGAACAAAAGATGAAAAGAAAGATTCCTCATCTCTCTAGTCTTCTGGATGCAATTTTAGGAAAAAAAAATATTAATAAGTTCCAGTAACCTTTTATAGTCCATTTTTGTGTCTGATAAACTTGAACTAAGGTATCTGGCACCCTGAGCTTGACCAACGGTTAGCTGCTTTTCTTTTTTGATATATGCTTCACAGAAAGCAGGAATGAAATTCAAGGCTGTATTTGTCTTTCTTACCTGGCTATGTTAATCTAGAAGACAGTTAAGTAAATAGATAAAAAAAGTCAGAGGTACACACGGTATTCTATCAAAATCACCCCAGCTTTTTCTGAAAAAAAACCCCAAACCACACTTTACACAGATTACCACTATTACAGTCCCCATATAGAAAGCAAGGGAAAAGTGCCAACATATTCTCATGGATAAATTTAGTCATGAGTGGTAATGCTAAAATCTATACAGCTCAGACAGTATTTAAGGGATCAAAACTAGTTTGATAAATTTTGACCTAACTGTATCCCATTGGAATCAAACTGGAAGCATGCAATAAAAATTAAATGGAATTTTCCTTCCAACATCATCCTGTTTCAGCATTTTCCAATTTAAGTATCTCCATTGTTATTTCCAAAATTGCCACAGATTTTTTCATTCAGTATTACAGGATTAGTTAGAAGATTAAATTAAAATTGAATTAAAATTGATTTAAAGTTAAAATTAGTTAGCCCCCACGGAATAGTAAGGTAACAATTTCTGGAGTGGTTTATGAAATAAGCATACTTAGAGACTGGAAAATTTCCTGCAATCCGAAGTAACACACAGTGGTACTAGGCAAGCAGGACACAATCTTGAGGCTACATGTTGTTCAGAAAGCAGAAAGTAGAGACCTCAGGAAATGACCCCTGGCAAAGGCGTTGTTCAGTGTAGATGCTGGAGGAAGTTAAACGGAAAACATTTATCAGAAATTTCCGTCCAGAGAGGAGATATGCTCTTTTAGGGCAAAATGCAAATATTACTCAGCAGACCAAGGGCAAAGGAAATAGGAAACGGGCTAGAGAGTTCTCTGAAATAATCTGTCACTGAAATGTGAGAAAACATACTCGTGTGTTGGCAATTCTTTTATTTTAAAGCCTTCCACGACTCGAGATCCTTTTGCAGCATTGTGCCATATCTGAACGTTGGCTACTTCCAATTCAAACTCCTTAAAGGTAGGATAAAAAGCTTAATTTCGTTCCTATCTTGACATATCATTTGCATGTTTATTATTTGAGCCTTTGGAATAACTCATAGGAAAACCATGAGCTTATCACGGAAACAATACATCTTGGAAACATTGTAATAGTTGACTTTGCTGCTTTTTACAGCCTGCAGAGAAACACCAATGATTGAGTCAAAATCTTTTAGGAGTCTCTATAGATAAAAGGGCAGGCAGAGCACACCTCTGCAAAGGGTGTCACCTCTGCGCCTGCCAGTGTTCAGACAAGGGGTGGAGCAGCCCTTTTGGTAGCCGATGCGGAGAAGAGGAAACATACTCCTCATATGCAACACTAAACTTGTATGCGGGTAGAGAGAAAGATTATGCTTTGAACTCTGCATTTTTAACCTCAAAATACTTGACTATACAGGCACTATGTATCAAGAATGCCTTAATTACAGGTAATGAAGCGGCTTGTATGAGTGAAGACAAAATATATGATTATTAATATTTAATTATTAATACTTTTATCATATTATTGGTCAAATGAACAGAACAGTAAATCCCTATACAGGGGAATATACTAACAACCCTTCCTTCAGCCATATCTTTTATTCTCCACTGATGAAAAAAAATACTTTCTCGAAGGTAAAAATGAATGTTAGAAATCACAGCTGCTGCAATTAGAGTTGCATTGTCTTTGGACTCTAGTATCCTTGAGTTCTTATTCAAAAAATATTACTGGAATTGTTGTAATGCTCTCAGTTTGACAGATGCTTTCCAGGCTTATCTGAAAACACAGTGGGAAACAGAGAGAGGCACATTATCTGCAATATTCACACTGTTTAATTCCACATACCAATAATATGAAAGTAAACTCTCTAGGTGCCTCAGCAGAAGAGATACTTCTCCAGAGGGTGATTTAGGGCAATTAAATTAGGCCCGTTATTCTGAATTGCACTCTAAAGGCTCGTAAAGCTAGGCAAAGTAAATATGTCCTACAACGTTTGGTATCAAGAGTACATAAAAAAATTGCAAGTCAGGAAGAAGCAATACACTAGGAAAATAATTAACATGATTGCAATCTCGTACTCAACTGGGTGCTGGTCTTTGTATACCTACTCTCCTGTCTCCATTGTTCACTGTTCGTATCTTTTCCCTCACACTACTTTCTGGTTTAAACTATAGTACCATGTGTTCCTCACCATTTCCTTAATTTATAACATAGATAAATAAATGACCTCATGGAGAAGGATTCAACTAGATAGTGTACTCACATGCCTAAATGCTTACAACATTTCTGAAGTATGCTTTAATTTATTGTACACGAACAGAGGAAGCAGATCTTTATAAAGCGTCTCCTCAGTGAGGAAAAAACAGTTTAAAAGTATCTCATTCATAAAGCCTGATAGCATCAAGAATGCTAAAATGATGATGGCTGTTGCAGATAAATGTGATGGTAAAATAGTGAGAACGCAACAGAATTGAAGAGCAGGGCACAAGTACAGTAGCAATTTAAGCTTGGTTTTGTTGAAAAATAAAAGGACAAAAAAATTACACAAATTAGTTGGGAGACACGATCACATCAGAAAGCATTAAAGGTTTTCTCAGTAGCTTTGTTCTTACTTCTGTAATTCATTATGCTTCACTTGGCAATACTGGGAGGACTGTGGGGGGTTCTCTGAGTTGTACGGCCAGATCTCTGGGTATGTGTCGATTTTGCAGGGTGTGGATGCTCTGCAGTGAGCTTCGCAGCCCTGGCTCCAAGATGCACATCCTGGAGGCATCTCAAAAGCAGAACGAGAACCCTGCAGCCCTGAACCTGCCCATTCCGCACACTGGGGGACTGACTGGAATATTATAGTACTGGCTTATTTTCCAACAGTTCCTTTGAAAGGAAACCCAAGTGCACAATAGAGGCAGAAGACAAATGCAGAAGCAGGATGCAGCAAAGCATGCCTGGAGAGCAGCATGCGGAGTGAGTGCCTCAAAAACTGCCCTAAAGCACAGACTCGGCCTGTATCGCCAACATTATTATAGCTCTGCCACACCAATAAATGAAAAGGATGCTGAAGTAATCTGTATACTGCACTTTTATTTTTATTAATAGATAAGTCAAATGGCTTGGCAGGGAGGAAGGAGTTAAAAAAGTGAGAAGCTATATATACATGAAGAAAATAATCCTGTTGCCTCCAAGTTTCATGACATTTATATATAATTAGACAGTTATATGTTTTTTTTAAACACTGGGTATCTTACAGCTATGTAGGTAGTGATGACAGCTAACTATTCATATGCCTATGTACAGTGAGAGACCAGATTCAGACAAATTTCTCTAAGAGAGTTCATTAAAAAAAACACCTCACCACCTTGCTGGTAGTGTCACTCAAAAGCACTAATCTTGCCTAATTCTCTTATGCCGTAGAGCTGACCCCCATTGGGGAATAAGTTTGGGAATATCAAGGGGATGAGGAAGTTTGTAATCCTCTTACTCTTCCTATAAATACTGCATGGATAACCATAAGGCTTAGGTTCTATTCATTATTTCTACTGTTATTTGTTGGTAGATATATTGTGCCACCTACTGAAAAACAGACAATATATTTATTGCTTTTTAGCCCTGCAATTAGGAAAGAGATTTATCTATTTTTGTTAAAATCTGAACAATTTCAGACTGTAACAAGAATATATTGCCTTTACCCTCACATAGAGCTTTATTGTCAAAAAAATAGCAAACAAAAAATACCCCTCAGAAAACACTCAGCATAGAGCAACCTAAAGCATCATTTTAAGTATCAATTTCTGCAAATACCGTATTATTAGACAGAATTCATATACAAGTCTTCTGTAGCATACTCTGAGGAAGGAAAACAAGAACTGAGTAACTACATGTCTCTAACTCTTGGGGAATTAACCATTTTCTGTTTGGAAACTGCGCGTTAACACAATTACCACCATGCAAAGCAAGGTTCCTTAACACACTCTCTGTTTTGGTAAGACATAATTTATTTAAACCTGTATGGAGTCAAAGGTACTCTCTGTAAATATAGAAGGTCAAAATAGGCAGTGAGGTCAGGATATGTGAAACAACTGAATCCACAGATGTCCATTTTAGAGAACGAGAAACAAGTTACACCTGGGCGCAGAAGACATGAGTAATCTCTGTATAAAATACACATACGTGATATACAGCTATTATAAAATTCCCAGTTAAACTCCTTTTACAATATGGTGCTACCCTGTACTGGTACTAAATAAACAAACTTAGAAAACACCATCCTATAGTTGTCCTACAATGATATATCTACAATATTTTAAAAAGTGTTAGGTGCTACTGAATTGTCATGGCATCCTCCTACCTCATTCTGGAGCAAACTGTGCAACACCTATTTTGCAGAGTTTAGCAGTACCTACTTTGCACAGAGTATACAAGGATAAATTAATCCTTAGGGTAACTATGTCTTCAGCAGCTATATTCAAAAGATTAACTCAACTAGTCTTCAAAAAATCCAGATGAGGCAAGACTTAATTATTTGACTTTGCCATGGCTTAACCCCAGCTGGCAGCTAGAACCAAGCAGCCGCTCGCCTCAATATCCAGAAATAAAATTACTCAATCTAAAGTGTGCAACATTTGAATATTTGGATCAGAAAGGGAACAGGATTGTCTACTTCTGTTTCTCTTGAGAAAATACGAAGTCTTTACATAAAACATTGTTTACTACATGCTGGATAATTACCTTGTCAAATAATAAGACCATGTCAGTTTTGTTCCATTAGCTGAAGATACCACAAATTACATGGAAAATGTCCAAGGAATAATAATATCTAGTAACACCATCCCTTGGAGAAGGTTTTATTATTATTATTATTATTATTGTTTTCCCTCTCTCTCCACTGCATATTCAGTGTAGAGAATTTTTAGACAGAAAAGCCCCCAAATTTAGCCCACAGACTGAAGTATAAATACCCACAAGGGCAAATCAGCTCCATCAAAGTCTGCATGTCATATTACATTTACAACCAGATCCAAGCGTATGATGATTGGTCTAACATAATCTAGATCAGGCTCACTGAACAAGGTCAATGGGATGGAAGAATTGGCATCCCTCTCACTTTCTCTTACCAAAGAATATATACGTGCATCTGTTACAACACCAGATAGTCTGGCCAACACTCTCGTTTTTTCCTGTATGCAAATCTCTCAAACACTCTGTAGTCTATACTACAAATAACTCTGTACTATAAATAACCTGCAAAAATATGCAGAAAAAAAAAATCAGTATCTTAAGGCAGCAGTCTGCTTAGTTTTGACGGAACTCTAGGAATTCTTGAATATATGACTTATTCTCTGAAGTGACCAGTGGACTAATTTTACTTTGTAACTCTGTAACTCAGTTAAGAAACGGATGGTGCTGGATCATACAAATAAAATAAGCAGATAAAGGATGATTAAAGTTTATAACATTTTTAAGGCTCTTTGTAAATAAGTGGATTCAAAAGTCACTGAGAAACGGAGAAACCCATTACCTCCAGCAATTCTGCAGGTCCTGTTTCTCAGGGCAGCCCTGGATTGTCACAGTGTATTTCAGGGGTCTTTACGATTACATGTGTAACAATTTAGAATCACAGAATATTTCAGGCTAGAAGGGTCCTCTGGAGGTCCTAGTCCACCTATCCCAACTATCCTGTCAAAGCAGGGTCAGCTATAAAATAATAGCCAAAATGGAATTTTAATAAAATAAGAGACATATGAAAATAACAGCAAAAAGGTGACTTTGCAGTAGATACTTGCATACCAGGTTTTCAATTAGCAACCTTTAGTAATCGTTTGCACACATTTACCAAAATTAGGGACAAGAATGTTTTTTCTAAAGAGACTGAAGTCAAGTTTTTTTCTATTTATTTATACTTTTATGAGCATAAAAATCGTAAAAGAGAACTAGGAGTCTATTGATTTGCAGTCTTGCAGAGGAAAGCAACATGCTATCACGTGGTTGAGTGCGAGCATGGAGACTTAAATCTCCTTATTACTTATCTTGGACACACATCAGCTGTCTGGTTTATCAACATTGTAGAAAATAGCTAGACAATATCACATTTTGGATGCGGGCTGAAAAGATTGATTGAAATTTCTACTAGAATAAAACGTTCTCCGTGTTCTTTGAACTCTCTTAGGTCATGTATTTGGGAGAGCAGAACAGTTCATGAATCTCAGAGGCAACCTGGTGCAACAGGATTTGGTGTGGCTTCACTGTCTGATCCGGTTAGATACAAGGCAACGTCAACCCTTCTCACTCCCCAGCAAAGTCCAAAGAGAAAAGAAACTGCAGTGCAAATAATATTTCAGCTGTTAGCTTAAGGGATGTAGCTATCTTAATTTTACAAAAGTGTTTTTTAAAAAAATCACATACTAAAAACTTGTATATTATAATCCGATACTCTCCTTCAGTTCCAATATTTTCATTTTTTCTTTCCCGTGTGCTTACTGTTCATGCTGTCAACACTTCTTTGGTTCATTTTGGTTGCATCAGTATCAGAATTACAAAATAAATGTACTGTATCAAAAAGCCTGAGACATAGAAACTCGTATAACAGCTTGTATTACACTACGTGAAAATGGAAAAGAACATGTGACACCGTTATCAACTTGCAATAGCTGATATAACACACACTAAGTCTCTAGAGATGCCAGGAGCATACTGAATACAAGCAGCAAATCATACGCTATCATTTATGAAACAGGGAGCTAGTCAGAGTCAAAGAAAACGGTTTAGAGCATGCAAGATAACTTGTCACAAGATAACTTGATAAATAATCTACAATGGCTAAGAACTTTTGTACTTGTGAGGATATCCTATTCAAGTAATTTGAAATATAATTAGATCCTATTTTAATTTCCATTGTTGTTTTGGAAGACATAAAGTAGGAAAAAGTATCCTATAAAAAATAAGAAATTTGCCCACATTCCACTTGTGAATATTGAATTAATCCACATGTCAGTAAGTCACCAAAGTGCTTTTTCATTTTATCTACGTACCTATTCTGTGGGAGCTCATATAGTCATATTTGAATGTTTTGTGAGGTGAAAATCACGATGATACATCTATTTATTTCCTTTTCTCTAACTATTTAGTTAAACCAGTTCCTTTTTCTAAGTATTCCACTAACCGTTTTTCATTCAGACTTTACAAAGATCCTTTCCAACCCACTGTTTCAAAACGTTGTCATTACAAATCACTCAGGGGATGACTTCCCTCAACATGCCTGGCTGTAGTACTGGAACATCTTTCAGTTTGCCGTCTTTCTCTGCTTACCTGTCTGATTCTCTGTATCAGTCTTGCAGAATCTTTCCTCCTTTCAAGCTGCCCCTCAATGGGAACAAGCAGCTTCCAGCTCTACTTCTCTACTCCAGAGAAGTAGAGAAGGAGCAGAGAGCTGTGACAGAAACCTACACATTTTCTGAACACTTCATGGTTTTACAAACTCCTGACAATGGTAAGCCATTTGGTATGACTGAAGTGAATGGAAATGAGAGTGAGTGGCAACGAGTATCTAACCACATGACAGTGTTAGAAAGAAGAAATAGTGTGAAGTTGAGAAGAGATAGTAAACACGTAAGAAGTAATTCTACATAACCCTAAAGAATGTCTTGAGGCTTTTTTTGAAACACCGTTTTCAGTACTTTTCCAGAAATGTTTTTTGCTGACAGCAATATTTTCACTGTTTGGAGCACTGCATTTATTATTCATTTTTTACTCAGTTATTCTGAGTGGTTATTATTATTATTATGAGTTATTCTAATTTATTAATATTTAGTTGTTTATTCACCTTGTAAGGATTACAGTCTTTCAGTAAATGTTAAGTAAGAATTTGAATGTATCACTTAGTTTCCTAAGTACATACCCAGTACAAAACCTCTATTAGAGAAAGAAAAAGCTGCATAGTTTTAGAGAACAGCAGATCAAAGCTGCCTGTGAAAAGGAATGGTGTCTTAATAAGAGAACTGGGATTTCTTTCCAAAGGCCAGTCTTAATCCTTTCATATAAAATTCATATATGGAAGTAAACTCAGGTCATGCTTCAAATAACTTATTTCAGCAATTAAGTTATGAAGTTTAACTTGAGTATTTGTCTAAAAATACTAAGCACGTGACCATAAAAAGCATAAAAATGAGTTCCTATAGATCCTAATGCATTATGGAGTACTATTTGAGACAGTCAGAAAAAAGCGCCATGAAAATGAATGCAGTACTGCTGACAGTTTGGTAACCGATATTTTTTAATATACTGACTTTAAATAATTAATTTTTTGAACTGTGACTTTACTGCACTAGGAAAGCTGTACACAAATTGAGATCTCTAACTATGCATAGTGCAAGAGCTCATTTATTCAGCCACAAACGCTTTCAAGACTTACGCATAAAGACATTACAGTAGAAGTGGAAAACAGAGGAAATAAAACTATCTGTCTCCATTTCTGTTCCTAGTAGCATGAAATCTCCTGCAAGAAGTGAGATCAAATACAAAAGATGTGCCATGATGTAACCCACTAAAGATACCAAATGCTTTAACAGCAAGTTACGAACAATTATCCTTGGCTCTTGGATACCTATTCTCATCCTAAAACTGTTGGGTTTTTTAAGCCATTAAGAGCTTTTTAGCAGGATTAAGGCTATTTGTAGTATAAAATGTATTTAACTAGACCTCTAGTACTAATGCCATTCTTACAAGCAGTATTTTGGTAAATAGCGTGTGCTTATACTCTGGAAAGTAAAGTGCACAATCCTTTAACAGCCTTAAGTATTTGGCTCTATGCACCCAAAGTCAAATTAAAATGATAGTAAATGAGAAAAGATAAGAAAGTATCTGTGTTTCCTTATTCAACAAAAGACAGAAGTAGAAGGAATCTATTTAATATGAAATTTACTTCCTCATTATAATTTAGAGTTTGGAAACATCTTCATGAAGAAGGGAGATATTTAAATCCTGTATTGCTTAAATAGATACTGAAAATTATTTTGCTGGTATCTGTTACTGAATTGCTAACAGAAAATAAGGTTCCAAGAGAAATCAAACTGTTGGAGGCCTTATTTGAAATTATAAGAAATAAAAAGTCAGTCATTTAAGGAATCTATAAATTTTGCCTCCATGTAAACATCTCAGTGATGCTTCTTTTAAATATATTTTATTTGAAGCAGTATTTCCTAGATAAGAAATAATAATTACATGTTGTTCATCTGTTTGATTGATCTGCTGCTATAGTTAATTTCTCCTTCAGCATTTTAATTGACTGTCGGTACTCCTCATGCTGTGGGAAGCGTTAAGTCACAGTAGATTTATAAATGTTACAACTGTATTTTAAGAGACCAACAGCGTTGTTGTTATTATTATTATAATGTTATAATGGCAAAAGAGCTAGCTTATGTTTAAATGGATTTGTTCAGTTTAGAAAACTCATTGTTTGGAAACAACCTAGTTTAATGTCTTTGTGAAACATAATGCAGACCCAGGAAATGGCAGCATGCTTACGAAACCATTACCGTGTGTCCCATGGTTCCGCTCATCTCGTTCGTGCCCTGCTCTGAGAGTTCATTATCATCACACAGAATTAATGTGCTCTGTTCTGCTGAACTCACAACACAATATGCTGAACACAAAGCTCCATGAACAGCTCATGGCTGAGATAATAAATCCAGCCTTTCAGCTGTTCCAGTGTTTATGATATAAACAAAACCCAACTGTCCCCTTGTCCTTGCTTTGACAAAGTTTGTTAAGCATCAATACAACAACAACTTCTAAACCTTATCCTGCTCCTTGGAGATATTTTTCCCTAAAACATGCTCCTGCTTTTCTGTAAGCAGTCAGAGTTTCTGTACCTCCTCCAACCTGGCCTATTTTTAAAAGCCAAACAGAAGTTTCTGTCTCATGCTTCAGTAGACCTTTGTGGTTTTTAAAGTCATTGTTGCACAAGGTTACTATCTCTGGAAGGTTGTACAACAGCTTCCTGACAGCTTGTTTTGAAGAATTTTCTACTTCCTGCAACTTTTTTTCAGCACCTTGTTCGATTTATTTCTTAACTGATTATATTACTATGTAATGTAGACACTTCAAACAAAAAGTCTCATTAGAAAGGCTTACTTTCCACCAAATCTTATACAACAAACATTAATTACTGTGCCGAAGGAAAGTACAAACCTGGCAACAACTTATCTACAACTTGCTATCCATCTAGCATTATACACCTTTGAACCTAAAATGATTAATCTAAAACATTTGCAAATAGACTGCTATTTCTTTCTTGTCAGAGATACATAATTTTTTTTTAATGTAAGTGTAATAGTTTGGAGAAAAGAATGCTTTCAAAATGCAATATGTATTCATTTTACTTATATGAAGTTACTTCTAGAAACTAAGAAAAGCTTTTGTATTTGTTCCAAAGGCATTTAGATGATTTAAACAAACATTAACAGCAAGACTATAATTTTTATGTGTTTTTAAAAAGAATCCAAGTTGATCTCACAGTGTTTCTTAGAGAATCACATAATCATCAAGAGACTGCATTTATAAACAAGGGTACAGTTATTAAGATGAAGCATCTGCAGGTTATTCTATTGAAATTCACAATACAGCTAAAGTCTCGGGTTTTTTAAGTATCACTGGAATGAAACCAAGAGTACGGTTTGCCTCCTTGTTGCAAATACTAAAAAATAGGTACAGAGATGTACTTTTTTTCATTTTATCTCTGTTTTATCCATCTGAAAACGGAATGTCCACCTCTGCTCTTTTTCTTTGGAACATACTAGGCTAGTGACACACTTTCTCCTTAAGCACTAATGACTTTATAAAATATTTCAGTACTACAAACACTGCAGAATGACCTTCATGAGAACCAACTGAAAACCCAGGACCGTTCAGTCATTACAAGCCCTAGAGGGGCTTTTGTCCTCTATTTCAGTCAGCTTCAACTTCAGAGAACATCCAGCTCCCATGCCAGGAGGTGGACAGTGCTGCAAAAGGAGCGCTGGGAACCTCTAGTTAAGAGATCCTTAAAAAGAAAGGCCTTCATTGAGAGATAAAGACTCAAACAAAGATGGTTTCAGGAGTTTTAGGATTATTTGTGCTGTTAGTGCTATTATCAGAATGAGCAATGCTTCCTCCTGGTTTTCTTTGCACTCTCAGGATTGAAGGAATGGTAATAAGGGCAAAATTATTTTATTCAGTGAGGAATATCCCAAAAGTAATCCCAGAAAATAACATATTCAAGGACAGAAAATCTGACTTTTTCAGCTGATGTCTAACTTAAATAAAGCCATTTAAGAATACTCTGGCCTGGGAATAGACATGACAGTGGACCTATCAAAAGCTCCGCTCACCATTAGGAATTTGATGGGCTAAATGAATGACAGACCACAAGCCCGCTAGATGAATGCCTACAGAAAGCCCCAGTCATTGAATCAAAGCTGTTTCTCAGAGAGAACTGTTCACTGGTCTGTGTTTTTGGCACCTGTCCATCTTGGTATGGAAAAATAAAAGATATTGGTGTATGCTGAATAGGAAAGGGCATGACAAGCAAGACTGAATGAGTCCTGTGAGTACAAGACTGCTAAAAGCCTGAAAGCAAGAATGAGAATTGGTTATGACTGGAAACTTCAAGTATTTCTTAAATTAGGTCCATATGAAAATACGAGTCTCGCAAGCTATGAGCTACAAACCTACTTCCCTTCTGAAGGATCTGGTAATGACGATAGTGAGTAGGATTATCATCCTGAAATCAGTTGAAATTGGATTTCTTTACACCACAGAACACATTACTGGTTTGCAGCAGCAAAAGTTATTTCTAAACCCCTTCTCTAATTTACATAAAGCAATTAATATTCTGAAAGAATGTTGTCTGGTATATTGGTGGAAGTATAATTAACAAAATCAACACAGCATTTACATTAGTATTTGTTTTGATAAACAACAAATTGTGCTGAAGACAATGTTTTTGGAATAAATTAGTATTTGTTTTTTTGTGGATGGCATGAGTTGGCCTAAAAGCTTGATTATCATTCAGGATTTTAATTACAGCCATAGCAACGAATGCTTGCAAATTCCAACAATAGCTGTTGAGTTTTTTAGTCTTAATCATTCTTCTCTCACTGTAGGGAATACATTTTAATAAGTATTTATTGTTTAAACAGCAGTTTACCCTATAGTGCAGGAAATCCCCCAGGAAGATCAATAAAATTTTAACCCTCAGGGACTTAACGAAGGCTGATAAACTACAGATGATGCTCTGAACCAAAACCAGTTTAGTGTGAAAAAATAAATTTAACTTAGAAGACCCTCACAGTAAAAATACTGCCTCTAAAATTCTGTCTTGCTTTAAGCTCTATGGAGGATTAATGGCTTTCTACTATTGAAAAGCAACAAAAGCCTCTCTCATCATCTTAGGCAAACCCACAGAATATTTCACAGTCATGTACTGGTTTCATGTCCTTCAAATATCTTTCTTTTGTTGGCATCCATAATGATAATAATTTTCAATACTGTTCATTCTGTATTAAAAACTGCTAAAGTTTCATATTCTCCACTAAAAGTACATTAATAATGAATTTTCTACCAGTTGATACATTTTAACAGTGCTTACAGCATTAGTCTTTGGACTCAGCTGAAAGTAATACAAAATAACAGGAATTCTTGCATTAATACTCCAAGCTATTTTGTTTGCCATCCTTCTACTTCATTTGGTTCTGTTGGCTTGAATAGTGTCGATGTAACTAGAAAACGAATTATAAAGAATAATTCTGAAGTCAAGGAAGGAAGGATTTAAAACATAAAGAAAACCCTGTACTGTCTTTGCACTTTTTTTTTTTTAAAACGTACATATGACACATTTGTTGCTTTAGTATGTATTATACATTTTGTGCATAGATCTTTATGCTTGACCCTTTTTTTTTTTTCACCAGAGTATGCATTTATGAAATGTACATGGCTTACAGCCAGGGATCTCAGAAGAGCTACAAATTCAATTTTTTTATACAAGAATTCAACGTGGTGGGTTTTTTTGGGGTTGTTAAACCAGTAGCTCTGCACAGTGAAATCTGCCTTGAGTTTCTCTTTTCACTCCATACATTTCAGTCTGAAATTAGACAGAAATGTAAGACTTTCCCATTTACTTCTGTTCTTACACTATTTTTGTCTTATACTGGCGTGCTTTAGAATTCTTGTCTTATTCAAGACTATCTTCAAACTAGTGAGAAACTCCATAGCAGGATCTGACACTGTGAGAACACGAGGATGGTCACTGAGGGTGAAACCAAAGGCTTCCTCTCCCAGTGACCAAAAGCAGGTATCAGGAAGGCATGCAACAGCAGAGCAAGCATACAGCTGAACGTCCCCAGAGCTAGACATGGTTTCTTGTATTTAGTAATCCTAATGATTACTTTCCCGATCTTTCTTAAAGCCTGTGTTAACTTTTAGCATCCCTGGCACTCTTTGGTCGGAATACTACAGTCTAATTCCTTCTCATATGAAAACCCCACTTCCCTAGTTCTGAATCAGAGCAGCACATAGTATTCCAGAAACAAGTGAATCAGGGCCTTCACTGTCAGGCCCTGACTTTGCTATCCTGCTACTCAGCATCATCAGGAAATGTTAACAATTTATAATTCAAATCCTTTTCCCAATATGCTGGACAGCAAAGGTCCAAGCACAAAGCCTCATGTAACTCTACTAATAATTTCCTCCAAGGTTAAAAATGACCTTTTACTCTACCTCTTGTTTCCCACTTTAGCCAATTATTTGTCCATTTATGTTCCTTCCTTCTTATGCCATTACTGTATAGTTTCCTTAAAGCATTTGATCTTTGTCAAAAGCTTTTTAGGAACCTATGCATACTACATAAACACGACCAGGCTTTCTGAACCCATCAAAAAACTCATATGTATTTTAGGTCATAATTTCCTTGCTTCCCAAATACAGTAAATTATCCATGTGTGTACTAATTCTGTTTTTAGAAGTAATACATCTGACAAAAACCTGAAATACATAGGCTTGTATGTCCCTGAATCTAGAATGTCTCAATAAGGCATGAAAAAAATAAAGAAGTCTAACCATGCAATAAGGAGTGGAGAGAATGACAGAAAAGTAGCAAAGTATGCGACTGTAAGCGGGATGTAAGTAAGCAGGATGCCTGTAGTCTAGTTATAGACTGACATAGTTCTCTATAAGACTTTTTCTGTTATTACATGCAAGAGGATATGCAGACCAGGAAATATGCAGATGTGACACTTGGAAACAGACAGCAGGAGCCATAAACACATGGATTCAATAATTATTGGTGCTTGTGTTCATACGTAATGTAAGGATGAAATGAATAATTGATCAGAAACTGAGATGCATAAAAGACAGTAGCAGATAAGAAAACATGTGAAATTAAGAGCCGTAGGTTGGCTTTTCTAGCTTCTAGATGAAAAGTAAGATTTTCAGTGCTGTTCATCAGTCACAGTATAATTCTTGCTACCTCTGATGCAACATCAGATAAATGTATTTCCATAGTAAATCCAACCTTGAATCAGGTTTGGCTGTTTTTTAAAGCCTACCTAGACCTTTCCTTGAAAAATATTCTGAAAATAACCCGCCATCTTTAAGTACATGTTTTAATGATGCTTAATACTGGCAACTAGATACTTTTCAGGACTACAAAAAGAAAAAAGAGTTATTTTCAGGGCTATAATGCCACATATGGGACAAAAGGATCTATTAATTCACTACCAAGTGATTTTGAGAGTGTCTTAGAATAGCCAAATAGACAAATCCAACTAGAAGTGTTTTTGTTTTGGGCTCTTTTAGAAAGCTCTGTTGCCCTCCACGCTCTAGCTACAGGGTGAATATTCATTACTTCTTTTCCGACTTTGTCCCTTACTCTCTACTGACGTATCTATAAGCAGTCAACAGAAAGATTATTTTTTTTCTCTCTTAGGTATCTTTCCTAAGTACCAATTAATGTCACTTTCTATTTAGACATTAATTTTGAAGAAATCAACACCATTTACATTTTTACTCCAAATGATATTATTGTATTTAAAAATGTCAAAACTTCTACAAGGAATCAATGCTCTATAATTAGATCATCTCTAAAGCGTCAGTACTCATCACTGCTTCAGCAAATATCGACCGGTACAACTACCACAGTTTAAGTGCTAATGTTTTTGCTAGTATTTGATTACCAAAAAAGTTTCCTTTGGTCACAGGAACTACTAACCTAGAAACACATTTATAAATCATCTCATGTTAGTAATCTCTGGCTTGGAGGCGTTTGAGAATACTCGCTCAAATCAAATATGTAGTAAGAACCCAGGACAACAGTATTCTCCGTTTGTCCTTTGACTTTCATGTTAACATGGTTAGGTTCTAATAGCTGAATTTTAAAGAAAAAAACCTGCTGGTCAGAGCTGCTAGCTTTATTAAGTCAAAATCATTCCTAATGAAATATAAGACGTGCTTCTCCTAGTTACAGCCAGTATTTAATTTTTGTACATTTTAGCCACTTCTCACTCTATCATCAATGCAAATGAAATACAGCTTACATATGTAATTGAATTAACATGAAATTCTCATCAAATAAAAAATTACTTTCAGTCAGACTTCAGAAGAGAGCCCTTGGTAGAAATGCAAAGACAGCATGTCAAATACTTGCTCTGAAGTACAGGAGGTTCTTGCTCAAAGTGCTATTTTCTCACCTATCTGAAACTCAGGATTCTCTATCACACAGAAAAATGTCTCACGTGTATCTACGCAAATCCTACTATAACACTACAAACCCCATTTATAGTCTTTTCATTTTAATTTAAGACATGGTCCTGAAGAAAAAAAACCCTTCCTTTTATCACGCCGGTTTTGCTAAGACTGTGATGTTTCTTTCACCATTTATTATTGAAATTGAAATTGAATAGCCTACAGATGCATCATAATGAACAGTAGCTACAACCAATCTATCTGCAGGCTGTCCAACAAGGTGACACTGAAAGACTTTAATTTTAAGATATATAAAATTTTCTTTCTTACTGAGCTCTAAGGAATGAAACAGTTCATGTTTTGACAGCTTATTTAACAGGCTCTGCTAACTTCACAGGCAGTTTTATCTTTGGTTGTAAAGCAATCTAACTGGAGTCAACCAGTCCCACAAGGAAGAAAATGACTGAAAAAATTATATAAGAAATAGCAAAAACGCATACGCTATAAAAAGAAAGAAAAGAAAGCTATTTTATTAAAAAAGAAATAATTTCAAGTTTATGCTTCGCTTTTCCTTCTGCAACAGCTCTAACAGTCAATGCAATTTGTCGAACACTTGTTATTCTAAGGCACATACCATGACTGTGTCACAGTTTTCCTGTCTAATTAAATAGAAACAGCTTTCTGAGTCATACCCAAAGAGGTATTGCAGTCTTGCTAATACACTCTCACATGCTCACGTGTTGGAAAGGCTTTCACTCTAAAACAGCCTTTTATCTATTCTCACGTGGCTAAATCTCTCACATCTCTCTCTGCCTTTCTTTTTTGAGAATTCCCCTTTAACCCTTAGTTCAATATTTCATATAGCCTTGAAGAGCAACCTTCAACACTTTCTTTCATGGAAAGTTTTGTATTCTATATACAACTTAAACAGGAGACTTCAGATTTTGAAGGGGGGAAACAAAAAAGGACTTGACCAGAAAAACTAGTCTATAGCTAAATTAATCCAAAAAGTCTGTTTCCATTGTGCAAGAGGGAGTATTAAAGAAAATGTTTGTTAAAAGAAGGGGATAAACATGCAGCTATCTCCATCAGATAAACAGTATAGGAAAGAATATCAGTAAGAAGTAGTATGCTAAGCCACAAAATATTAGACTTAAATGTTCAGCCCTGTAATTGCTTAATTGCTCTTCATGATTAAAAAGCTTTGCTCAAAACTCTTAAAATCTATTCAATTAGCCTGTGTATTTTGATTTTCTCTCTAGTAATATTTCATAATTTACAAGAATTTTCCCTGAATGTTTCATGCAAATATAACAATAGGTTGTATTAACAAAGGTATTCCTATACATGTGTTCTTGAAGTTGTGATGCTTTTATTCTATACACACTACAGGGATTACTTCAAAAATATCACCAGAAAGGAAGGGGAGGAGGGGAAAGGGGGAGAGAAAAGTATAGCTATCAAAATACACTAAAAAGAAAGTTTAATTTTATTACTGGAGAGAGTTGGTTTTGGTTTTTTTATGCAGTGATTTTTTAGGAAGAACAAGGAAAAATTATGTGTAGTCCATTTACTGTTTTACAACTGAAGTTCCTTACAAATTTTGAATACTGCTTTGTAAAGGATGTTTTAATCTGTCCTCCATGAAGGAAGAATCTGGTACTCAGAACACACCAAACATAAAATCTATGTTTGTAGATACAGGGCCCAGAAACATTCTCATTAAAAAAGAAGACCAGAATAGGAAAAAGCAGTATTTGTGCCTGCTATTCATACAAAACTAAGTGGTTAAAGTATGCCGCAAGTGTGATGACCTATTCTATGCTGTTCTTAGCCTGATGCAAAGCCATCTTCCTAGGAAAGGGCTGTATAATATCATCAGATGTTATCATCATCAGATTACAAACTGCTCTGGGGTAAACGTCACTAGTCTTCCTCTACCTAGGTCAACGCACAATCAAGTGCATTAAATGGACAAAGAAAGAAGCAAGGCTTAAAACAGTCATGGTACTTATCTTGGAGAGGAGATGGACCTTGTCTGCATTTGCCTTATGATTATTTAATAAAATACACATTCTTGGAAAGTGGGTAGGAACCTACATAGCACTTCCAAGACAAGTGTCCTATCCACCAAATCAGAATATTACACTTTTCAGTCACACTCTTTCTCAGGCCCAGCATTGATTATTTTCTGTATTGGAACTGTTTCAATTGGAAGGTGTCTGAGACCAAATATAATCATGGGGATGCAGTACTTTTGTGGGAGAGGAGAAATTAAGAATTCCAACTGATTACCAACTCAAAGCTGTGACTAATTACTTACAGTCTTATACGGTGTATCCAAGAAAACAGTCTAATAAGTTAACCAGCTCAAGGAAAGAGTTTATCTGGAAAAGGTCCAGCAGCACACCTCTTGTCATTGGCTTCTCCACCGCCTGTGTCAAAAAGTTATCATCAGTGCTCTGCAGAAACCTCCTGGACTGTGTGTGCCTGGCTGTGTTGCCTTTCCAGCAAATATCAGGGTGGTTGAAGTTCCCCGTGAGAACCAGGGCCTGTGATCATGAGGCTACTTTCAGCTGTCTGCAGAAGGCCTCATAGACTACTTCTTCCTGATCAGGTGGCCTGTAGTAAACACCCACAACAGTGTCACCCATATTAGCCTGCCTCTTAATTCTTACCCATAAGCTCTCAACATGTTCTTCATCCACCCGTAGGCAGAGCTCGATACATTCCAGCTGTTCTTTCGCATAGAAAGCAAATCCACCACCTCTCCCCACTGCCCTGGCCTTCCTAAAAAGTACATCGCCACCCATGACAGCGTTCCAGTGGTGCTATCCTACCATGTCTCTGTAATTGCAATGAGATCATGGCCCTGTGACTGCACACAGATCTCTAGTTCTTCCTGCTTATTCTTCATGCTGCATGCATTGGTGTACAGGCATTTCAGAGAGGTAATCCAGCATGCAGGTTTCCTTGGAGTGATGCAAGAGGATCCACCATAGCCATACACACCCTTGAGGTGGCTGGCCTTCTGGTTCTCATCTTGGGAGGCAGCTAAGGAACATTTGTCACTGCTCTGGTTGGCCTGGCTTATTGGATGCGATGGCATGAGCAGTGCCACTTTGGACCCTGTGCCGCCGAGTCCTTCAGTGTAAAGCCTGCCTCACCAAGTTGGCCAGATTCCAAAGCTTAATTTCAACGTGCATCTTTTGTGCAATTTCCACTTAAAAAGCTCATTGAACAGAGTAAGACTTACTCATTAGGTACCTTCAGATATGAGAAACTTGGGAAATAACTTAAACTATTACCAAAAGCTACAATGAAATAATATAGGATATTTCATATTACTAAGCATCACTGTTCAAATCCCTCCACAGCCATTGTCATACACTATGCAAGGGTTATAATGAACATGTACACAAGTGTTGATTAGAAATTTCTTGGAATTTTAAGAACGGGAAGTGTTTAGTGTGCTCTGACAAACACTCTGCTAAGCCACATGTCCTTTTCTTAGCATTACTTACTGACAATATTTATTCAAATGCAACTACAGGAGGATCCCTGATATGGATCAAATTTGGACCACCCTGCTAAAGACTAAAGTTCAGATATAACTTAAACTGTTAAATATTAGGCTGTATATGTGGCCAATACACCTTAAAATCATTTTATATAGAGTTCCAAAAGATCCATGCCAATCTGTTGGGAAATACCTTTGCCAGTCCCAGAGTTCTGTTTACCATGAAAAGTTAACTTCTAGGAAGCAAGATCCACATGACTAAATGTCATTTACAACAAACTGAGCTCAGTAACTTCACTGTCACCATAGAGAAAGACAGCTAACTAAACAATATGCTGGACACACCACTAATAGCTCCATGCTAACTCAAATAGGGACTTACGCCTATTTACCAAAGTTAAATACAAACGTTCTTCCAACTCAGATTTTCAAACTACGTAAGCATGACTTGACCAATGTCTTGCCAATACTGGGAATACATTGGCACTTTACACATATTCATATAACCTGTCCATTTTAACACTTGCCTTGGTATCATCTTATTTCTTTGCTATGCAAGGGAAAGAAACTCCTTTGGAGTAGTCCCATGAGTATCAATTATTCACTTTACTAATTTCAGTAAGTTGAATAGAAGTCAGATATCTACCAGATCCAAAGTCTTGTCTACAACTAATTATGCCTGTGGAAGAGATGTTAAATGCTGCACTACTGGCTAAAAGTTCTCAGCAGCCTATATCCGAACATGCTCACTGTGCCCACTCTTAATTGTATACCAACCACTTCAGATACTACTAAAAAAAGCTTTTATTTCCTAGGCTTTTTTATTTATAGGTTTTTTTTAAAAAACAAAGACCAAAACTAATGAAAGAGACTATAAATCCAAATAGTCACTTCGTATATTTGTGTCTCTTGCTCACTAAAGTGCAGACTTTAAACTGTGGAGATGGGAAGCAACTCAGGAAGCACTAAGCTGCAGTATCTGTCAACTATTTGCAGCACATACTAGTCACTCTGTTCCAACCCTCTATGTCATGGTAGTATACCTAGGAAAATTGGTGTCTGCCAACGCTTGCATACGTTCCGGAAAAAAAGCCCTAAAAAAGAAAAAAAAAAAAAAATTTTTGAGGATTTCAATTCTAATCACAAAATCACAAAAATTTCTGGATCAAGCCCACACTTGAGTGTAAAAATATTTAAAAAGAAAGCAACAAACACAAAGAAGAATAATATACATTTCCATTAAATTTCAAAGCGTTGTGTGCCATAAGTTTTAGCACGTTCTCTGCTTTTAAACACATTTTTTCATACAGAGAAGCACCGCTTTGAGACATGTTATTTAGAGAAATCTAAATTAACAGATCAATGGATTTTCATTAATGTCTAACATATTAACATAGAATCACTGGTCCAACCAAAACCAGTGGACTTCTTAAAACAACATGGAGAGAAAAAAAGAACAAATTTAATTATTTGTGATTTTAAACAATGGCTGCATGTGTCTGAAAAACTTTAAAATACTGCTGTATTTTCTTCCTCTGCTTAAATACTGTATATATTCCTCCACAGACACACTTAATTGACTGGAACAATTCTACTTGGCTTCAGTGATTTTATAATTTGTCATAACCACCTCACTAGCTGTTGAGGAGACAGACTTCTTCCTCATGCTGCCAAAACAATCCTATGAAATATGGTTTGGTTTAATTAAAGTATAAGTAATGCCTTGAATTTTAATTGCTTCTGCTATGATCTGGAGATGAAAATATTCT
The DNA here is from genome assembly GCF_963924245.1 of Chroicocephalus ridibundus. NCBI lineage: Eukaryota > Metazoa > Chordata > Aves > Charadriiformes > Laridae > Chroicocephalus > Chroicocephalus ridibundus. Next base: position 16,680,800 of record NC_086292.1, read on the forward strand.
TCTGCCAGAATAATACGTTTAATATGAAATGGACACACTTAGTATTAATACCCATTCCTTATCAACTTCAGTAATGAGTTCCTTTGATTGAACAGGCAGCATTTGGACTCCTCCCCGCCCCCGCAAACCTACAGCTTTTCTTCCTGTCAGAATATAAATGTAGTTGCTGAAAATGGTACTTATTCATTTCACATGGCTTGCAAAAATAAAACTGAAATCTGTTTTTTGAATGCTAAAGGCTATCGATTAGATTTTCTGTTTTATCTAGTGATGTGACTTGGAAGAAATATTTCATGGTTAACAGGCAAGGAATGTTGAGTGACATGTTGACATCAAAATACTTTTGCTAAATGTGCATGTTTTAAATTTTAATTCTGTTCTGAAGGGTTGTGAGAAGGGAAAACTCCCTACCGAATTAAATACAGAGCACTTTAGAGTAGTGATCCCATGTCAGGTTACTTGGAAAATACGGTGGAAATATTTATTACACAAATTGCTAAGTGTACCCATAATTTGGCTGTAAGACATCGTCATTGTCAAATATGACATGGTTAACATATGGTTTACTACCGCTGACCAGAATTTAACAGCTGACAAAATACTGGAGCCAGGGGAAAAAAAAAAAAAAACAGTCCATTCAGTGTTTACCAGTTTACCATTAGGGATTTTTTTTTTTTTCCTTTTTGAGCTTATTATGTATTGTTCACTTAGGAAGAAAAAACCCCATACCTTTCAAACACATGAACCGAAGCAATTTTAATAGCAAGTCACAGAAATGGAAGATTCCAAAAATAAAATAATAATAATAAAAAAATCTAACATCTTTCAAAGGCACCACCAGTTTTCTGTTGTTGCGGAAAAACTTCCAGTTTGCTTTTGAAGAGTCATGGGGTTTGAGAGATGCTCAAACCTTTAACATTATAGCAACATGAGAGAGTGTCTTAGCTGGAGTAGTTAATTCAGCTTTGTATTGGCTAAATTTCATGGCTCAAAATTCATTTTGTGAATGGGAAAATACGGTATTTCTACCACTTAAAATGAGTACAGAGTATATAAAGTATTTATAACACACAGCCTCCTCTGCACTAAATCAATTATCTGAAAAAAGGCGTGCTATTGTTGCCACCACTTCCCTTTCTTTCTTCTACTGCTTTTGTTTCCATTTATGTCTCCTTGGGATTCCTTCACTTACTTCCAGAGGACAAAGCTTAACAATCAGAGCTCAAATGAATTCAAAGTGATTATAAACATTAATTTCCCCCAGGTTCAGAATGAAATACCAATATATGCAAAAAAATTTAACACATTCAGAAAAACAGAACTACAAACATATGCAGTAACATATGCCTTAAAATGAACAGTATAGTTATTTTAAATATTGAAATGTTTTTAATTTTTGAAGACAGGAAAACATCTTAACTAGTAGCAGCATCACTAAAAATCTGGCAAACTAAGTTATCAAATGATAAATATTAACATTTATTACAAATACAACAAATACAGACCTAACATAGCCCAGCAGTATTCTACATTAAACCCAGATTACCTCCTCTCTTCAGTAGGAGCTTTCCTTATAGGTACTGAATAAATGTGAGAATTGCAAAAATGCCTCAAATATCTAGGGCATTTAGTTTAAAACATTAATTTATTCACACAACGAAATGCAACTATTACCCCAAGACACGTTCCATCTGCCTTAGTGTGCAAGAGGAAAGTTTTTCTCAGCCTTGCTCTCCTCCAAAAGCTTCTATTGCACCTGAAAATCTTCACTGTGTCAGAGCTGGCTCAGCACCTCAGCAGTGAAACAGCAAAATTCAGTTTTGTTGCTCCAAAGATGAGGAGCAAGGGCCTGTATAGTGAGGGATGGGAACAGGGCTAAGTTTGAAGCAAAACTTGGGACACAGATAGTCTCAGCGCAAAATAAGAAGCAATTACTGCCTTTCAGTAAGCTTCCCCAGCTCTTGGAGTCACCAACATAACTGCATGCAGAGATAGCGGCTGCAGCAATCCTGGCGTAAAGCTCTCACAGGCCATCTCTCGCATGGTTATTTTGCTGTCCCAAGCAACCGCAGCCTCTGTGCAGCTGATGACTTTTCCTGTGCCTAAAACTGTCTGTGTCCACAGAACACCAGAACTCAGCACTGCTTTCATGGTAACATGGAAATGGGGAGTGACTGCATGGAGGACACCATCTAACACAGGAGATGACATTTGAAAGTTGTTTTGCTCATCCCCAATGCAGAGAGAAACGTCTTTGCTCTTTGTTCATTATTGAGATGTCCTTTATTTTCAAGCTGCACAGCTATGAATCTCCCAGACAAAACAGCACATACTGAGCACTGGGTATAGGTGGAGAGCTATTGAGACTGCTATAAAATCTTAAGTAGTGAATTTTAAAGGATAAAATACTTGATGTGTTTTATATTATACTTTACCATACATGCATTCAATTTATTATGAAAGCTGATGAATTTGGCAGGCTTGCATTGGCTCCCATGGGACAGTAAGTCCATTTATTTTTCCATGTATTATTCTATATGATAATCCTTACTAATACAAAAACCTCTCTGTTAAGAGAGGCTAAGAGAAGACAAGCTTACTAACGACTGTCACTCTCCCTTAGATCCCCAGCTGCCCAATGGAGCAATGAAGATCCACACATCCAGTTTCCTAACAAGCACAAAAAACATTTACAATAGGGTAGCTTGTAGTTGGTGGGTGAGCCACTTCAGCTATGTAGTAAACAGCCAATTTCTAAAATTTTTTTAAAAAGGGAAAAAAATGAAAGAAAGGCTGATCTAAGCAACATGATTTATAACATGCCAGCCCTTGGCTTCTGTTTTGGCTACTTTATTTAGTGTAAGAAGCCTTACTGGGTCAGACGGCGATTCCCTTGATATTAGGTAAGCAGCTCTGAATCGGCTGCTATTGAGCCCCTCATTTCCAGCATAAAATTTGCAGCATAGTAACAGTGCTCCTCGGACCGCTGGGACCCCACAGTGGCTTGCCAAATCCAGAGCAGCTTTCAGGCTACTTTAGCTTTTAGCAGGCTCAAAATCCTGCAGTGACAAAGGTGACTTAACTCCTCTGCTTAGCACTGTTTCAGTAGAGCTAAGGTATAGCACTATACTGTAGAGGTATATAAAATTTTATTTTCATAATATGTTCCAGAGCACAATTTCAGAAAAAAAAAAACCAAACCAACAAAAAACTGTTTTTCAGATTTTGTGTTTCCTGCAGAATGAAAGGTATGAAACTAAGACTACATTAAACACATCTGCTCTTCAATAACTCAGAGAAAATATTCCACTTTTGATGAGTGCTCATCACTAAGGTTCTTAGCTTCCAAGTAGCAGAAGTAAATTAAGAATGAACTTCAGGTGTAATTACATTTCATTTGTTTAAAGGTGTGAAATTTGTTTAAAAGTCTTTAAAAGTTTGAAATCCAATAAAATTTCCTATCCTTCCTACTACTGCAGTACCTTCACATCAAAAGTCAATGTTTAGCTTCAATTTCTCATAAACAGCACCCGTAATCAAACAGAAATTCTGCCACTAATCCACAGGTTTGGTATCTCTTCTGCCTCAATCTCAAATATGTAACATAGCACTCTCTCAGCCTTAAGCAGTAATCTTCTACTAGGTTTGAAAGAGAAATTCTCAAAATTACTCCTCCACACACAGATCACCCACAAAGTTACTTTAAAATACTGAAATATAGATATATAAAAGTATATATGTTATGTAATATTTATAATATGTTAAACTATACACAAGTTATATAATATACATTATACATATTTAAATCTTTCAGCTGGTAAGATGTAGAGCAATGAAGTCAAACAATTAAAAAAAAGGTAGAATCTTTAATTACAGATGAACCATGTCACAGATGCTTAAGGTCATGAGAGGTGTGGTATTTTATTAAATGGTGCCAATATTAGCTAGATCATGAGATAAATAACAAAAGAGTTTGTGTAAATAAGAATAGAACCTTGTTCATTTCATACCACTGAGTGGGAAAAAAACTGCCCATCCAAGCTAAAAAAAAAAATTGTTTTTTCTTGCTGACAGCAAGAAAATGTTATTGGAAGCTTTGATGCTTGTAGCAAATTGTATCAGTCATCATTAATTTGAATGAAACTGTCAGTTTTGCATTATTTGACATGCATTTCTAGTTGAGGCTTATTTTCCGTGCACATTTTGACAAGTGTATCACAGTACAAGTATTTCAAAACAAAGAAACAGTTTAGGAAGCAATCATAGAGAGATGCAGAGCAGTAAGGTATTTGGGCTAACAACTGCTTCGCACAGAATTCTGTAAAGTGGAATGCCAAAATAAATATAAATATTTCCAGAGCAATAACAAACACAAATACAGAAAACAGTCCTTGAGATTTGGAAATCTGAGGGTATAAGCACAAGTCATGTAGTTCATTCTATATCTTACAGATTTTTTTGGTGATCAGCACTGTGCTTATTTGTGAAGAAGTACAAGAAAGCACAGATGATACTGAGGACTGTAGATGTTAAAAATTGTCTGGACTGACAATACTTCACCGAAACCAGCTGGCCAGATTTTATAAACATAACTGAGAAGCAGTCGTAAAGGGGTGGCCAACATGCAACCCTTAAGGCGCATGTGCATCTCACAGTGCATCTTCCATCCCAGTGTGGCACCATGAGAGATGGGCACAGCCCTGAGGCTGGTCTGCTGGGCAATCTGTGTCTCCTGCTGTGAGAAGAGATTCGAGGCCAGTATCGCTGCGCTATCCTGGAGTCTGTGCTAGTTTTAGACTACAGTGGGACCACTTCTGCTGTTATTTCTCAATGCTGAACAAATTATCCCTTCCATTTGAGTAATAAGATAGTGTTTGTCCTAGCCATAGGAAGATTTGGGAAGGCAGGCCATAGATTACCCTGTTTTCTCTGAAGCCAGCCTAAAGACCTCCTTTTACTCTGAACTGAAGACCTGCAGTACCTGGTCTGAGAACAACTGTATTGTAATTGGATTCCAGACTTGACTGCACTTTTTTTAAGGACAGCACTTCCCCAGACTCAAGCAGATCACTACTCGCAATGCAGCAGAAATGAAGATGACAGCATCCTAAATTTGGAGGCTATTCTAAAACAAAATGCGTAATCATCCTTCTAACTTAAAATGTCTGTGAACTGCCTCCAGTCACTATAAAACACCCAATAGTTTAATCAAGATGATGAAAACTCACTATCAAGATAGAGTGCATTCGTTCACCTTTACAAACGAAAAACTTTTTTTAACCTTCCCCTCCCCTGCCCCCCCTCCCCCCAGATAGATGTTCATATTCTCAAGTCACGGTCTATTTTTGGAAGGGCCTGCTGAACTGTTTCAAGACAGAACATATAATACCCGCTAAGGTTGCCTTCAGCATTCAATGGTGGATGAACTGGCAGGAGGTTCAGTAATACGGTGTTAGATAATGGGTTGCCATGGCAACATTTCTGCCTCTGCCAAATTTTGGAGCTTGTTTAAAAGCTGATCTCAAACCAAGGTCTTTTCCAAAAAATCTCTAAGCTCTTATTAAAAGAACTGAACACACAACCATATTCCTCTCAAAAACATCCATCCCACGTAAAAGGCGGCAGTCCTTTCTTGGTCATTTACTTTCAATGCTATTACTCTAGCTCTTCTCACCACAGTATTGCCTTCTCTTATATTAAAATGCTATATTTCCACTATGAATTTGCCTGACTTAAAATCAAGCATGCAATATTTATATACTTACATTCAAGCATGTAGAAGATACGAATGCCATTTCTTAGTCAAGTAGCAAAGTAGAAGGCAGTTCTTTTACCGTGGCTTGTGAAAGCACCTTTATTTATTGCTCTGCACGGTCACCTGCAAACCTTAGCACAACTCAAAACAGTTTCCATATAACTAATTTTTCAGTTTCCTGGAAGCTCTGAAAAAGCAATAGAAATGGTTGCCTTAATTTTATGGAATTTAGTGGAGCATGAAAAAACTCTAGACCTACCAAATTGTTTTTATTCATACAGAAGGTAAGGCAGTAATGAGTTAAATTTATAACAGGGCTTGAATGTCAGTCACAAACTGCAGCGATGGCACAATTCTAGAATTATATTCCAACTGTTAAAACATTTGAATTTGGGTTTCCATCTCCCAGCTCTAAATTCTTGAACAGATAATATATACTTAAACTGCATTGTAATGGAAAAAAACCTAAACCAAACAAAAATCTGCAACAACTCAAAAACCCTATACAGAGAAAGAATGATAGGAGATACAGCACATAAGGTTTTTCTTTTTTTCTTAAGCATGTCAATCTCTTTCTACTTGGTCTTCAAAAAGGACCCACACTTGGAATCAGCTAAAAATAAGAGATGCAGTTTAACAATCACTGGCACTTCAGATATGAAAGATCTTCATCATCTTCAAAATCCCTTTCTGTGATGGATATGCCTACGGATTTTCTCAAACTGTTCACTGTCAAGCAAATGCAATAATCCCTACATCAACTGGCAAGGCATCAGCAGACCAGAATTTAATACACAGTCTGCCTTGCACATCTTGTTTTTTCATGCTAGAAATGAAATGCCTGCGTAGCACCTTTGCACTCTTCAGCAGTTAGAGATCCTGCAGCACAGAGCAGTAGCATGTCTTAGTTGTGCTAAGTAAAGGGGGCAGTTTGTGTTCTCTGAAGAGCACAAATCAAAATGAATGTGCCGACAAGTCTGCAAAAAGTGCACTCTATTTCATTCAGAAGGCTTCTCAAAAGCAAAAATATACAGATTCTGGAGCCAGCGTTTGCTCTTGCCTATTTTTTCCTCTTTCAGAACATGATGGTTCTGTATCACTAGAGTGTTTCTCTGCAGATAACACCACTATACCAAAGTCATATAATGGACTACAATAAATTCAATTTAGTCACAACACGGATGATGAAATCTTACAAAGCACGAGGAAGTTTCTTTTAACAATTTCATGTTGTGGTATATAAAGCTTTCTCCAAAAGTTTTAGATCACTGAGATCTGTTTGCTGCAAAAGCAACGGGGACAAAGATCATAAAGCACAACAGGTCTGGCTGATTCACGCATAAAATATAAATCAGATTGCCTCACAAAGTATTTTTAAAGAAGTATCTTGGTGAAATAGCTTATTCTATGTGATTTATTATACAAATAGCATTGACTAAAAGCAGAATAATTGATATGTTTCATCTCTTCCTACACTAAGTGCATGCATTATTATTGTATGTGCTTTCCTAAAGCAAACTGAATCTCTTTCATAAGCTACAAACAATCTTTTAAACTACTTAAATCGTAAACCTCCCTGATTCTCTGTTGTGCTATGCTTTACACAGGGGTCTTATTTGTACTTCCTATAATTACATGTCTGCACATCTGCAAATGTGTTTATTGTTAACAGATTATGGAAACACACTTGAATCTTTAGAGGAAAGTTTAACGATAATGTTCCACACACTCAAGAAATTACAAAAGAAGACTTTTTAAGACTCATATTATTTCCTCTGCAGTAATTTTAAGAAATTATCCTGTCTTTAATACCTTAGTAAAAATCTTAGGGATTCATAGTGGTGTCCGCAAGTTTCACTGGTTCCTGCAAGTTTTTCAGCATGTAAGAGCTGTATAGATTCAGATCAGAGAAGAAATTACTTAAAACCTCCCAGAATATATTCTGCAGTTCAAGCAAAAAAAAGTCACCGTAGTGCCATTTTAAAAATTAATTCCAGAAAAGAGATCAGTAGAAATTTTAGCTGTTTCATTCACATTTTTCAGAGCAAAGTACACTCTATCCTATCCCATAACAGAACTAAAATTGTGGCATTTTAGAAAATTCTCTCATTACTGATGCGATCAGCAGCCACCGTCTCACTGGCACTGTATATCAACAATTTATTTTTTTTGTTTACAAATACACATAAATGACATACAGTATATTAGTACTGCACATTGCCAAAGAAAACAAATATCTTCTAACTTTGGAGATGTTATGTTACAAGTTTAAGAAGAAAGTAGATTTGTTTTTAGATATATATTTTTATTTTTTTTTTATTTTTTTTTAATACAAGCATGAAATAATACCTAGTGTACTTTCATGGTCCTTTTTGGATCATAAACCAGTGAAAATACATCTCCAAACCACTAGATCTATCCTTAATGTAGTTAGTTATCTACCCGAATCATTTGAATAGTTGATGAAAACACACAAAACTTTTCAGCTTCTGCTGTCTCACAGCTCAGACTGACTTTAAATCAGGTTGTTTACAGAACTGTGTTTCCTATTGGCATCAGCCATCTACAAAAGCACATACGCAGCCTGACAAGCTTGCATGACATTCTTACATTTGACTAAAAAAAATTACTGAACATGTGCTTTTTATAAGGGGAGATACTTATCCAGATGAATTTATTAGCAACAAGTTTTTCTGAAATACAAAATTGTATTAGGCATATATACGCTAATCAAAGAAAAGCTATGTAAAATTGAGTACCTTATTTTAAGAGTAAAGTTTAGGTAGCTTAATACTTGCACTAATCTGTTCTGGTCCATTGCATTGTTTTCTAGTAAATCAAATATCCTCTGCCCAAAAAAACCTTTGACTAAAGTCACCCGACCCAATGCCATGATCAAAGTGTACTGATGAGACAGAAACACTGCATTACTTTTGAGATTTTATTCTACTCAGGTGTGTATTCTTGCTAGGTATTTGTTACCCAGTGAAAAAGCACAGAGAAGGATAGAAGGATTGGCTTTGGCATGTAAATGTGGATTGGGAACATGGATCCTTTTTGGTATAGTCAATATGTTATCTGTCCCAACATACTTCTTTCCTGGATGATACACATATACGGACGTGGACAATGGTCAGGCCAAATTAATTACTGAGGCTACCTGCTCTCTGGTCCCTGTTTAATGAGAGGAGAGTCACAGAGAGCGTAAAGCTAAGTTATATATTGTAAAGTAAAGACAATAGCATGTTACTTTTCTAAGAAATCAAGAAAAGAGGTTCTTAGAGCCTTAGATTGAAGACACTGAAAAAATAGCCACTAGACATTATCATTGTAACTTTTAGACCAATATTGTGACATTTTTGTCAGAAAAAGCCCAATTTTTTAGACAGACTGCTTTTGCTTATTAGGAATTGGCTTATTTCTAATCAGTAGCTGCACAAACTCACAGACCTGATTTTGTACCTGTACAAGGAAACGAGTGAGAAATTGAAATCTAACCCAAATACTTAAAAATAACAGGAAATACAGAAAGTGTCTTGATAACTTTACTTTTATAGCTGATAAAACAGAGCAAAATATAGACTATAGGTGTTGAATACACAGTAAGCTTATTTCTTTCCACCCAAAAATATTTTTAGAACTGTACATAAGTAATGAAAGCTGTACTGTAAACTAGCCAAGAAAGCAAGTCTGAGACTTATGGTTTTGTAGCACAGCTTCAGCAGCACAAATAATCACGTGAAACTGTGTATCCCTGACATTTTAAATTACTGTACAACATCTGCAAACCAACAGTCCATGCTAGGTAATTAAGAAATAAGAGATGTCTGGCAAGATTTATGGGTTGGGGAGAACCCACTGAAATCTAATAGGTTTTTGACAGGATTGAAAAAGGATGGACCAAACTTAATGACTATACTGGTGGACCATAACGTTTACTGACTAAGGAATTTTTAAAAAGTTTTTATATTACATTTATTTGCTTTAAAAACAAGCAATTCAGGAGACTATCTCAAACTCAAAATGGAACTATTTATATTAATTAGGCTATTAATGGAACTGTGTGAATTACATAACACAACACAGGAATTTCCACATAATTAGGTTCATATTCCTCTCTTAAATTGAAGAGGTGGGAAATGTGAGTTCAACCTAGAGGTAAATAATATAGGAAAAAATATCAAAAACGGCTTTGAGGAAAATCAGGAAGATAGAGTAAATAAAGCATAAAATAAAGCTGCCTCGAGCTAAAATAAAGTAAGGAAAGGCTTTAATCGTGCTATGCAATTCAGCACTGAATTCTTTATAGGAATGACAGGACAACTGTGCACACACACACACACACAAAAAAAAGTTTAGTTTGCAGTTAAAGAAACCTAGCCTGCTGACAGAAAATGTAACTTCAATGCTGTCTTTTTTATAGGGAAACCTACATTTTATTTCAATTAGTTTAAATCTTGCTAAGGAGAATATAACATAAGGACAATTTTGCACTGACCTGAACTGAGATCTTCTCATTTCAGATTATCTCATTAAAGATTGATATTGCAGCTTCGATCCATTTTGCATCCTTTCACACTGCTGCCAGAGTATTTTAAACAGGCTTCAACAAAGAATCTGATATTTCTTTTTTATTTATTTTTTTCCAAGCATATGTTTTAAACCTTGGGCTGAAAAGGTTTCAAATCTGCAACTCGCAGCCACCCTGGGAGGGCCCGTGCAGCATTTTTAATGTGTCTTATTCCCACTAGGCAGAGCCCATTTGTATGGTGATGGCTTCAGGTGCCAATGGTTTGAAAAGTCTCAGTATTCTGTCATTCAAACCCACCTCTCTCCTTCTGAGAGACTCAGCTGGGATGTATTTTGCACTGCAAAGCTCTCCATGGGTGTTATGTGCTAATTCACAAAACCTGGGCTGGGCTGAGTATCATCAGCAGTTGATGATACTGAATTTTGTAAAGACTAGGACATACCTATTAGTTTTGCTTTATTTCTCTTTATGTTTGTATTTTACTGATGCATATCATCGCATGTGAATAATGTCTCCTAACAGTTCTGCGAACTGCTATCAAAAGTGACACAAAGTAAAGCCTATCCTTAAATATCATAGTAGCACCAAGTAAAACTATTAGTTCCTACATGCTGAGAATTCAAACACTGTATTTGTACTAAATATATACTTCTTTGTCCTACTCAAATACAGCTAGGCAACGAGCTTGCAGTTTGGTTTTCAGGAGGCAATCTCCTACAATAAAGCCTTCACAGAGCTTCTACTAACATGTATAGCTAAGGATGTAGCTTTTTTGCGATTTAGCTCTCAGTCTTGCAAAAGCTGATTTGTGCATCTAGCTTAATGAGTTAACTACATACTGGCAACGCATGATGTTTGGTATAGATAAATGTTCTTCCAGGATTAGAGAAGCCTCTTTTCCTCGCTCCCTGTGGTGGGGGAGTGAGGCCATTATGCACCTACTGCAATGGAGGGCAAAACACTAACAGGGCTGCTACATTTCTACCACATTTGGGCTCCTAACAGGGAATGCCCTTAATGGTGAAGAGCCTAGAATCCCTTCTGACTGTGTGCCTCCCAACAAATCCCATCACAGGAGCCCACACTGACCTGAACGCTGAAGAGCTACTTCTCCTTCTCTGCAGGGTTACTGCACAGCAGGGCCTTTCCTCCTGCCCCGCTTTGTGCTTCAGCTATTGTAGTTATTTCAGGGACTGAAAAAAAAAAAAATCTGTATTACCCCATTCACCCTCCCTGCCAGGTTGCTCTTTCTGCCGCCTCTCCCAGGCTCCCCATGGAGCTCCCCCCTTCCCCGGCGCCATCAAGGCTCTGCAGGGCCTAACCTGCCCCAGTGTGCCAAGCTGGGGCCCTGTCCCCACAGGGCCGCCCCAGGCCCAGCCAGGCAGGCAGGGGTTCCTCGGCTGCTCAGACTGTCTCAACCAGGCTGAAAACATGTGGACAAATGAAGTAGAGGCCCCTGGAGCCCGTGGTTCCCAGACCTACCTTTGTCCAGCCAGCTGCTTCGAGCTGCAGGGGCCTGGCAGACGCCAGCATCAAGGCCTCCAAGTGCTGAGGGGACAGGAGAACTGGCTAATGTCGAACTCGGAAATGAGTGACCTAAAAGGGCAAATCTGGAGTCATGCTAAAGTCAGCCTAGCTAGTGATATATGGTGAGAGCAAGTTGGGTACAGACCAAAGAATCTTACCAAGGGGAACCAGAAAGTTTCATGAAGCTGCAGTCTTTCCTGAAGGATGTGAGCCTCAGAGAGGCAGTGTTTTGCCTTAATACTTTCTTTAGTGAAGGAAGAGGAAAAATATTGTCCAGATGTTTACAATATGTTATTAATTGCAGAATGTGTGCAATGTACACAAAATACAAAACCATACTTGCAAATTACAGATTATCAGAGAATTACAATTATTCTGTACGCTCCATTAATTACATGAATTCAATTAATCATAGAACCATTCTGGTTGGAAAAGACCCTTAAGATCATCAAGTCCAACTGTCATCTAAAGATCTATGCCAAAAAGAATAGATTAGAATTTTAGATACTTAAAACTGGCCTGGATAAGAAAATGTGTCATTGCCATCTATACAAAGCTCAGCTATACACCTTTAAGTACTTTAATAAGGTCTGCAATCTTCATGTTAAATACAACATCAGAGACTCTACCATCATAGAACACCGTAAAAGGCAAGAAGCATTATGTACTTAAAATAGCTTACTATCTGAAATAAACTACTTAGCAAGATATTGGGGGGAAAAAACTGGTTTGTTTCTAAAGGAGGGAGGCACGTTTAGAATGGAGAGATGATATGCAACATATTACATCAAATCATTAAGAAGTACTCAACAGACTGCATAAGTAGCTTGTGTTATAAAAAAGATATAGTCTTTGTTATGAAAAGGATCTCTTATTTTTTGGCTTTTTGTACAAAATTTTTGGGTTAGTGCAATAGATACATTAATGTAAGTTAACCAATATAGACTGTATAAATTTACAATCTTAAATGTAAATTAGAAGTCTCTTGCAAGTGAATTTATTTGTCTCCATTTTCAGATGTAAACTATTGTAAGAATGAAACTTACATGAGTTGAACTTTATTTCCAGAAAGTCTAAAAATTTTGTATGCACCCCAGTTCAGTATTGATTGTAAGAATAGTGCCAAAGAATTTAAAATGCACTCTGGTCATCAATTTGTTTATTAGCTGTATTTTTTATTTTGCTTTTTTAAACAAAGTTTCCTTCACTAGGCCTTAATTGATACTCCTGAAAAAAACAACAACAACAACAACAAAACCCAAGGTAGAACTAACAGGTTTCTTCAACATTTAATGCTTCATATGAATGTATTATAACCATATAATTATATCTAAACCCTAAAAAGTAAAAGAAAACTGAAAAAATAATATCAACAGTTGTATAAAAAGTTTTGTGCAGCATTAATCAAAATATTGACAAAAATAAGACACTTAAGTTAAAGAATTCTCCACTGAAAAGGCAACTGTAATTTTACAAGTTGTTGTAGAAAGAAAATAATTCTTATACTGGTATAAAAAACCAGGCAGAGTAATCTTCACCTTTTTAGTAAAGCTTCTTGGATTTTAACAAGTTTGTGGAAAGAACATAATTAAAATTCCTAATATATAAATTATGTGAATCACTCAACAGATTTTTAGAATTTCTGTATTGTTTCCATTAGAGTATAAAATATGTGTTATTTTGCAAGAGGACTATATGTCCTAGTAATACAGTAATGCCTTTCTGTGGCATGTACTTGTTATCATGTGAGAGGTCTGCAAGCCAGAATGATTAAGACTGTGTCAGGCAGAAAAACAATGAGCTGTGTTCCAGCATACAGAAGGCAATTTCAGAGGGGAAAAAATAGCTAAATGGATCAGCAAGAAGGAGTTATTAAGTAAGGAGAGGCAAATAGCTTTGCTTTTCCCACTGGTTTCTCCCATAACATTTTCACTAACACGAAGCATAAAATTATGAAATAAAGCATTAAAAAGAATAATCAACCACTAACAATGATTAAGATGCAATTGCACGTCAAAGCCTTTTCTGTATGTTTCAATGTTTAGCAGAATCTTGTATTTTAAAGCAGTGGAATTTGGTAGGTATATTTTTTCCTATGATCATTAATTCCACATGAACGCCACCCCAATGACAGACTTTATTCTTTAAAGTCAATTGTATTTTACATTAAAATGGTGATAACATCTAGTATTCCTAAATGTTCATTGTATCAAGAAAGTGTAAAGCCATCAGCTACTCACTAACAAGAGGTATTATCAGTAACTTAATTTAGGAAACTGGGTAAGCCAAAATGCCAAATACTGTCACTCCAACTGTATCAAACACCTTAAAATGCGTTCTAAAGCAAAGTAAAAGTACCTTATATTAAAATTGAGACCTCAAAACTATTTGATGTAAACAGCCTTTTAAATTGACATAATCAACCAAGAGCAACTCACTTATTTGTCACATATACTAACTAACATTAATTAGATATTACCAATTTATTTCAGCTGAAGTTTACTTTCAGGAGGCTTGCTAGGCCTCCTTTGCTGTTATTCTAGAACAGCTCTCCGGTAGTGTATTTGCAATATGATTTAATTTATTACAACAGCGCTCTCCTTGCTATCTTAAGAATGTCTATAGTTAATGTATGCAGCTGCAAGTATTTTGCTTAATGAAAAAGAAAAGAGCTACCTTCCATTGCCAAGTCTCGTCCGTACACATATATCCATCAATGATGGTGCTCCCTGGCATTATCGCAGAAGTACCAGAAATTCCTGCTGATCAATACAGTACCGTAGAGTTGCTGTCTTACACACATGCAGGATAGGCTATCTGCATCTCACTCAAACACCCAAAACTGAGCTGGAAACTTAAAATGGAATTAAAGCTTTTGTCTTAAGAACCGCTTGTCTACAGCTTTTAACACAGAAACTCCGATTATTACACCTACAGAAAATCCTCTCACATCATTGATGTTTGGGGTGGCACAAGTCACAGTGGAATTCATGTTCAAGATTGAGAGATATGGGACTGAATCAAATAAGACACTTGATGAAGTTTTGAAAAAATTTAAGACAGCATAATCCACACTAAAACCAGAGATGCTATTCTCCACCATATCCCTGTCCTGGTTTGTAACTGGATTTTTCAACCATTTTATGCTAAATAATCAGATTTGATGTGTTGGGTTCTGTTCCTCCATTTCAACAAACCGTATTTCTCTCTTCCTTTGGGAATCTGTCATTAATAGGCTTTGCCTCAGAATATTGTATGTTATATTCAGTAATCTTTTCTTTCTGGACGCTTCATGTTATTCCTCTCTCCCTGAAATTTGCTACCACTTGCAAATTTGATCACTACGTAGTTTATTACCTTTATTATTATCGATAAATATACATGAAGATAAACCATGCTATATTTTACTATCAGTTCTCCAGTTTCATCTTATGATGCTGTACCCATATGTACGTCTACATTTTCACCCCAGAAAATATTAAAACATTTACTAAAAATTTCTTATGCATCAAAATATAGATGCTGAGCCTGTCTATTTTAAAAACTGCAAACATGACAGCACTAAAGTTTTTTGCATGCAAAGGATAGGACTTGAATGGTTTAAATGTGTCTGTGTGTTTATATTCTAGGCTAGCATCACAGAGTAAAAGTGTAGCCTCAAGGCATCTTGGCAGCTAACAGCTAGAGCCAGGCTGAACAACAATAGTATTGTGATGTGGATCTGTATGGCTTTTTGTCAAGTAAAAATTGAGTTATTGTGTGCTTTTACAGGTGACATGACCAAAAGGATGGTGGTAGGACGCTGGGAGACAGTGTGCTGACAAGGATATTGGTTTACAGCACTTTTTCAGATGCGCTTTGACTGTGATGCTTATAATCATACGATTTTAAAAAGTATTCTGTACCTTGCATTCTTATGGCGTCACAAAGGAGAGATCAAATATGTAAGAAAATTGGTAGGAAAACTAATGATAAGTGGGAGGGAAACTGAAGGTAGAAAAAAGGTTGATGGATTATTATGTTACAAAAATCCAGTAGTAATAGCCTCAAACTTACTTGCCTTACTTGTAACAAAATTGCATGCTTCCCTGTCTTAATCTAAAAGTAAAGCAGATGGTATAGCGGAAAGCCTGTTTCCACACTTGCAGATAGAAGAAGCGAGCTTGTGTGAACTCGAGTTTGCGTCTGTGTTGGAATCAGTATGTGTATTGGAAGTTAGATAACTCATTAAGGAGAAAGACTTGAAGTGACTGCCTCAAACCTCTCCAACACCTGCCCCAAGGCAGGTCATTTTTCCATGAATAATCGAAAAGCTCTGTAACCTCTGATGTCAATGATTTGGAGGAAATGCCTGGCCGCACGTTCTGTGGATTTTTTATTGACATATGCAGTGCCTTTCATGAGCCTCAGAAGACATTTGTGGGATTAAAAACTAAATACATCTAAGAATCATTGCATTCTACAATGCACAGAAATACAATGGCCTCAAGGGCCTCCCTCTCTTGACATTAAAGGCAGCATATATTACGTTTTAAGAGACAATGAACAAGAGTCACATTCAAAAACTTACCAGAGAAGACTGACCTTGGGCATAAGTCCTTATTCTGTCAAGGCTTTGAGATGGCATATGATACAGACCTGTACTGACAAGTGTCAAATCTAAATACTAGGTTTTGTTGAGGGCATGCCAGATCGTTTCCATACTCTTTAATATCCAATGATAATAGTTGGTGGATAAATAAGGGTTGTTATTATCAGTGAATAAGCAAAAAATTCAAGCATTTTCTACCTGAACATAACTATCATGATCCTTTTACAGTTATGGAATATATGTCACCATATGCTAAGAATCAATGCTTATTTTGATACAGTTGTTACATGTAATAAATGCAATTAAAACTTGCATCTACCATTCTACTACTTAGGGGTAAGTAGTAGTCATCTTTTACTCAGCACTCATTAGACCACATATGGGATACTGCCAAGTTTGCACACTTCCTGCACCAACAGCACAAGAAAGATATTGATAAAATGAAGTGAGTTCAGCAGGGGGTGACCGAGATGGTTGTGGGCTGAAGCATTTGCCCAAAGAGGAAGAGGGCTGAGGGAACAGGGCTTGTTCAGCCTGGAAAAGAGACAGTTTCAGCAGCCTCCCAGTGCCTACAGGAAGGTCATCAAGTAGACTGAGCTAGGCTTTTCACAGAGCGTGGGAGGAGGAGGAAAGACATCAAGCAGTGGGGATAAATTAAAACAGGGGAGGTTCAGATCAGTTATAAGAAATACTTTTTCACTATTAAGACAGTCAAACATTGGAACAGGTTTCCCAGAAGTGTTCTGATGTCCTGGAGGTTTTCAAGATGAAAGTAGATAAAACCTTCAGTGACCTGCTCTGACCTCATACCTGGCCCTGTGTTGATCAGGAGGTTGGGCTAGAAAGCTCCTGAAGTCCCTTCCAACCAGAATCATTCTATGACACTACAATGGAAAAAGGTAAGGATATGCTTTTCTGTGATACAGCCTATTATAGATTTACATAAAAACTATAAATAGCATTGTTTTGAATATCTCCATAGCTCTTAACATCACATTGTCACAATCATGTTGTGTAGGCAATTGTTTTCCCTTTTGATTCAGGTGATTAGTAAAAGAAAAAAGTTATATGTCAATTCACATAGGAAGCAGTGTAGAGTTAAGTTGATGGCATCTAATAAAGAAACAATGCAGACATACTTGCATTTTCTTAAATTTCTATTTGCAGTTACTGCTTTTGTAAATAGGAAACACTACTATCAAAAAGGAGAATGTAATCTCAGTAAAATGGAATTAAAACATACAACAGTGTTTTTCACAGTACATAGATAAATTTCCAATTGCTTGGTTAGTATCCTTTTTTTTTTCCTGAGAAACAACATTTTGCATGAGCAGTAATGAAGACAACCTCTATTTAGGTCATAGTTGCCTACCTAGTGTTCAAGGTTATTGCAATAGTTCAGATCTGTTTTCTTACGACAGACACGCTTACCTTACTTCAGACTCTATAGAAAAAAACTCTTGCAGAAGGTAACTAAGGGCCAGTGAGAGAAGAATGAAAATAATTTGTTCTGGAGTACTTGAACTAGTAGGATACTTCAAGAATAAGCAAACAAACCAACCTCCAAATAAAAAAAAACCTCAAAAGCCGACAGACACATTCTGACTCGACAGTAGATACATTAAGATTCAACTTTGCACTTACTTCTAGGAGGTGTGACATTTGTGTGCTACTTGGAGTTAATAGGGGAAAAGGGATGTTTCTTGCATTTCTGAAACACAAGACATTTTTCCAAGTACTTTGTGCAGTTTCCAGAAAACAGCGTATAAAATATTAAATCAATTATACTGAAACCAAAAGCTTGCTGTCCTCTTGCACTACAAAGTTGTGGCACGTTATATGGAGATTTTAGTAATGTCAACACATTTCTTTGATGGGTTCTTATTAACTGCTAAGTAGCAGTAAGGGTTTTTTTTAATTCGGTTTATTTTATAGGTCAATATAGGCAACAAGACATCTTATACACACTACATTAAGCAGGTCAAACTTGTGGTAATGTTTGTGACAGATATGAAGTCTGTCGTAGCTTTAAGAGATGAACTTTCAAGACAGTGAGTTCTTACAGAAGGCAGCCTATTACCAGCAGTCTAATGCTAGAATTTATGCTGAAACAGGTAGTAACTAGTGAGAGATTCAAATGAATAAAGCATTTTTTTGGGAGGAAGGATTTAGAATACTGCATGCAATGTATTTATGAAGTTCTACACATATAAAATTGATTATATTAGAATAATATAGAATAATTTTATTGAACCCTCTCACCAAAAAGAAGACAGACTGTATGACTCCTGAACTGAACCAAACTTGGATTACTTTTACTACCTCCTCAGTTACTTGAGAGACTATCCTTACATTATTTGCGAGACTATCCTTACATTATTTGCAGTAGCTATATTACATCCCAGTGTATGACACAGTGACTTCTAACAGCTTTATGCTAATAATAACAAAGCTTGATTGTCAAGATCCCATTATTTTTTAATTTAGGAGCTTGATTGGGATACAGTAACATTGGGAACATTCCTGAATGTGTTTAAGAGTTGTTTAGATGTGGTGTTGGGGGATGTGGTGTAGGGGAGAACTTTGTAGAGTGGGGTTGATGGTTGGACTTGATGATGCCGAGGGTCTTTTCCAACCTAAATGATTCTATGATTCTATGATTAGTTTTAATCTATATAGTTTATATTGACTGTCTATGAAGTGACAGATTGATTAGTATGTTGTTGATCTTAAAGCCATAAATGGTTTATATCCAAGTTTCCCTCCAATTAGTAACAGCGCATACGTCATAATGTCTTTTTATACTGTGTTCTCAGTTGACAAATCCACCATACTTATTTACAGTAGGAAACCGATTGTAAAAAATTATTTCCCCCTCATGTCTTCTCTTTCTTTATTGACATCCAGTTTAAGATTTTTCTATTACAAATACAATTTGTAGTTCTGTATTCAATTGATTTGGTTTTGCATGGAAGAGAATTTTTGTATTTTGAATATTTTCAATTTTAGGTCATAGATAGTTCTAAGTCATATTTCCCTTCAACAAAGATCAATATAATAATATAATTTATTTAAATACCTGGCAGAACTTAAAAGCAAAGACCTAACCAACCAGAAAAACAATACCCTTAAATACTTAAATTCAGGCTAGTATCTCTGCATAAAGTTTTTCTCATACTTAATTAATAAAAATTGAAAACATAGCAGTAGGAATTTTTAGTAAGTCATACAGTAAAACATTTGTTTCTGAGATATACAGAATAAAAAATTTCCTAGAAATGTAATTTTATTCCTCAAAAGAAAATCAATATTAAGTTTGAAATTTTGCCTTCAAAATTTCATAAGGATTTTTTCATCTTGAGTATATTTAAGATTATTTTAAAGTCATTGTAAGATGAAATTTGCTTGTTTAACCCAAATGGAAAAATGCTTTCTTAGAAATGGGCTCTTAGAAAGTCAAAATGCACCTATTAGTTTTCTACTCTACATATAATGGTATGCAAAGCACCATTTGTACATGCAAAATTACAGACTGCCTTTTTCTGTCTCTGCTAATCCTTCCTGATATTTGGGAGTGTCACTTCATAAAGGGCAGATTTTCTATAAGGGTAGTAGTTGTATATAATTTCTCTTCATAAAAATTCCATGAGTTTATACATGTGCTATATCAAGAAAGTCTGCAGTCTCCATAAGCAGCCAGGGAAGGAGCTAAGGAAAACCGCCCCCAGCATACCTCGTTCCAAACTCTCATACCAGCTGGCAGAGATTTAGAAGAGCCGCTGCTTCAGCAGAAGGGAAGAGAGTTTGCAGAAGGGCTGTGTAACAGCTGTACCACATACCTGCAGACTGAGAAGATGGATGCTGCAACCTGGCAGCATGCTTACAGTACCATTTTCCTTGTTAGTACTGGACAGAGTAGGAATTACAGAATCACAGGTGAGGTTGGAAGGGGCCTCCAGAGGTCATCTGGTCCATAGTAAACCTTAAGGGAAAAGATGAGAGTTAAACAAGATTTTCTAAACTGAACAGTATATTTAACTGTTCAATAAAATACCACTTAAACAACCGTGCTTTGGAAAGCACTATGTTTCTGTTTCTCAGATGTCTCAAATAAATCACCCAGAATAAGTAATAATTTAGGAAAATCCTGGCCCTAACCCTTTGCCACCTTTCTTCATTATTCAAATCTGTTGGCAATTGTCTTTTCTCTCTCATCTGCCTCAGTCCCTGACAGCAAATAATAGATATATTTTGGTGGGTTAAAAAGACTTGTTAGCTTAGGCAACTGACTTAATCTTTTTGTATACAAAGACGACCAAGAATGAGAAAAGGCTAAATTCCACACTCTTAATAAATTCATAATTATTGTTAAGTTTTTCTACCTCTTCCATTTTACAGTGTTGTATTATGGTCCTTGATTTTACCAGTAGGTAACGAAATAATTAATGTAAAAATTGTCTTTTCTTGAGCACAACAGTGTGAAAATTCAAGAAAAATATCTTAAATTTTACAAAATATTATAAAAATCACTGTGAAAGATTTTTGTACTTCTTTGCATCTATCCACATTTTTTCCATTCTTTAATATCTAGTTCCTGACCTGTGACAGGAGTTTCTTTTCAAGTCATGTGTTTGAGCTTACTTTTGCTGCACTAGTGTCATCACTTTCAAGTCCTTGCTCATGGGAGACTCTTTCTGCTTGATTGTAAGTCAATTTGCTATTTCTTATTCTATTTTAATATTCTGGCTTCATTTTGAGGGTGACAATGTTCTTCCTGTTTAGCGAGATCTTAATCACACTTACTTATACCAGGCTTACTTCTCACATTCTTTTTCCTTGGATCTTGTAGAAATGCTGTGATTTTTTTCCAATTTTGGCATACAGCTTTGTAGGTGGGTTGCAATCTGTAGTACAGCTTCCAGTTATTTGAGGAAGCAATTGCATTTAAACGTGTCAACACTTTCTCTTAAGTAGATCATCTCTACTACCTCCTTTAGTAGGAAGTATCAAAAGTAACTGATTGTCTTAAACTGATTTGCAATTGCTGGGGTTCAAAGTTTTCTTTTAAAACAAAATTGAACTTTCCTGCAGATTTTAAATATAGCTATTTGGTTTTGGTTCTGTTATGTTCTTTTCCATTTAACTTTGACTTCTGTTAATGCTGGTGCTGTGCTATGCAGATGTTTCCTGGAATCTCTCTTTTACAAAGGATGGACTAATGGGAGTTCTCTTGAAGCACTATTTTCAAAACAGTGTAATAAAAATATTGAGGTTGTTCTCTTTGTCTGGCCTCATATGCAGTGTAAGTACACAGGCTGAGTACACAACTGTGAAGACCATGTAGAACACAGTGTTTGTGTAGAGAGCAACAGCTTTTTTACATAGGATTTTATTTAGTTAGCAAGAATCTGTACATATGTAGATGTTATTATAATGATTTCCCCAAATGCAAGCACTGTAGATTATACAGTGTGGATAACAAGCTTGTAATTAACTTGGCTTTCTAAAAAACGTAATGTCAGAATAGACATCAAATATCTTGAAAAATATGAAAAAACATTCTTAATTTTCTGTGTTTACCTTGCTTTTTTGATTGTCTCATTCAGCATCTGCAGATTTTTCCTATCTGGGTCAGTGAGCTTGGCATTGAAGACCCCCAGTCCAAAGCTATCCTTGACTTTTATCTAATAAAAAAATTCATTTTTTCTGGTCTGCCTCACATCCAGCAAAGATCTACTTCATTAGGTCTTGCTAGTAACCTAGTCCTTGCAATACTCCCAGTTTTAGAGTCCATAGATGGTATCTTTGTTGAATTATTCTACATGAAAGTTAGATGATTCCTTTTTATTATTCTTTGCTAGGCTTGTGGGAACAGAGAGAGATTTTTCTAATAGGCTTTTCATACATGCAGTGTATTACCAGCTCAGGGCAAACAGCAAAAGAATGAGAGATCATTTGCTATGTCTCTTTCGAGGGGAGAATAAACTTTACATAACTGCATGAATATATTCTGCTTGCTTAAATTCTCAAAAAAAGAAATTACTAAGTTATTAACTAGAAAATCCAGACATTTTGAAATGCCGTAGAAAAATCTTTTCTATAAAGTGTTTTGGTGGCAGATGAACATGGGAGGCAGCTGTAGCTAAGTCATTTTTGAAGTCTATTTAAAATGTGGTTTGTGACAGAAAGAAAATTCTCAATTTCTTCTTCTAGGTAGTTTATGACAAAAATAATTTTATAATTTGCTACTTTGAATGTTGTATTACTTATTTAGACTTGTAATCTTAAAATTATTGTAAACACCTATTTAGACTCTTACTATTAACACAGATCTTCCAAATGATCTGGAAGTTCAGCATGCTTATACAAACCTTTTAAAATTATGCCAGTTTCCTGCTAGATGCCAGTTTACCATCATATTTAGTTAGATTTCCTAACCTGATCAAAGATCTTCCTCAAAAGCTTATACCTATTGAATCGAATGGAGGCTTTTCAGAGAATAAAGACTTCTTTTTCCCCAAACTACAAGCAAGCCTCCTACGGGATGAACAATTAGAAATCCCCCACAACTTCAGACCGCGATACTTAGCTACCCAACTGGAGTTGAGATTTCTAGAAATGTAACTATTTTTCATAACTGAGTATCCCATTAGTTTTCCTTGGCTCTACTGCAGCCATTAGATAAATATCTCAAACACTCGCTGGTATGTCACACAGTCACAGAATAACAGATTGGAAGGGACCTCTGCAGCTCATCTAGTCTTACCACCTGCTCAAAGCAAGTACAGTCTGAGCAGATACAAAGGACCAAGTCCATTTGGGATCTGACTTCCTCTGGGGAAGGAGATGTCACAGCTTCTCTTGGGAACGTCTTCCCATCTGCTTGATCACCCTCACGGGGCGAAAGTTTTCCTTATATCTAACCAGATTTTCCCATCTTTCAACATTTGCCTCTAATCTTATCACGGGGCACCTCTAAAATAGCCTTGCTCTGCCTTCTCTGTACTCTCCCATTAGGTACCTGAAGGCAGCAATAAGATGCCCCGAGCCTTTTCTTCATAAGGTTGGACAGATCATATTCTAGCAGCCTCCCCTCATCCATCATATGCTCCAGCTCCCTGACCCTCTTGGTGGCCCCTCCAGCTCCCTGACCTTCTTGCTGCAGCCATAGAAAACCCTGTTCTTTGGGGAATTCCAATCGTGAGGGAAAAAAATAATGTTATTATGGTGAATATTTATCTAATTGAGACCAAACATATTAAATTAGTAACAATAATAACAGAAAATCTTATATCTTTTCACATTTAGAAGTTTGAACCCAGTCACAGATACACCCAAAATTATGCTAGAGATTCACAAAGAAATCATCGAGAAGTAAACACTCACATTGTAGTCAGTTTTAAGGGAACTTAGTTTTCTCACCAGAAGATAGATCTAAATGATTAAAAGCAGGTATGTAGCATACATATGTATAAACATGGTGCAGCTTTATGCCACATACCTGCTTGTAATCATTTCAGGCCTGAAGTGCTGAATTATCAAATCACTTATACTGTCCTAGCACAGCACATTGAAATTTTAGCCAGAATGGTAACAAGCTGTGTGAAAAATAACCTACTTCTGCCCTACCTGAAACATATTCTGTGCTGACACAAGCTGACTTTTTGAGCAAGATAGTCTCTTCAGCAAAAGTCCAGTTTTACTCTTTAATTTTAGCTAGATACACTTTACATCTGCCAAAACATGTGCTGAGTTAGTAGGAAACAGAGTAATTCACAAACAGAAGTACTGCTTGTACATTCACAATTGCAGGAATATGCTTTTGATGATACCTAGGAGTAAAGGATGACTTCTGGAAAAGTCTGTTAAGGAAAGGAAACCAACAGAAGCTTTGTGAGATGGTGAAAAGCTGTGGATTAAATGTATCAGAGCTGTTGCTAAATGGAATTGACAGAGCTGCTGAGATAGCTCAATGACCTGATTAAGACATTAGTGAGAAACCATGTTCTCTGTCCACCTCTACAAGATTTTATCATAAATTATTTCATTAACTTGGGATATAGAGACTCCCTCCCTACAATAGATCTCACAATGCCATGTTGGCAATGATGAGGAATATATATGGATAGCACTAAGCCTCATTACTTTTATGAAATATGAAATTATGAAAAATTTTATGAAATAACATTCATAGGTGTGTAGGCTGAAACTGAAAAGTTAAGAGACATTAAATTAAATACTATATAGTTGTAATGCAAGAAAAAACACCTTAAAGATTTGCGTCTCCAGAAAATTTCAGATTGTTATAAAAGGTCATAATTAAAGTGAGAAAACATCTTACACTGAATTCTGGACGTTTAGGGTCTCTTACTCAGTGGCCAGCATTTTCATTTATCCATTCACTCCCTATAAATTCTTTAAACTCCCTGAAGTTTGGGAGCAGCTTCTTTATTAGTTTATATTCTTAACAAGCTTAAATTGAAACCCACTATTAAAACTCACAAACAGGCCTTTATATACCTTCTTCGAAGTTGAATGAGTTTTCTAGTTTCTATCCATTCCTATAACACATAAAATGAAGTCTTTTAAAAACATGTTGCTTTAGGAACACTTGCAGCCTGATATTCTAACACAGAAATCCTCCTTTCATTTCATTCTCAAGTAAATATTACATCACGCAGTTTGTCTTAATGAAGTATTGTTGAACAGAGTATTGCTTTTATAAGGGAGCTGCACCGATTTGGGATGCCCGTATGTGACAATGTGGCAGTCTTTGCTGTTGTGTAAATCACAGCGCTGGGAAGAACAGCAGTGAGCAGAATGGTTCTTGCCTCAGAGCTGCTGAGACCCAGAGCCTGGTGTCTGAGTGTAAGCCAGCCTTTGTTGGATGCTCACTCGTGACTTTTAACTGAAGCAGCCAAGGCACATGTGAATTCTGACAACTGCTGCGAGAACAGTAACCCACAGCAAAGGACTGGGGTCAGCAGTGGGAGCAATTATGCCAAAGCACTGCAGTAAGGTTTGCCGGGGCTTGTATTTTAGCTCCCACTAATAGTTTATTTTTTCATATGAGAAAGGATTCTTATCTGCAACAAAATCTTTCTTGTTCTGTCTGTAATGGGCAATTACCCTACTACAAAATCACATGTTAATGTACATTTTATTGCAATTGGCCAGCCTCAATATTCTATATAGCAACAGAGATGCATTGGCTAGGTCTGTCAAATATCCTCTTTCCTCAACTTCTTCCTTCCTGCCTTTGATGGCCAACTGTTTCGCATAGGTTTTCTTTTGTACAGTTTTTTTCTTTCCCTCTATGTATCTGAATAATATAATATTCTTTAATTATTTTACTATTCTACACTTGTCCTGTAATTGATCTCACCTGCATCCAGTCCATGATACTGAATATCATTTGCTTGAATACCATTTATAGGATAGGAGCTTGACAGCCCAGCATAAAGGCTGATAATTCCTTAGTCCTATCCTCTCATTTTGCTTTTTCTTTTCAAACCTCTGCTTCGCATTTCTCTATTTGCATTATGTGGAGCCAAAAAAGAAAAAAAAGCTGATTTTAGTGTTTGAGGGATCTCATCAGTAGAGTTTAAAAAAAAAGAAGAAAAAAAAGAAGAAAAAGAAGAAAAAAAAATCCCAACACAGACAGAGAAAAAGGAATCTAACCTGGGAACATCTGAAAAGGAGTTATAAGATGTGTTGGAGAGGGATACCGCTCTTTAGTTCTGAATCTTCTTTTACTGACTCTGTGTTACAGCTTTTTTTTAATTTCTGCACACTGCTTACCATTGTATAGATCACCAGGAGCAGACTAGGGAGAATATAACATAAGAAAAAAAAATCCAGTCCATTTAATTATTTTCAATTTGCATGTGGAAACATTCTGTGTACTAGTTTTCACAGGGAACAGTTCTCACAGCCCCGCCTATTAAAGAATGGATGGGAATGACTATATATCATCTATTAAATTTGCTGAAAACATGTTGCAGTGCACACTATCAAAAGAAAGGTGTTTTCTTAAAAAAATCACACTCGTTTCACCATCCGTGAGAAATTAAGAGCAGGATGGCAAAGGGTGTTTACACAGGCACTTAGCCAGGAAACAGTGTGTTTTCCACAGATACAGTCATTCAGGGAGCACATCTCTGATTTTCATGAGCTCCCTCTCTCTGTTCTCACACCCCTGTAATTATATCAAGAAATCTATCTGTAGGTGAGAAAATACAAACAGTTCTGCACAATATATTCAAATGCTGCCTCTTTCCTTTAGGTAAGTGCTACCACACTGAGGCCATTTGTAGGAATTTTACACAGCAAGATAAACAAATGCAAACCCCTTAAGGAAACACATGAACTGCAGGATAGTTTCACAGTGAATCGTTACCAAAAATCTGCATACGGAGACTATAAATGAATTCTCTGTAAATCTTCTGTGAAATGCAACATTCCTTATTAGCAGGCTTGATAGAAAACCTCATGAGATAGAAAGTCTTGTCACTTTATTTGTATGTGCTTTTCTGCATCTTAAGTTGCAGCTTCAGATCCCTGAGGATCATGTGAGGCTCGGTTATATATTAGAGAGCAGTGCTATAGTGCTGCGAGTGTGTAAGCCTAGCAGCTGGGTAGTGTTATGGTTGCTGCTTTCCTGTGCTAAGCTGATTTACTTGTTTAAGGTCTGACCTCATCATCCTGTCAGTATGGATTCCCACCTATACAGTTAGCAGCAGCTTAGCATCGGCTGCGAGAGCTTGCAGTATATTAATCAGAAGAGAGAGAGAGAGAGCTACCGGTATTTGTTCTTTTGTTGTCTTTTCTTAAGAAGAGGAGTTGAAACACAAGAGATAACAAAGAATCCATTTCCTTTCTAAAAGAATAGGCTTTTGTCTTTTTTTTTTTTTTTTCCTGAAAAAAAATGTCAGTCTCTGGAAAGAAAGAGTTTGATGTGAAGCAGATCCTGAGGCTCCGCTGGAGGTGGTTCAGTCACCCCTCGCAAGGCTCCACAGGCACGGGGGGCTGCCATCAGCAGGAAGGATATGAGCACAGAGGGACACCGGTTCAGAACAGGTTGAAGAACCACTCTCGGGACAGAAATGGGCTGAAGAAAAACAGCAGTCCTGTCCACCACAATATACTGGCACCTGTGCCAGGTCCAACCCCAGTGCACCATCGATCTATTCAAACCTGGCATCAACAAAATCTCATAGAACGGCTTCGATCAAATGAGGATATTCCCAAAACAAGCACAGAGGAAAACTGTGTCAAAGAAGATTCAGGTAAAACCACGCAGGAGTTGCAGATGATCACAGAAGAGAATTCAGATGAATCTGCAGAGAGGTAGGAGTTTTAAAGTCTGCACTTAGAAAGCCATACTTCTATACAAGTTATTCCCTGAAACTGTTTTTGTTTTTAAGCAGAGTTCCTTACTGCATTAGTCTCACTTTATATATGTGCACACCCACACTCAAATGAAGAGGAACATACTCACATTAAAAAAATGAAAAGGAACATTGTCATGAAATTTTGATCTTTGCTTAAGATACATAACTATTCCATAAAAACAAAATCTGCCAGTTTGTCAAATTTTCCTTTTTTTTACAAGTTTACAGCATATTAATTTTTTGTCTTGATTTATTATGCTTAAGTTCAATGAAAAAATAAGCCTTCCGAAATGTTGTCCTCATTCTGACTTTATCAGTGGGTGCAACTTTCACAAATGGGAACTGATGGAGGTGCACAGTCTGTGAGGTTGCCATCAAATATCTCACTGCTTTTTTTTTACTGCTTCCTTGGCAAGTACATAAATAACCTTGAACTAAGTGGAAAGGAGGCATCATTACTTGCTTTTTTTAAAGGTTTATTTGAAACCACATTGCTTTCACAGCTTGTTTAGTATACTAAGAGACAATTTCTGCAAGGTCAGGTGAAAAAACATTACAGCTATGGGACCTTAAACGTGTAAGCACAAAGGGAGAGCTATTTTTAAGATGTTAATAAAGAGAAGAAAATATTAATACAAGTTACATGATTAATCATGCCCTTTAATTTATGATTATTTTTTTTCAAGATTGATGTCAGTTGCTTATACAGCAACAATTTTAGCCCACGTTTACCCCACCTTGGACTCTAATTATGCATTTATAATGTGATTATTTGCACCATTTGATGAGATTGCCATCAGTCTTTGGGAATAATTTAGGTTACCTGCATTGCATTTAAATATAAATCTATCTTACTTGAAGTTATAGTTTCTCTTGGTAAAAACAAAGCTGACAGTTTGTATATTTTTAGCAGTTATTATTTTTCAAGTTGTACATCTAGTATAGAGAACACCTGCAGACTGGACAGAAAAAGAAAGGCATTCCAAAATGTCATTTTGAAAACAGTACTAGTAGTCCATATGTACTACATAAAATCATTACCAAATAAAATCAGTGAGGTAGGAGTGTACTAGTTTGTAATGCCTAAGAAGCATATTCTTAGTATAACTTGTTTCAGATAACAGTATAAATTTACTGAAAAAAAACCCCCAAAACTTAGGCACACCGTAGAGAGAAAGTCAATTTAATTTGAAGAAAAATAAGGAACACTGAATAATCAAAATAAGAGTCTATATCAGGTGAAGAAGAAGGTTAAAAAAGCATAATGAATTCAGTCTGGAAGGTAATAAGTCACTATCTTCTAAAATAACATGTGACATTTTCTCCAACTATATATAAACTTTCTGCGAAGACCTCACGAAGTTTGGTGCCCTCATATTCATTGAAGTTTAAGTTCTTCTCTTGAGCTATTTAAATTTGCAGCTTTTAGAAAAGTTTTGGGAATGTATATATCTCATAAAGTATTGTTATATTCAAATAAGTGTATTTTCTG
The DNA here is from genome assembly GCF_963924245.1 of Chroicocephalus ridibundus. Classification (NCBI taxonomy): domain Eukaryota; kingdom Metazoa; phylum Chordata; class Aves; order Charadriiformes; family Laridae; genus Chroicocephalus; species Chroicocephalus ridibundus. Next base: position 16,710,089 of record NC_086292.1, read on the forward strand.
TAAAGTTATCAGTAAAAGCTTCTTATGCATCTTGTAGGTTAAAACCTACCTTAACATACACCTTAAAAGGCTGAATTTGTAAGAAATTGTTTAGAAAGTGATTCATGACTATGAGTTTCTGTATAATTGAAGTTTTATTCCAAGGAAATAAAATAGATCATTAAAAATGCCTTAAAATATCTCCAAATTCTTAAATATGTACCAACAGAAATCATTAAGTAAATCATTGTTCTCTTCCCCTGTAGCATCCAGCACAGGCCACACATGAATTAACATGCTAATTGATTGGGTAGAAATGAAATACTGAGGAGAAGAAATAAAGAGAAGCAGCCTGATATCTATCTATATCTAGTTGCTGGATATATTTTCATCTCTACAGAATAACGCCTCAGTTTATACCTTTGAAATCATCCTTTTAAATAATTTTGGGCCTCCTTTTTCTTTAGAAGTTCCAAATAGTTATAATCAAGTGTAATCAATGGGATCTGCTAGTAATTAACACATCTGAAAAATCAGACATTTGCAGGATAGCCTGACTCCATCTCCTTACACTATTAAAGCCACTGCATAATGAACTGTACAATTATTGCCACCATATGCTCTTTCACATTTCCACCTGAGGACACCAAAGACAATCTCATACAAATTTGCCTTTTATTCCATTAAAGGAATTGTATCTTCAGAGTGGTTGTCTCTAATCCAAAGACTTTACCTCTCCCCATTTTTAGCTGGACTCTAAAGCAGGACACTGCTACATGTCACTTGGACATGGAAAATAGTAGAAAAGGATAGAAAATTAGGCCCAAACCTCAATTTTGAGCAGACTATGAAAGCAATTTCTGATATCAGCTTAACACTTCCTACCAAAGACATGAAAGCAGTATACTCAGTTTCTTCAGAAAAAACTTGAGATGCCTTTCTCTAGAACCGTCAGGACTTTATGCTTTCAGTGATACAAACGTAGCACCCTGGGGTTTGATGAAATAAAGCTTGTTTTTTGAGGAGGAAAGGTAAACAAAAAAGTTCCAATCAGTAGTTCCATTTTGAATATACTTGTTTTCAATATTTCAATCAATACACTTGTTTCTGCTTTCTTCAATCTTTTTTGGTACTCCTGTACCCAAATTGAATAGCGCCTAAAGAACCCCTTCTGACCTACGGGCTTGCTCCTGAATGATATCCCATGACAAAAGACAGGCAAAGTAAATGAGGGCTTAAGTCACCAAAACTCATTAGTTTTGTAGTAACAGTAGCCAGTTAAGGTGTGGCCAAGCAATAAATGCTAGCTGCATAACAGATAAATAAATTGCTTATTGGCACAAGGTTAAGTAAAGCCTCCCAGCATGCCTTGGGACCGTCTAATCCAGCATTGCTAAGGGAACATACTCAAAAGGTATCAGACAGTCTTCTAGAAGCACCTAAAATGACGGGCTCTGACCTGTTATAAGATGTTACGGAAGTCTTATCTACAGTTTTGAATAAAGCCTAAGAGTGGAAGATACACATTTCATTGACCCAGTCTGATTCTCACCAATCTACTCCTTGAATGAGGACTAGGGCCTTTTCACAGGTGAAGAACAGAGAAATTAGCTAAAACCTGAAGAGATACCGAGTTATTTTGTTTATTTGTACACTGTATTTCCCATTATAAAATATTGTCGTATTACTGGGCTGGTCATAAGGCTAAACCAGCAGAATATGGCCATGCAAATGAAGAGTAAAAGCCTTCAAAGATTTCAGGTTTGGCTTAAAGTAAGTATGAGCTTAAGTGAGCTCTGAAACAACACATTGTAAACATACTGTGAATTGCTTTGATTCAGAAGGCACGGTTGTGGATTTTTGTGCAATTTAGCTTGTTGATGATCATCTCTGACGTACTCACAAACTGAAAAAGCGCTGGTACCTCCTAATAAGAAGAATCCATAATACTGAATTACCTTGATTGCTTCCCTTGATAACGTTTGGACTCACAGACATGACTGTATTGACCTTTCAATATGAGCGCTATGCCTGCTATTTATTAACATTATGTTACATAGCCACATCAATTTATACATGCTTGCTGGGAGATATATTATGATTCTATATGCATACTGTTGAAGACCAAGTGTGCTGGTAAGGATGCGTGTACCTCTATTCCGAGTTGCCCAAAGGCAGTTAGATTTCAGTAATGAATGTAGCATCCATTCATCATTTTTCTCTTATGCGTTTTTTCTAATTATGTGGCTGAAAAATTGCTGACAAACCCTAGTTTGGTTGACAAACCCTAGTTTTGCTAGAAATACATGCTTTCTAATTTCCCATATGAGGCAAAATATACTTCTAATTAATTTTAATAGAATCTTTTGATATCATACTCTCAAGCTGTTGGTACTGATGTACATGGAAACAGATAGTCAGGAGGAGTATCTTATTAATTGAAGCAATGCATTTTCTGTAGCGACTATTTATGATGTTCAGTTATTTTGCTAGTTCCTATTAAGACAGGTAAACTCATCCATCTAATTGTCTTTTTTTGTTGTTTTTGTCAGCCGTATGGAAATCACTGACAGACCATTTCCCTTACTGTCTCTGACATATACATATATAGACACATACAGATACATGACTATTCTGGATATTATCCCTTATATGAGGGGTTTCCCTGCAGTTCCATTTTTATTTCCAGTAGCAGATAATAGCCTTGGCTCATATTCCAGTGTGAAACAAAGGCACCACCAAGAAAACATACTCCTTTAATTGTTGCAGTATCCCAGAATATATTGAACAGGTGGAAATGATTAAATCATTGTTCAGTGCCAAGGCCCAATTTCTTGCATATATGATGCCATTTTTTTGGTTAGCTAATGTGGCACAGATCAAGGACACATGCTGTCATGTTTCCTTCTGCTGAGCACTTTTTTGGGGAGAGCCATTACACTACACATTCATCATGTCCTCTATGTCCTCTAAAGTTTTTAACAGATACTCACTGAAATGATGCCTGCTTAATTTTTCAATACAAAAGATCATTTCCAAAAAAGAAAACATGGTAATTTTATCATGTTTAAACACGTGATAATTTTACTGGTGAAAACGGAAAATATGAATTATTCTATGAAACCACTGGCCAGACCAGGTTGAGAGGGTTTTTTTGCATTGCACAGTACAGTTCTGTGTATCCAAAAACTGATGATCCAAATAAGCACAGCAAATAAGCACTAATTCACGAGAATGACTGATAATGAATGACAATGCATCTAGTAAATGGAAGGACTACGATGTATCCTTTGCAGAGAAGATGATAAAGCACTGCAGTCAGAGTAGTACATCATGACAGTATTTTCCCCTCACGAGTAAGAATTCAGTTTTGTGAACCATCTCTGATGCCTAAGGCAAAAGTTTAGAAATGATTATTCCTAATCTCACACAGCAACAGCCTTTATTTGTAAATGAAAGCATAACTGCTCCAATTCTATTTTCACTGAACTTCCAACATTATGAAAAAAACCTTTCAAAAATCTTAACTTTAACAAATAAAAGGTTTGCAAACATAATAAAGAACACTGGACATCAGACAGCATATCAATCCTTCTATGACAAAGTTGGATCAACTATATTTAGGCGCTTCCTTGATTATCTGTAGTACAATTTAAGATCATTATTTCCTTGATCTTTCCCCCCTGGATGTAGTTAGCATATTGTTCCCCTTGTTATTCTTATTCCCACACTATTCTTCTTTACATCATTCATTTATATATTTGAAAACTGCTTTAAGTCTAAAGAGATGCAATTTTTGCAGTCTTCTTTCAGACGTCCTATGCTAGACAACTATGATGATTTTCATTGCTCTCCTGACTTTCTCCAGCAACTCTGTCTGTACTTGCAGTCCTCTGGTCAGATCTGGATACATTCTGATTAAAGCCTGACAATTTTAGCACAGAGGGCATGAGTATTTACATGTCATTCTGACTAAAAAAGCTGTTTGAATATCCTGCTCAGTGGTTTTTGTTATCAACAGTATGGTACTGTTGCTCACGCCTGGCTTGTGATTCATGTGAGCTTCCTGACCCTGTACCAAAGACCTGTTCCCTAACCATATGTCATTTTTGCAGTCATTTGTTCCTAAATACAGTACTTTGCACAAATAAATTCCATCTTATATTTATCAGATGTCTCCAATTTGCTGAGTTAATATTCAGTTCTGATCCTATTTAATGTCTCTGATTTACTGATTTAATATTCAATTCGTATCCTATGTCCAACATACTTGCAGCTCTTCTCAGCTTGGCCTAATCTTCAATTGTAATGAAGTTCCTACCGGACGACTTCTCTTTATTTCCTCTTATCTCCAAATAATTTCGAAAATTTATGAAAAGTCATAGTGGAACTTCAGTGGAAAGTTCCTTAGGCACCCAGTTTGATTTGGCTTCCTATTTATCAGTAAACCATTTATAATTACTTTAAAAGTATGATTTCAAAGCAGTTTCGCACCCATACCATAATGGTTTACTCCGAAGAGTACTTCAGGTTGAACTTAGTACCATCTCATATGAGACAGTGTCAAAGAATATTCTCATGTCCAAGATATAAATAACAACTACTTCTTTTCTGTTTTCCATAATGCCTACTACAACCTTTTAATGAAGGATTTCAGTTTATTTGGACATGTTATGCTTGCCAAATTCTTGCTGACTGTTACTCTTCTCTTTTATTTTAAGTGCTTAGAAATAATAATTATATTACTTCTACACTGCAGAATTTGGCAAGAAATAAGAGCTAGGAAAAGAAATTATGTTTCTGTTTTGTGAAGAATTTTGAGGTTTCTTTAATACTTATAATAACTTGATATATATTCAGCAGTGTTCTTTAAAAAGATTATTTTATGCCAGTCTGCTATAGATGGCCAAATTGCTTCATTACCACTTCAGGGCCAAGCAAAAACTAATTGTCTTCTAAAAATGACCTTTAACTAAAGGTCAAAATATGAATTTGAAACTGGAGACATTTGAAATGGGTTATTTAAGATGCTGTAGCTTATCTCCTCTCAGAAGTGATGCTTGAAAAGCTCATGTGGCCTTTCAGTGCTTTAGCACAGTGGAAGAGCAGTTTGCAGCAGGGGACATTATAAGCAACGATGGTTGATGAACATCTCATTGGCATCACTGAGATGCTGCATCTGTTGGTGCCAGAGATTACTTTACTTTTACTTAAGAACAAAGGCACATGCATACTTTCAAAGATGAATTATTACAGGCAAGGCAAAAAATACCATTTAATAGTAATTTAAGAAACCAGGACAATTCTACTCATTTCAAAACAATTTCTTTATGATTCAACTATTTTCTCATTTCCACTCTATACAGCTTGCTCCCAGCAAAGACAGCTGTTAAATTACTTCTTAAAGAGTTATTACTGTTCTTAAAATCACTTCTTAATGTCTCTAGAAAAAGTTAAGGACATGAATAAACACGTGACCAATGCAGAGCAGTTTTTACAGACATACTGAGCATACGCATTTGTAAAATCAACAGGAAATTATATTTTTGTTGAAGCATTCTTGGAAAAGGGGGAGAGAGTTGGCTTGATTTGAAAGTTACAGCTAGACAGCATTCTGAAAGAAATGAACGATTTATTTTCACCATTGTTTTGTGGCTGAATTTTTTACTTTGAACTATTTGAAATACTGTAATGAAGGATTTTACTAAAATCTTTCACATGTAAAGAAATAAAGGTATTTATTATAGTCAAACAGCTAACTTAGCCCAATATATACCAATTGGGTTTAGCTCCTTTCATTCTGCTGGAATAAAGTAATGACACTATATTTAGAGAATGACTATATCAGGTAATAAAATAAACAATATGGCTTGCGTACAGCATACCTGTCAGTGTGCAGGGTAAATGAATACAAAAATGAAGCTGAAGTACTGTCAGGATTCACAGAAAGAGCTTAATGTAAGTATAGGAAATAAACTTAAAAAATAATCTCAAAAGAAAAACTATAACAAAATTTCCTCCTCTGTGAAATCAGACTCCACCTCAGTGACTCTATCATCAGACACACTGGCAAGAGAACTTCCCGCTGACAACAAATATTCTCCCAGTCAACCCCATCCCCTCCTTTTTCCAAGCAAATGCTTAATAGTCAAAACTCAAATCAAAGCTAATTAAAATAGGTAGAACAAGATCTTAGAGCCTGGCTCTTCCCAACAATTCTGTCCATCCAATGGTTATTGGCATAAACCATCTTTCACTTCATTCTAGTAACTGTTTCCATTCTATATGATAAGTCAGGGTATTTCACTAAAAGGATGTCTGAACGATAACTAAAAGTACTTAAAGTAACACCCTACCTAGTAGCCATTACTTCATTTGAGCTTGAAATATATGATACAGTATCTAAATACTACAGTTTAAAAATGTTTTGTCAGGAAATAGGTTCTGCATTCTCATGCTGTGTTCTACCGTTGCACGAGGCTGCCTTATTTAGAAACGAAATAGCACATGAAAGGCACATGATTAGATGTTTTCTTCAGTGTTTTCCCAGCTATCACTCATTTAAACATATTCATTGGAAAAGAAAGCGATGTCTGATACCTGGTTCTTTCTTTGGTTTTGCTATTTATATTTTGAAAATCTTTGGAGAAGAATCAAGATATCTTACCTGTACATTAACATTTGATTTAATCAAATTCAAGCTCTCTCAGCCAGCTTCTAACTTTTTTAATGCATTAGGATCTGAAAATCAGTACTACAGGTTCTGTCTCAGATTTGTTGCTTGGTTCTTATATAAACTCAAAGAAATCACTTAGCCTCTTGCTATCACAGGTTGCTCATGTTAAAGATAGCATTTGATCCCTGTTTTCCTAGGGACACAAAAAGAACTGATCAGTGTTTTCATTCTCAGTAATTTGCCTATAAACTGCTACTCAAGTGGGAAGTGGAATGCATGCAGATTATGATCGATGCATTATACTATATTGTTGCACAGCTTATCTTATGATAATATCACAAAAAAGAATGTCTACTACTATAACTAGTTTTCTGTTACAATAAGCAGTAGACACCACCAATATACTTGCAATAAAATGTTTTGAACAGCAAACACATAGTAAGTACATTTGATAAAGTGGACAGCCACTGTCACCATTTGCTATGCTTCAGTTTACCTGATAAATTAGAAGTCAAGAGGCAGGGAGGCATTCTTGCAAGAAATGGGCATTTTCAAAGCTTGTTCATTTTAATAGAAGTTGAGAAAATGAAGAACCTTTTTGAACTGGGCAAATATACCTTGATTTAAATGGAAATTGTGAGCAAACCACTAAGAAATCCTGGGAGCTGGAGAAAAGCTATTTTAAGCTATTACATATGGTTTGCGTTGCTAGGGAAACCTCTTCTACAGTGTTCATTTAGCACAGATGCTCAGGAAAGCTCTGCGTCTCCATGTCATACTGTTTCAGAATGCTTCAGAATGTGAAGAAATAGAGATGCACATATACACACATGCATACAAAAATATCCCTGTAATTTTATCTTAGTCATGTTCTGTGTCTTTGGTGGAAGTTAGTTCTTTCCATTTCTGCCATGACCACAGTGATAAATCAAAAGCTTAGTAATTTAAAACCTCTGTTTCCAGACTGAGGATATTTGTTCAAACAAAAAATATGGTGTTCTACAGTTTGAAATTATGTTTATAATGGAGAAATATTGATCTAACCAAACATTAATAACTGTAGAACGCAAACTTGCCAGCATCACCTATTTGTGAACAATACTGTTATTTACAGTTCAGAGGGTAAAGTAAGAAAAAGAGATAGCAGGTTAGAGATTAGTAGGGTCTTAGCACCACCACAGTTTTACGCTAGGTAGGAAAGAGGCAGAAATTGTTTCTTTCTACAGAGTAATTTAAATGGAGTAATGAAAAAGATCAGTTATTTTGATCTATTTGTCTATTTGACATCACAACTATAGCTTTCTGGAGAAAATTCGCTCTGTTGTCCAATACACTGGAGAATTTTGTGCTTTTCTGGGTCATGCAGTGTAATTCAGAACATACGTAAACACTGAAATATGACTGTAGCAAGAGTTTTAAACCAAACATACATAAATATCTTTTAGCAAAATACTTTGTAAAAAGCATTTAGATTGAAATGCTTGCTTCCAGTCATGATTTTCCTGACTGTCTCACAGAGGACATTGACAGAAGATTGCCTCCAGTCTATCCAGCTGGTCATTCAGTTTACAGAAAACTACATGCAAAGCCAGTTCTCTCCTATGCCATTACTTACATCCCCCCCACCTATCCCCACCCCTTCTGTGTGCTAGTACAGTGGCTTAGGACGGACTTTTGATCTTTCTAAGATGCTTGACCTCATAAAATCATCCAGCAGTACGGCCAACTCAGTCTCTTGATACATCTTGTCATAGTGGATTTCCAAGCAGTGTAAGACAGCTTCCTGGGAAGCACTGTGATCATGCAGGAGCCAGACTCTTCAATCAGAACACAATGAAGCAGTGAGAAAAGCACAGAAGGGAACAAGGCTGTAAGTCAGGACCAATTTTTTGTCTTAATTTGTTTTTTTCATTCACTTAAAGGATCCCAAATTCATCTATAAAAGAAATTTAGAGTCGCTTGGTTACAATATGCCAATAAAGTTGCTCAGCATGAAGCTCCCATGGCATGACGCAAAGCAATAGAGCTCGTATGTGCCTCTTACCTCCTCATTCAATATGTAGCTCAATTATTAGTTAGCTGTTTAAAGTTTCCTTAGACTTTTTCACTTAGTGTTACCGTGAATTCGAACGTTAATTAACACAATTAGTAAAAGAACAAAGTCAGTTGTTCAGACTGGAAGGACAGTTTGGCCTGTTCAATAGAGCAATAAAGCTCTCATATGCTTACGACCAAGCTATTTGAGCTTTCATTCTAAATCTGGAATCTGGAATTATTTCCTTATATATCTTAAACAATAGATCATGTTTATATCTCATCTTTGAGTTTTCACAAATTGTTTTCTTTTAAGTCTCTACAGTTCCTAAAACATCCTTTGTTGTTCCCCATATGTCAAGCCATTAGTGAAAAGGCTGTTATTTCACTTTTACTGGCTACTGCTGTGACATTTTGTAAATTAATAGTAAAACTCACAAATTTTTACCTTTTCTAATAAGTAGGTTTCAACCATAACTTTTTATATATTCTTTTAAATATTTTCGTAGAATAACATAGCTACGATGTGAAACTTCTAATTTCTAGACTCCTTTCTCATCTGTTACTTGTTTATTCTGTAAACTGTTGCTGAGATCTTTTCAGTTTTCTTATACCCCAAACACTCTCTCTCAAATGCCAGACCAATTTCTAATGTAGGTTATTTGGAAGAAAAACTTGCAATATATTAAGGTTATCTGTGCATTCATGGCAAGATAGAAAGGTAAGACCCCAGCAAAAAAGGGGCCTGACCCAGAAGCAACATAAATATAGTTTCAGCTTTGCCTGTTCAATTTAATATATAAAATATCACATTGAATTTGAGGGAATATAAATTTTATTCAATAAAAAGGTGTTCAGCAGACAGTGTCTAGCAAAAGATGAGCAGAAAAGGCTGCCCTATGCTTAAACCATTTGATTAGCTCTCATTTGATCTTCTCACTGGTGAAAACATGGTCAGTAGGAACATAGTAGAATATATATTATGATATTGCACAAAGATTAAACAAATAATAGCCATTTTCTCCAGTGATAAGAGAAAACTGGGTGAGAAACTGAGCAACTTCCCAAAAGAGAAGCTAGATCATAATAATTTCCAGAGGGGAGCCTCAATGCTTTCAGGAAAACCTTAAAACATTTAGAAGGTAACAGATAAGTGCTTACATCAATCTACCTAAAGCATTTTTACTCTCCATTTGAAATCCTCATTAAGTATATTGTTACATCTTTCCAGTTTTTCGAATTACCAGGAGTCATAGGATCATTCAATCACAGGATGATTTGCGTTGGAAGGGATTTCAGGAGGTCTCTAGTCCTATCCCTGCTCAAAGGAGGGTCAGCTGGGAGAGGAGCCCAGATTGCTCTGGGTTTTTTCCAGCTGGGTCTTGAAAACCTCTATGGATGGAGACCAGACAACCTGATGAATAGTTTTAAGGCATATCTTCGAGCATATTTTCACTGAAACAATACAGATTGCAGGCAACATAAATAATCAATTCTTTCTTCAGGAGGCAGAAAACAAATCTAAGGGAAGATTTGTGGTTTTTTTCTATTGAGATTAGCTATGATAATATATTATTAGAAGAAATTGTGGGCCCACTGTTGAATGAGATAGGAGCCATGGTGACAGAGGATGCGGAGAAGGTGGAGTTACTGAATACCTTCTTTGCTTCAGTCTTTACTGCTCGGCCCAGCCCTCAGGAGTCCCAGGCTTTAGGGAAAGTAACAGGGAAAGAAGAAGACTTCCCCTGGGTTGAGGAGGATTGAGTGAGGAATCAAGTAGCTCAATTAGATATTCACAAGTCCATGGGCCCTCATGGGATGCACCCGAGAGTGCTGAGGGAGCTGGAGGATGTCATTGCTGGGCGGCTCTCCATCATCTTTGAAAGGTCCTGGAGAACAGGCAAGGTGTCTGAGGACTGGAGGAAAGCCAATGTCACTCCAGTCTTCAAAAAAGGCAAGAGGGAGGAGCCGGGGAACTACAGGCTGGTCAGCCTCACCTCCATCCCTGGAAAGATGATGGAACAGCTCCTTCTGGGTGTCATCTCATGGCATGTGGAGGAAAAGAAAGCTATCAGAAGTAGTCAACATGGATTCACCAAGGGGAAATCATGTCTGACTAATCTGATAGCCTTCTATGATGGCATGACTGGATGGATAGTTGAGGGGAGGGCGGTAGATGTGGTCTACCTTGACTTAAGCAAGGCGTTCGACAGTCTCCCACAGCATCCTCATATGGAAGCTTGGGAAGAATGGGTTAGATGAATGGACAGTAAGGTGGATAGATAACTTGTTGAAAGACAGAGCTCAGAGGGTCCTGATTAGGGGTACAGAGTCTAGTTGGAGGTCAGTGACGAGTGGTGTTCCCCAGGGGTCAGTACTGGGTCCAGTCCTCTTTAATATATTCATCACTGACCTGGATGAGGGGACAGAGTGCACCCTCAGCATGTTTGCCAATGACACAAAGCTGGGGGGGTGGCTGACACACCGGAAGGCTGTGCCGCCATACAGAGAGACCTGGACAGGTTGGAGATTTGGGCAGAGAGGAACCTTATGAAATTCAACAAGGGCAAGTGTAGGGTGCAGCACCTGGGGAGGAATAACCCCATGCACCAGTCCAGGTTGGGGACTGACCTGCTGGAGAGCAGCTCTGTGGAAAGAGACCTGGGAGTCCTGGTGGACAACAGGATGACCATGAGCCAGCAATGTGCCCTTGTGGCCAAGAAGGCTAATGGCATCCTGGGGGGCATCAAGAAGAGTGTGGCCAGCAGGTCGAGGGAGGTCATCCTCCCCCTCTACTCTGCCTTGGTGAGGCCGCACCTGGAGTACTGTGTCCGGTTCTGGGCTCCCCGGTTCCAGAAGGACAGGGAACTGCTGGAGAGGGGACAGCAAAGGGCTACCAAGATGATTAGGGGACAGGAACACCTCTCTTATGAAGAAGGGCAGAGGGATTTGGGTCTCTTCAGTCTGGAAAAAAGACGGCTGAGGGGTGACCTTATCAACACTTATAAATACTTAAAGGGTGGGTGTCAGGAGGATGGGGCCAGGCTCTTTTCAGTGGTGCCCGGGGACAGGACAAGAGGCAATGGGCACAAACCTGAGCATAGGAAGTTCCACCTAAACATGAGGAGGAACTTCTTTACCCTGAGGGTGGCAGAGCCCTGGCACAGGCTGCCCAGAGAGGTGGTGGAGTCTCCAACTCTGGAGACATTCAAAACCTGCCTGGACGTGTTCCTGTGCAACCTGCTCTAGGTGACCCTGCTCTGGCAGGGGGGTTGGACTACATGATCTCCAGAGGTCCCTTCCAACCCTATGATTCTGTGATTATCACATGCTTCATTTAGTTATTGTTATATTACAACCCTAGGAAAAGTTGTAATACATATTTTATTGAATAAACATGATAAAATTGCTCTGTTATTTTTGGTAAGATCACATTATAATGCCATTTTGCCTCCCTCCAGCCTAGAATAGTGAATAGTACAGGCACTCCAGGAAAAAATCTGTCCTAATAATATTATAAGCAATTTTTTCCACAGTTCATATCAGTTCCACTTGTGCTTTTCAGCCTTTCTTTATTTTTCTTCTGACTTAATATACTACATGTATTTAGATCACATATTTTTATTCCAATTACAGCGAGCTGACATTGACACAGACTGTGGCTTGCTGGAGCAGTTATCACTATTATCTGCCAAGATAAATGCCAAGTCACCAACGGCATCAAGAGTACAGGTTTTCTTAAGATATATCATCAGAAATAGTGTTAAATAGTGTTAGATACTGCCAAATAAAAGTAGACCTAATAGCCTATCTGTAAGGGTTGTGAAGGCAACTCTCTTTATCTCACAAAGATGCTGTGGACTCATGAATAGAGGTTTCCTCAATAAGAAATTATTTTAAGTTGCTGTCTCAAAACCCTACCTTTATGAGGAAGCATACTCGATGTTCAGTGGACATGAATTTCTGACATTAGCAAAAATGCATATAATGATGAATACTAAGATATTTTTCAGACATTATAAAAGTCAGTGACCAATGATAAGAGCAGGAGATAAGGCACAATAGTCTACATTATCTATAACATTAACAATTCCTTCTGGTATATATAGGAGTGTATTCAGTGTATGCTGTATTTTTTGTACTGACTTCAAAGCAAATCCACTTAATTGAGTCAGGTGTGAATATAGTAAGTTAAGTTGTTTTAATACCTTTCTAGACCTAGGTTTGAGTTATGTTTTCTGACGCAGAAAACTAAAAGATAACAACTAGCTGGAGAATACTTTGGTATCAGAATGTCTGTACCTACGAACACATAGAAATATTTGGCTATAACAGAGGGAAACACACTCAGGGTATAATTACACAATTAAGAAGGAATTGACAAGAGACAAAATTACGTAGCTGATAAAACCTTATAGTATAGAAAACTTAAGGCTGACCATATCTTTACACACATTGTCTCACTCTTTTCTAAAAAAATATGTAATTATGATAAGCTAAAAGGAGAAGTACAAAACCAAAAAGTCTGAAGATCCCAACATCAAACAACCTCAGGTCAGTAGTAAGAAGAGTCTTACCAAAGAAGTAGGTGATTTTGATTTTAATCACTTCCTTATATCCTCTGTTAATCCTGAGCTATAGATTTACAAACAATAGATCTACGAAAATAGAGTTACAAAATAGATCTACAAAACAGATTTACAAAAATAGAGTTACAAACATTCCCTTTCCCCTAATTGGGAGAGAAGGAACAGTAGCTCTGAGACTGATCTGTTAAATACTCTTACAGCACACCTGTTGAACAGGGCACACTGGCTAAATTGGTTAAGAATCACACTTTTTTTTTCCATTGCAGTAGAGTTTAGCCTCAAATGAGGTATCCAGCAGATCAGCTGAATCAGGTGAGGAGATATTTTGGAACAAGCCCATAGAATTTTACATTACTGGGGAAATGTTATGTAAAGTGAAGTAAAATTTCAAGTGGTGCCTTCAGCTAAAGTGGGGATTACCACATTTTCCCATTTAAATCTTTTTATCGCTTAGTTAGAATCGAAACAGATAAAAGTAGAAAAGAAAAAGATGCAAAAATTGAAATGGTCATAACAAGTACAGGAATAGAGTCCCTTTACCTTTGACGAAGTAAAAAAAGAAGTGAGAAGCATGTGTTAAGGTACTATGGTAGTGGTTTGAGTTTTCATAAATCAAGAGGTCCCAAAAAAATCTCACAGCAGCATCCATACCTGATTAGCCGCGGGGCTCGAAACGATAGGGGCAAGGATTGTTGTTATCAAGATGGTTACTCTCTGGCTTTTCAAAATTCTGTTCACTGGAGATGGAACCACTTCACATTCATTGTTTTCTTATACTTGTGTCTCCCAAGCGACTCTTTGTTCCACTTCTCCCAACAACAGTGAAAGGGGACAGCATAAAGCAGGTTTTCTTCCCTACAATCTCTCCCATCAGGAATCTTTCTGAAAGGTGCTTAATGAAGTAAGAAATATGGACTTAATTAGTTTCACCTGTCCATAGTCATGCTTGGATTTAAACCAGGATTTTTTGCCATTGGCTTGTATTTTTTTTTTTGTCCTCTAAATAAAAATGCCACAAGCTCATGTCCAGCATTTAGTCATTACTTTTCATTCTGTACATTTTGACAGCTTGAGATAGTGCTATAATCATGCCTTCTGGTCACATCAATTTTTGTTCTTTAGAAAGATGCTAATCCATTATCTAACCATATTATCACTAGGTACAAGGAAGCTGAGCAAGAAGTAGTCAGCCTCACTGAACTTCTCCTTCATGACTTTTAATTTCCCTCCAACATAATCATGTAATATAAACGTTGGATTAGAAATCACGCGTTGCAGTGACAATGATTCTCCTTCTGTTGGAGTCTGCCTTAACCAAGATAATGAAGCATTCCTCGTAATTTACAATATATATACATCTTGTGTGGTAAATTTCCATGTACAATGACTTTGTATTGATTTTCTTGTTTGTCTTAGGAAAAATTAATGTTAATTAAAATATAATTTGGTTTAAAAGTGAGTTATACAACAATATTCACCATACCAGACATACAACATTTCCACGGAGGGAAACACTTCCTTCTTTTGCAGGAAATAGTTGAATCAGCACATTAGTGGTTAAGCATGCTGGTTCAGAGAAAAGAATAGGATTTTGCTTGCTATAATAAATCACTGCTACAGATCCTAATCATCATGTTATAAAAAACATCATGTCTAATATCTTCAGTTTCTATGAAGTTGCTGCTTCCTACATCAGTATTTAACCTAGTATTTTCTAACCAAACTTAAAAGTTAATTCAAAACCATCTATTGATATCAGTGTATGGAAATCGATTTTATTACGGATGAACCATAGTTACAGAGCAAGATTCAGTTTTTGTAATTCAATTCTTGTAATTTCCTTATCTGTATACAGCATCTGCTCAACTTTGTGTAGTTATGAAGGTAGTTATAATGGAATGGCATGCAGACTTTTCATCTGGTTAATGCTAAAATAATTTTCAGCAGTTACTTGTTATCTCAAAATACCTACTTTAAAACTTTCTATCTGTGTATAGTAAGATGATAGTTCTTATATCCATGCAAACAAAGAGCAAAAAGTGAACTCAAGCATTGTTTATGATTTGAGAAAAAAGGCGCATTGGTATTTGAAATACGTAGCTTCCACTACCTTGGGCAGTATCAGAACAAAAGTTAATTTTAAGATGGTAATATACATACTCCTGTCTTTTTACCGGAAATGTTTCACTTAGTTATTATTTATTCTCTATTACATAATGTAAATGAATACAGTGTTAATTCTCCTATAGAATAATGTTCTTGAATGGTGATTTAAGATGGTATTAATTTAAATTACTTGTCTGAGATACTCACTTCATCATTTAATACAGACATATATCTATTATAATAAAACACTCATGGATGTACAGGCAGGGTGCTCTCCAGACTGATTAGATATTGCTGGAGCTCCAATTTTCAAGAAGCTATCTCACGCTATGGAAATAAGTGTTCTTAAGTAATGCCATCATAATGTTTATAGTAAAGTTTCATATTCAGATTAGTCTGAATCAGGAAGAGAATCATTATTTAAAATGAAAACTCCTACTATATTACAAATTTCAACACTGACAGGTCGCTGTGACAGGTCCCTACTTATATTGTGTAATCCAATGGCGATCAAATATCAGAAGAAAGATTTGCTAATTTTTGCTCCTACAGTCCTTTTAGTAAATTCAACAATTTACACTGGCTCGTTAGAAACTTTGCACTTTGGACATCTATTGCAGATCTGTGGATTTCACTCCCAGTGGAGCTGCTCTACCACCCTGAGTCCTTTTGGGAAGGCAATGTGGGGTACTGCATGCAAAGCTACAGAGGCCAACAGGACTCACTCCATGGCCTTTCCCAACCTATCATTCTGACTCAAGAGAAGTGGAGGCCAGTTGACTCCTTATTCTAATGTCTCTTGAAATTTGGGAATGGGTCTGCAATAAACTGCTGAGCAACTTTCAAAACTGAGACCCAAAACTCAGGAACAAAATCCTATAGGCAGTGACTCTTGAATAGGCATTTATATAATAGTGGAATTTTTAAATGTTTTTCTCGAGCAGTTGAAAAAAGTACATTCACATAGTACTAGAGTGCAACTAAAGAAGATCTGGACCAGATCTTACTGTGCTTTTCCACAGGAATAAAGTACATAAACTATTTACCATGTACATAGGAATATCCCATTTCTTATTTATCTATATACAGCAAATTGTGCTCATAAAACTCTACTGTAGACACAAGGTGCCAATAAAGGAATGCATGAAGGTTTCAACAAACTGTCTTCCTAGTAGCAAAAGATCAACAACTGAGGGAGTACACATGCTAGTAAGAACAATCTGCTCTGCAGTGAGCCTGGAAAATAATTTTATAGTTAACCTCCTCTGTTAAAAAAATAAATATACAGTTTCCAAAGGAGAACCGCTTACTAGGGAGAGTGTTTGGATCTACCCCTCTTTGTTACAGTTACATGAAATCATGATGTGGCCACAGCTGATACCAGCATAAAAGGCTGGAGAGGCTCAGCAGTCTGTTTGGAGCCTCTGTTTTCCAGTGGAATTACCCCACCAAATATGTGCTTTCTATTCATAGGAGAATTCAAAATATCGTAACCCAAAACCATCCTGATATGAATCATATTTGCTTTCATCTGTATATTAGAACAAAACTCAAAACAGCTATAGTACTTTCAGTGGTATGCTGAAGCTCCTGTGTTTAATTATATGCACAGTTGTACTTGTAATCCCAAATGGGAAAAGTTATTTTAGCTAATGCCAACTGAGAAAAGTGGCAGGTTTATGATAATACTCGCAAGAAAAAAAATTTAAAAACAGGCAGTTTCAAGAGCTCCACATTCTAAAGGAATCGTCAGTATGAACTTTCAATTTAGATAGGTTAGAAATAAGCAGTCTCTCCATTGGCTTAAATAATTATACATTTCAATTCCTTATTTCTTAGGTTGCTACATCATTTTCTGTCATTGTTACTACCTCACGTTACTAGCTCAGCAGTCATCAAGATATAATACAATTTTCTATGCTCCTTTGGATCAAAGTTTTTTATCTATGCTCTAAAAGTTTCAGCACAATCTGTTGTTTCTTGTTATATCTGTTATATCTAAAAAGAACAAATAATAAAGGAGACAATTGCAGTAGAAATTTTAAGGCAGAGGTTGGGACAGTAACTGATGCGGCATAATTATATCAGCAAGCAATTAGTACAGGTGCATCAAGTTACCATCATTTTGTCTGTGTTCAGAAATGGCTTCCTAACTAAAATATTTTTCTTATTTCTCAGCCAACTGATGTGGTTTATCTCTAACAGATCCTACAGTCCTATAATTTGACCTAGGAAAATGGCATCTCTCAATCTCCAACCCCAGGACACTGCCCGAGAGAGAGAGGGTCAGAGCTCAAACAGCTGCACAGGAGAGAGTCTGCCTATGTGGGGGCTGACTCCAGTTTTCTTGAATAAACAGAAACAAAAGAGAGGGAAAAAAATATGACGAGTTGCACTGTAAATATTGCTGCACAAACAAACTGAACTGATGAAGTTGCAGTTTTGTCTCATGTCTTGTCACCACTAAAGCAAATACAGTGCGCCACAAAGCTGAAGTCACATTGGTGTTTTCAGCTGTGATAAAGTCCTAAGAATGTCTAATGTCTCTAACTGGTATCCAGTTTGCTGCTGACAGGTGGTATGATTTACAGTGCAGAGGTAAGCTGATCCAAAATCAAAATCTGTAAGTAACACTGGTAACTGAACTGTTACCTGATTAAACTTCACAAATTGATTAAACTTGATTAAATTTCACAAATATTATAGCAGGTTAATTAGGTACATTCAACAAACGTCCAAGAGAGAAGTGGTCACCATAAAAATATAAATAATAGCCTTATCAAGAACAACAAAATTAAAATACTGCATTTCATCACCTGGTTTTCATGCAATACTATGCTTCTAAGCTTCCTTATCATCAGGGTTTGTTTTCTGGATTTTGGCCGTAGGCACACTTAACGAGGCACTTTAAGAACATACTGAATTTTAAAAAGGACGTGGCAAATAAATGGCATTTATGTTTTATCATGTTCTAATTAAATAATGAGGAAAATTGAATTTATCCTTTATATACTGATTAATGAAAAGTGCTGGTCTGATTAATGAAGAGTACTTTATGAAGACAGAAAATAATTTTAACATAATTCAGAAATTTAAATAATTGTAGGCCTGGAATGAACCACAAAACTCATCACATCAGTTCTCCTGACCAAAGAAAAGATGAAGTTTTACTGCCACAACATCATTTTTGAGTCACAGCTTGTTTGGGGTCCAGTATAATCTAGCTGTTACCTCAACTGTCATTTCTTAGCTTGTGTTTCATTCAGGTAATTACTCACATGCAAGTCTCAGCATGTCTTTGTTAAGTAAAAATGTGGCTAAATTTTAAAAAGGACAAAGGCAAAGATGGCTCTCTGAGTTCAAATTCTGTTCTGAAAAAGTTTGTGACTTGCTATCATATATTGATGTAACACTTAAACTTTATTTCTATCTTATGCTTGTCTGTAATAAAAACATGGCGCAGCATAGAAGCAGGATTAGCCTGGAAGGCATTCCGAACATTGTCTGCCTTTGGAAGTCAATCCCTGATAAATTTGCAGTAGTAGCTATACAAGTTGTTCATATCTCTTATATTTATCACACTTAAAACATGCCATCCTAGCTTGATTTTGAAAGCATCATGTGAAATAGTGTCAGAAGTCATCCAGAAGTCAAGATGACTTCTGACAACTAATGTTTTTCTCGGAGTAAGCTTTGTTATCTCGTAAAAAAAAAAAAAAAAAAAGTTGTTATGACATGATTTGTTCTGAACAGCTATGCTGGCTGGTATTTATCTCCTTGTTATCATCTAGACACTTAATGCTTTTTGATTATTTCTTCAAGTTTTCATTTTATATTGTATGTTTCAAAATTTCATTCCGCTTCTGTTTAAAAATGGTGCTGTATTTTCACTGTCCTCCAGAAATCCTTACAGGAAAACTGAAATTATTTCACTTGGCTCTCTAGCTAAGACAAAATTCATAGAGTTCATCTACTTTGGAATCATTTAAATATCAATTTATCTCTGCTCTCTCTAGGCTAATCCACGTTCTTAAGCCATTATTACTAATGCCAATGGTGTTAACACAACTCAGTATCCTAGTGAACGCTAACGCAATGATGACATTAAGCAATTTGGGTTCCTGATTCTTCAGAATAGTTCATTGATAATTTCCCCTCCTGACTGAGTGGAAAACTAATTCCTTGGTCATCACAGGCCTAATGCACTTTTGGAAACTTTTATTACTCAATATTCAGATTTTGTTTGTCCAAAGTTGTACACATTTTATAGAAAACAAATATTTCTTCATCTTCTACATGCTTCCTTTCTGAGTAGGTTCACATCAACCTTGAGTTCTCTAAATGTATTATCCTCACCACACTAACCCACACCGCACAGAAGATGATGTGACAGGTAGACATATTCATACATTCCCAGCTAGCTTGCCCATCTTGGTACTACAGTCCACAGCATCCCCCCTATTATAATTCAACATAAAGGCACCAGACTGAAGGATATTTTTGCTGACTTTTTCTTCAAGGTCCCTCTGTCCTCTTTAGTTCACTGATCCCCAGTACTGTATTCTGAAGGTCAATATTTGAGTTGTCTGCAGTGATAGTTCATACGCTAAATAAAATATATAAATATTTATCATTGAATTTAATTTTCCCTTCCATAATGTACTATAGCTACCATTTTGAATCAGCTGCTGAAGATAAACCAGCAATTATAATATTAATATTAACATTAACAAAGTTAATGGAGTGCTTTTTTTTGCTTCCAGTTTTTTTCAGTCTATGAAGACATTTGTCTTTGAAATAATTAATTATGTTAGCAGTATTCCTGCTGTAGTTAAAGGTCACTCTACAAAACATGTGAGAAAAGTACCCAGGACTGAAGGAAATTATTAGACTTTAAGTGCCTTTGTAAGTATTTGCAGTTTAAAATGTAAAAATTATTGTTCTACCCACAAATATATAAACGCTATGGGTAATTAATTTCAAGAAACTAGCACTGTGCATTTGCAATAGGGATGGTTGAGTATTATTTTAGTTGATTTCTGCAAAGGCCAAGGATAAGCCCAATGTACTACATACTTAAATGCAATACTTCAAGTGGATATAATGAATATGAAAAAAAGATTTTTGAAAACATAATTTTCTGAAAAATGTTAAAGAACGCTTTAGAGGTAAGTAGCAAAACATGAATGTTATAGAATATGAATTTGGCGTCAAGTAGCTGATGCAAAACTAATGAGCATATAATCCAATTTTGCAGCTTCTTCATTTTCAATGAAGCATTGAAAGAAAACAAATAAAAAAGTGTAGTCATTAAACTCACTGAGACAAATTAATTTTTGTAAGCTGTAAACTACAAAGGATACACATTATAGGTGAACTTGATTTGCCCCTTTTTCTTCATTAAAAAAAAAAGAAAAGAAAATGCATTTTAAATTGTAATAAAGAGCTTCAGAAGAAAGCTAGAGTTTATTGCACTATTTTGGCATATCTTAATGTGTTTGCAATTAGTAGTACAATCTGAGGTTGGCTAGACAGAAAGACATGTGAACATACCGTGCACACGTGCAGTGCGTCTGAGAATTTCAGATGCATCAGGTCTGCTGTTTCTCAGGTGATGTATACGTACACCTCGGGCCTGACATACCTCAGTTATACCAGAAATAATGCGTCTCTGCAGACTGTAATGATATTACACATCCAGTGAGTTTGCCTGGGCCAGGCCTGAATGAATATGTTGAACTCTGGTGCATCTGAAAGGCACCAAGCATACTGGGGATCTGAAGGCTTTTCACATACCAGTGCCCAAAAGATGCCGTATTCAACATGGGCGGTGGAATGTCTATAAATGCAATATATAAATCCAGAAAACTTCATACTGATAGATTTTCAGATGGAAAAAAGAGATAGGTCTGGAAACACCCAGATACAGAATAGCCATACCAACTATGATTTTGTTCTGTACCATTCTGAAAAGAACTGACGTACAGTAACATTCTTGTACTGCAGAGGGGATGGAAAACTCTATTATGGCTCAGTTCAATACTACATTATAATTTGATTTCTAATTATCCTCCTTGAATTCTGATTAGCTATTTAATGAAGCATGATCTCTGAAAATGCATGATCTAACTTATCTCTGTTTTCTGATAATGTTACTGATTCAACATGATTTACTAATTTTTATTTCTGTATTTTCTGAACTAGATGTTTAATTGTGAATGTAATCCAATATTCTGCTAAATTTAATACATTAATTTCATGTAGAGATTTTATCTCTCCTAATCATTTATGAATATGCATTAACAGTATCAAAGACAACCAGTAAATTTAGTCAACAAGCTGCCATTATTTCCTAGTTGGGCTTGGAAATTTAAATAACAAGTGCTTTACATTTTAATAGTACTTGATATTAAACTGAGAAAACATTCTTCTAAAAAAATTTTTAACTAAAATAGTGTTTAAGATTGCAGCATTTGAAAGATATGTGACATACATGTATATCAACAAATGCATTACTATTTTACTAAAAACAGATGAATGTAAAAATAAATATTTTTCTAAGAAAATATGAAAAAAGTGTTTCAATCTGCAACATAACCCATAATAAAAGGCAGTAAGGAATGATGTCTTAAAAATACAGTGAGATAAGAGAAATTGTGAATATAGTTTTTATGGGTATTATAAGTGGAACAGCTAACAGAATTCTGGAGTGGAAGGAACACATTTATAGTGTAAATTCCATGAAAAGGCAGAGAAATTAGTTCATCTTTATTATTTGCATTCAGATTCTAAAGGCTATATAATGTATTGATTTCATTAGCTTTTAATTTGGTAATTTGCCTAGAATTATATGGTCCTTGTCAAATTTTCTTCTGATTCATTTGCATTTACTAATGTAATCTAATGTAAAAAGTACAAAGAGAAACAGAAATAAGACCTAAAGACATTCAACATCCAAAAAATTCATCCCAAAAGATATTTTAGCTATTGGTACCACAGAAAAATAGGTTTGATTTTTATGTATTCTGTTTGTGAATGATCAGGAGGCTGCATTTATCACATGTCAATGCTGTGCAAACCCTGCATGATTGACACAAAACTGTGAGGAATTAGAAAACTCAGCAGCACAACCTAATACAGTTAATTGTGGGAAATCTGCAGATATCACAAATGGAAAAAAAATGGAAGAAAGCATAGTAAGACCAGGATCATATGAGCTTTATAATTTCAAACAGTTCTGTAATGCCATTTGAATGTTATCAGGGTTTATAATGTTGCACTCATCGCGCTGCCTCTTTGCCTTGCAGGCTCTCAACAACCAGCAGCTCACTGCTTGGAATGAACACCAATGGCTCAGATGAGTATTTCCAGTCTACAAACCACGCAGAGCAAACTTTCCGCAAAATGGAAAATTATCTGCAGCAGAAGCAGCTGTGCGATGTTCTTCTCATAGTTGGCGACCAAAAGATTCCAGCTCACAGGTACACTTCCTAGTGTTGTTTACGTGCCTTCAAAGCCTGCAGTTTCTAAATGCTGGGTCAGTTTATGCCTACCCTGTTTAGTTATGAATGAATGGTTACTATAACTAGGACATCAACAACAATGAAATAAAATGATGTGATCAATGTTTCATATTCATTATTTCAGAAAGAATGACATTCTAATATGAATCATTGATATTGTCCATCTTCCCTTCTTGCTGCTGTCAAACTATAGCGAGATCAGCAAAGAAAATCTGCCCGAACAAGCACTATGGGAGAAAATTAGATTACTAATTACCCTTTTAACTTCATTGCTCACTGCTATAAGATTTGAAACCTTTGCTAAAGATAACATTTCTATTGCACACGCAATTTATTATATAATAATACTGAATTTCATGCTTGCTATTGAGATTATGAAGTAATTTGCAGTCCTCCTAAAATGCTTTTATTTCAAGGTTGGTTCTCAGTGCAGTGTCTGATTATTTTGCTGCAATGTTTACTAATGATGTGCGTGAAGCAAAACAAGAGGAGATCAAGATGGAGGGAGTAGACCCTGATGCGCTGAAAGCTTTGGTGCGCTATGCCTACACAGGTAATTCTTCCTCCATTATCCACATCATTTTTGTAAAGAAAGATAAAATCCATTCAATGCATATGTAATTGTCACGTCTTCCATTTCATACTGGTATATAAGTACATGCATATGTGATATAAACCTTTCTCCAGAGAGGATGAATAAATTTTACTTTTTTATATAATAACTTATTCTAAAAGATATTCAGAAAAGTTAACATATAAATTCGTATTGAACGTCTCTAACTAGATAGAAATTATTTTAGGAATTTTAATGAGAGAAGAACATATTTTGCCTGTTGCCACCTTGTGTAGCGACCCAGAGTAGTGTACTATGAACCGTCCTGTCATGGGCAGCTATACAAACGGTCTGCCTGGGTGGCAGTCGTTTGGCTCGCTCAAGGCTCTTGTGTAGGAATAATCTGAGGAAAACAGGAATATGATTACACCCAGGAGTAGAGCAAATTTTACCACAAGAAAGTGCCACCACATTCTGAAAAAGGTTTATGTTCTCTTGAAAAAATATAGCAATTTTATCAAATGAAATTAAATATTTTAATACCAGAACGCTGCATATATATTTTTCCCCTAATTTATTTTCTCCCATTTTCAACATTTACCCCTGTATTTCTGAATTTGAAATGGTTGAACCAAATAGCTATAAAGACCAAGTCAGAGAACTGTGAAATCCTTTTCATCTGCTCTATATCGAACAGGGGTAAATGCTGTAGAACATGACCGTTATGTCAGTATATATTACAATCAGAAACATTCAGATCATTCAAACCTAAGCAGATTCTGGAAGTCTGCACATTCTGGTATTTGGCAAGCCTCTCGGTGCAGATGGCAGCTACTCCAGCCAGAAAGGTAAAAGGGAAACCCTATTTCCCCTACCGAGGTGTGCATAAACTGATCCATCCCCTCAGCTAACTGCTGTTATCAATAACTTTCCCTAAATCCTTGTCATCTGCCATCCCACACAGGACATTGCTTTGCTTTTGAATGAAGTAACACAATTTTGATACTGCGACGCGGAGGTTGGAAGATGTATCAGAAGTATCTATCGATATTTTTATTGTACTTTAAAAGGGCTTAGAATAATAAAAAAACACAGTAAAACAAAGACCTCGTTATATTCAACATATTGGCATTAGCATAAATGTTAAAAGTAGGAGACTTCACTTGCTATGTGTCAGGCACTTCATAAATCTGGACTGTTGCATAGAGAGAAATCCCAAGAAGGTTAACCAATCTGCAACCCAGTTTGGAAACAAGTTTCTATACACAAAATAGACCTTGTTTGTGGGTACAAACAAGGGGATAAATATAGAAAGCCAGAGGGAGTGCTGCATAACTTGTATAATGCAGTGATACTGGGGCACTGTATTACCCGAGGAAATAGATTAGCACAAGCGCAAAGAAGCTGGGTGGTGGGCTCCTTATTATCCACATGCATCTCAAAATCATCCCACGATTAAATTTAACCTCTTTCAGTTTACTTAATGCAAAAGCATATGAAAGAACATATATAAGACTACAAAAGCAAATGCCAGTCTATGAAATA
This sequence comes from Chroicocephalus ridibundus, assembly GCF_963924245.1. Lineage (NCBI taxonomy): Eukaryota > Metazoa > Chordata > Aves > Charadriiformes > Laridae > Chroicocephalus > Chroicocephalus ridibundus. The sequence goes on from NC_086292.1 coordinate 16,735,094, forward strand.
GTGTAAGTTTGCTTGTGAAATCAGGATTCCCTCTTTGCTTTGAGGCATTATATTGCATTCTTTATTTACGCGAACATGTACCAATTTTGCTATATACGTTCAGTAACTGTTCTGAGCTGTATAGTAAAAATAAAACCCAAACATTGCCCTATTCTGCACCCTGCAAGCCCTTCCTCATTTCTTGCAGAAGTTGGAAGGTATTATTTAAGTAACAAAGCAAAGGACATGAAGAAGAGATGGGATTGTGCTAAATTAAGACTGCTGAAGACTGCTATGGAAAACCAAAATTTCCCACTGCCTCTGTCATAGGTTTGCATGTGATAATAACCAAGCCTCTAAACTGAGTGCTACTTTTTTCCTAGATAATGAAATATAAATGTGACTTTCAGAGATGAGCGTTATAACGTTCAGAATTAATTACATATTCTACTGAAATAAACCAGAAGTGAACTTCAGACGAGAAACCTCTTGCAGTTCTACTCTGATGATAATTTTGACTGTAACCTCTCAATACCACCATTCGCCATGTGTTAAATGGAGATGGTGTGTATCATCCTTTCACTGAAGAAGCAGGAAAATAAATTAATGTTTCTGAGGCAACTGGATGTTGTAATGATAAATGGAAAATGCAGTCATAAAAAAAACCCCAACCAACCCTGTTCTTCTTACAGAATAGAATTTTAGTGCTATGAATCAACTATAGAATTGATCCATCCACTGAGCAGTAAGAATGGAAGATCTTACTAAAAAAACACCTTACAGTCTATTTATGAACTTACCAAAGCTCTCACATCGTGTAACAATTTTATTACAATTTTAAATGCACAAGTAGATGATGGAAGAAATCATGTTTCCTGCGCACACTTCTGGTATTTCCTAGCTTTTGATACTGAAGTCCTTGTGTGTAATATAAACTTATGATATATATTTTTATGAATAAATATATGAATTTTAAGAAAGGTTTTTCTCTAATCACACCTTTCTTTTTATTTACTTTTTTTTCAGGCAAAATCAGATCTAACACTGTTAAAGCTCCAATAAAAATATTCCAAGCATTGTATTCAAAATCCACTAAATCCTTTAAGTCTGTTAAAACATATATTTAAAGAATCCCTCAGCAAGAAAGGAAAATGAATTTGTGAATTCTTTTCAAAATTTTTCAGAGGAGGAGAAAGATTGGGGAGTAGGAAGCTTTCAAGTAATAAAAATACACAGAAAATGACTGAAAACTTTTTTTCCCCCCCTATACGCAAACTGCACAGGTATTCTAGAGTTAAAGGAAGACACTATAGAAAGTTTGCTAGCTGCAGCTTGTCTTCTCCAGCTATCCCAGGTTATTGAGGTATGCTGCAACTTCCTCATGAAGCAGCTCCATCCTTCCAACTGCCTGGGGATTCGCTCTTTCGGAGATGCTCAGGGCTGCACAGAGCTCCTGAAGGTGGCACACACATACACTATGGTAAGACAAACAATCTAACTGCTTTGCAATTATAATGTTAACGGCAAGTGTGACTACCCTCCTGGAAAACATATGTGCTTCGGCAAAACAGAGCCAGCTGAGTGGGGTGGAGGGGTGCTGCTCTCTCCAAGACTGATGCAGTGGCTCTACCCTTCCTACGTTGCCAGGCTCGGTTCTGTAAAGTCCCTGACAGAGGGAAATCTCTGCCCAGCTCAGTCTCCAAAGGGAAATTTAAGAACCGTGACTGTTACAGAAGTATTGGAAGCAGAGAAAAGCATGTTTAGAAAAACAAATATGCAGTTCTGATGTTTACCATTTCAGAGTTCTGCCTTGTAGAAGGAGGTATTTATTGAACTCAAATTTGCAGTATGATTAGTATGCATTTCTTCCAAAAAATGTAATAAGGCCTTAACGTGGCTACTGTCAAGTGGCAAACAGCAACGGCCCATTCTTGGGCTTTGATTCAACACAAAGAAAATTCTAAAGCTGATTTTAAGGTGAGACACACATAAAAGGAGCCAGAATACAGAATGTATGGGAAAGATTTGAAATGCTAAAAAGAAGCACATCCCTGACTAAAGCATAATCCTCCTCTGGCTCAAAGCAAGAAATGAATATTCAGAGCATGGGAAACAGAGAAGCAAGATAGCTTGCTGTGAAACCAAACCAAGAGATAAATATTCAGGGCAACAAGATGTGCTATAGCAACTTTAAACACAAAAAGAATAGCAACTGCTACAGCTAAATAGATATAAAAAGAACTACTTGTTAGGAGACACATGGCAGCTTTATGCTTGAAATATTAGCGTAGTATGTCAAAACCAGTTTAGAGGCTTCATAATGCTGAGAGCATTCCAGCAAGAGATTGTACACTTCCACACACTGAAATAAATGAGAGTGGCATGTGCAGATTGAGGGCACTAGTTGTGCTCTTTCCTGTCACACTAATGAATGGTTTGTTTAGCAGCAATCTAGATTCCTTTTGTATTTTAAAGTTTGAAAAAGGGCATTTAAGATAGAGGTTCACTCAGTCTCTGTATAATAGTGTTGTCCTTGCTGCTCCACACCATTTTATACTCAGCCAAAACACAAGAACTTCCCCCCCTCTGCTGTTGCCTCTTTCCTCCCATCAGCCCTAGCACTCGGCATCAACTTTAAGCATTTAAAATTCATGGTCTAGATTTCTGCAAAATTGAAATAAAATCATATGGTTAGACATATGATTTTATGATGTCAGACAATAAGAGGGCCTTTTTTGGTTAGATTTTTTTAACAATTTGAATCCTCCAGTCTTCCCTAGGAGTTGAACTTTTACTATTTTTTAAAACTGTGCGTCACCGAAATGACAGTTGGGTCTTTAAGACCACTGTCTACTGTGAAGGATCATGGTGAACCTATGAGACTCAGCAGTCCTGTGCATATAGGTTTTACACTATGTCTTCCTGAAAACAACCAGAAGCATTTCCACTGTGAGAATCACCTCCTGTAACCTGTGTGCAACAGAGGTTGAGAATACTGCCCTCGAAGAGGACCTTGCATGTCATAAAACCACCTACCGAGTTTGCAGCTACTGACAGTTTAGAGACAGAAGAGGAAATCTGCAACTCTTTGCCATAACCTTAAAGAAAATTTTCTTTTAAACCCTTGAACTGATTAAAAAAAAAAAAAACAACTTTGGAAAATAAGAGAACATAACACGCATACACACAGAAGTATGTGGAAGAGGACAAATAAACCATTCTGGTTTGTTTCATGCCAACCTCAAGCACCTGGAAATGCGTACCTTAGGGGAACTATCAAGTCATACTGTACATACAGAGCCCATTCAAATGAACTAGTAGTATTTAAATATTTTCAGAAGACAATCAGCTATAAACACCACATCCATTCAATAAAAACAGACACAATGGAGACCTTCCCCTTCAATTACTTTAGCCATTGATGCAAGCATTAACAGTTTCCTGCCTGGTATCTTTTCGTGCAGATAAAGCTTGTTCTGATAAACATCTTGTGCTATGTTTGTAACTAAACGTGGTCTGGCCTTCCTGTTCCCATTCTCTGAATGTCACAAAATATCAAAGCAGGATATGCATAACAGAGCAAAGTTAACATCTCCTTTAGCCACTGACACTTCTATATTTACATCCTTGGTACTCTTGAAAAGAGTTTCGGAAAACTAAGAAACTATTGAAAAGAAATAATACAAGTATCAGTTACTAAAATGTCTTCGTCTGCCCTATTCCAATCTGGTTCCCAAATAAGATATGTTACATGTAAATGTAAATTAATATTTCAAATACAGACAGGAATTCCTACATGTATTTCTTTGCAAGCAGCATTAAAAACCCTATCTCTGTTAATAAAATTCCTTTTTTTTTCATTTGGAATTAGCACAAGCAAGCATACTTAATATATTTTAATATCAGTTCTGATATTGTTGTAACTTGACTGTACAATATATTATTTTAATGAAAAATAATTCTTTGAAAGATTCTACGGATTTAATATCCATGGTCATTTCTGGAGCTGGTGAGTTTTATCATAGCAATAGCTGAAATACTGATATGCCTTTGTTGGACCTTGTCCAATTTTCTATTGCCCAAAAAGTACTGTTAGAATAGTCAGTTTAATTTCCCTTGCTGTATTTTCTGCTACTAAGAGTGGAGACATACAGTCAGCATCTGGCACAGCTCATTGCAAAAGGATTAGAAGGTTTCAATGCAATTTGCTTAAAACTTTTGAATCTGTTTGTAACAGCAGTTAGACAGCTTATTTAAATGCCCTCTTGGCATTCTTAAGATACACATTATATCTTCAAATTGTTTTTCTATTAAGCTGCAGTGTTAAGATCACATTGATGGATAAAACCGCCAGGGGCAAATCCCTAAGACAGGACATACTGACAAGAAGCCTGAGAAACACATCCGTAAGCACAGTAGCGCCAACATGATCATTATTCTTCAGTCCTCCAAGAGTAAGGCAGCAAAGAGCAACCAAAATCTCCCTTAAATGGCAGAAGGAGATTCAGTGATCTTTAGAATATATATTGCATTTCCCTCTACTCGAGAATAGAACAGGAGTGAAATATATGCAAAGCCTACATTATCTAAGAAAATGTTATTTCAAGGTGTGAAAATTGTCAGTGCATTGAAATCTTTTTTTTTTTCTTTTCAGGACCACTTCACAGAAGTAATAAAAAACCAGGAATTTCTTTTACTCCCTGCTAATGAAATTGCAAAGCTCTTGTCTAGTGATGACATCAATGTTCCAGATGAAGAAGCCATATTCCAGGCGTTAATGATGTGGGTGAGGCATGATTTGCAAAACCGACAACGAGACCTAGGAATGCTTCTTTCTTATATTAGACTGCCTCTACTTCCACCCCAGGTATGAAAGTTAAGGGCTAGCAGGGAACTGAGCTACCAAATGAAATGCTTGCCTCAACCATCATTTAAACAGAGAGAAGAATTCTGTGGAAAGATTCTGGGTTTGGTTGGGGTTTTTTGGTGGTTTTCCCATTTTTTTTCGTTTTTGTTTTTGGTTTATAGTAGGTGTGTTTATTATTTGTAAAGACAGATGAAGAAAAATCTCACAGTGCCAATATAATTACTGGGCTCAGAATTACCTCTATAAAAAAGTCAGTCTAAGGGTATTGCAAAAGTACAGTGTTTCTTTTTTGGATAGCGATGGTAGTAGTTTCCCTCTAATAACACAGCAACTTAGATACCATGCAAAGATATTTATTTAGATTTAGCAAACTGCAGGACAGATAAAGCATAATCCTTATTTCTTTATTGCCATAACAAGTAGATAAACCCAAAAGGGTCTCAGATTATTGATGACTATTCTGAGCATTGACATTATTTGTCCTTTAAGACTGAAAGAGACACTTCGTCGCTTAAGTTCCGGAGATGGACATACTGTTTTCTAGCAAGCTAACACCGTTGTATCTGTGTCATAGAAGAATCTATATATCTCATCAGAAAAGCTTATAGGAATAGCAAGACTGTCAGGACACTACAGCTACTTAATGAATCTCCATGACTGAAGCTGCAAATATTCAACTTTGGATTAAGTATCAAAAAACTTTATCTACTTAATTTCAAATATATGCCTCATTTAATACATTCTAATATTCACAGAGATGCCCAACACTATGTTAGATTTGCTTACACTCACATCAAAAGGAGTTCTGCATTCAGAAAAAAATAAAGCAAAGACATCATATTTAAATACATTTTTTGCTACCTTCGTATTGTTTTGCTTGCATTAAAGCAGTTTTCAGCAAAGCTCAAGTCAGAGGTGAAGTAAAAATGAGCGTTTGTAACTACAAATACTTTAATTACTGAAGTACATACAATTTTAATGATACATAATATCCTCACTTTTCATTTCTTAGTTACTAGCTGATCTAGAAAATAGTCCAATGTTTGCAGACGACCTAGAGTGTCAGAAACTTCTTATGGAGGCTATGAAGTACCATCTTCTACCAGAAAGACGGTCCATGATGCAGAGTCCTCGAACTAAGCCTAGAAAATCGACAGTGGGTGCACTTTATGCTGTAGGAGGTATGGATGCCACTAAAGGTAAGTTCAGAAATTAATTTAATTGTATTAGTTACGTGTATTACAGATAGCCAGAGAATATATGACAATTATTTTTAAAGATTCCTGTTAGGAAAACAGAAATCTTCTTGCAAGGATCATACGTTTGTAAATGATACAAAATGTATAATTTTTACAAAATGTAAAAATACATGCACCTTGAAGTGCAGACTAAAGAAGTTTGATTCAGATGGTGATTTTAAAATTAAGTTTTGTAAGAACTTGTGCGTATAGTTTGACTTTACAAATCAGAAGAAAAAAAAAATATTAAAAAATATTTCAAGATTCGTTTACTGTTGTTTTAGAACCCTGTGCTCCATTTTTTGACAGAAGTTAGAAGGCTGGAAAAATTTTTAAAGAGGAAAATAAAACCAAAAAGCATTACTGAACTATTGAGAACTGTTAGCTAACACTTATCAATCCTTATTATAAAATTTCAGATGGAAAGATTTGCACTTTTTCATGAGTGCGACAGTATGTGCAACTTTTTTTCAGGACTTCATACACAGTTTTTTTTCAGGTTTGTAGCTGAAAGTTAAATGTTATAAATGTATTCCAGTTTTTATTATTTGATTTTCACTTCTGCAATCAGCTTACAGTTTTACACATTACACTGTTCTATTTAGTAGGCAGTATATTAAATCATTTTCTACAGGAACCTGAACTTCAAACCCACAGCTTGGAGCCAAAGAATTATAATTAGTTTAAAGTCTAGCAACTTGCTGAACAGTATTACTTTTAGCTGTGTGAGTTCACTTTTAATAGAATCACAAAGAAGCTAATCCATTTCATGGTTCGCAAAAAGTTGCTGATGACTGATTTTTCCTATGTGAGAGATCTTGCAGTGCCACCTTACTATCTCTATGCAATCAAATCAAGCGCAAAATACACATTCATCGGCATCACAACATGAAAACACTCATTCCTAGGACAATTTAGCAAAATGAAGTTAAACTGTAGCAATTAGTATAGTATCATTAGTGATACTGATTATTTATGAATGATATAAAACAACCAAGAATTCAAGGTTATGTTTAAACTAACTTCTACCAAAATAGGAATAACATTTTCTAATAGTTTTTTCTCAATAAAGGTTATGCACAGAAAGGGCTATTTCAGTCAACATCTGCACTTCCTGTTGGTGCCTCTTTTACTTATTACTTTGGAATAAAGCCAATTGTTTCAACTTTTGCCTTTTGATGGTTAAGAAGAACAGCACTTCCTCTCCTCCCTGCTGTCCTGTACAGCTCTGACTCATACTTTGAACCTGTGCTGGATTGTAAGATAAAGGAAACAGCACTGAAGAAACTATGATGCACTGCAAGAACAGCTCTGAGGAGGGAGTAACTACCACCTCTGGCAATAATACTCTTTCTGTGATAAAGAAAACTCTCAGGGAATGCCAGATTTGGCTTTGTGCTTATCACAGGTGGTATATGAAGTCAAATCTCAACTTCAAATGATCAAAAGAAGATCAAAGAACCACTTTTGGGCTGGTGTTTTGAAAAATATGAATGTGCCTAAACCACGTTAACTTTCAAAACCCACCTTCCAGCCTCTGTAAAAATTACAGCCTACAGGGTGTGTATGAACATGCTGTATACCTTAATGTATTTTTCCTGGTTTTTAGTCAGCGTGCAAGATACTTCTTTTGAGGCCGAGAACTTTGGGGCACTCGCATATTAGCATAGAATAAATGAGAAGGAATCAAAGCAAAGAAGAGCAAACAGACTAACAAAACAGAAAGAGCAGTCAATGAAATCCAGTTGCTCAGAATAAAAGATGACAGGAAAGAGGAAAAAGTAGAAATTCTTTCTTTTATTGCAGATGGATGATCTGGTAGTTTCTTTCCTAGTCTCTGCAACTGGAAAAGCAGGTAGTGGAGAAAAAATATATCATGAGATAAGCTCTTATTTCACTCAATTTACTGAATATAGCAGATGATCTCTAGCAGATCCTATTTGTGAAAACGTCTCTAAAGCAAATGCTACCCTTCTTTTCTGCTTTACTGCGTGGTTGTTTTGCTGTTGTAAATTATTCCTTAGCCACTAACTGCCTATTGTAATTCTCAGAATATTACTTCTCTAATCTCAAATCCCAGTCAAGGAACAGGCAGGAAATCAGCCCTGTTTTTCTCATCTGGTTGCCTTCAGTTGAGCTGAAGCTGAGCTCCAGGGTGCACTGCATGTGCAATTGCCAATTGCCTCTTCTACCTTAGTTGTTACTCAGCCATCTCCCCACTATGCTAAAGCAGCTCTCAAAGAAGCAATTACGGCTGCTGAGTGACTGATAGGAGCCAGTGCATGGAAAAGTGTCATTTTTGAATGGCAGAGAGCTAGGGCCTTATGAATAGTTGCAGTTAAAACATTACTAGGAGTTCAATGACCTGAAAAAACTGAAAATACAGCTTATATATTACATCAGTCAAGCAGTTATTGCAAGGCAGCTGCAAAGGTGAACCTCAAGGAAGCTACCTGTGGGAAGAGAGCGTGTACTTACACTAATGCAGCCTTCTGCCTGTCTCCATCATAAAGAGGAAAATATTCAAGCTATTGATGAAGCTGCACACCCAAGTCCTGCCAAGGCAGGCAGACACATGGCTACATTTTCAGGTTTTCATATCATTAATGGTTTAAGCACAAACATGGTTAACATGTACATAGTTGTGAGGTACCATATTCATAAGGAATTAAAAAAAAACCCAACAAACAAACAAACCACATAAAAACCTACTCTCATGGTAGTTAAATGACTAAGAGATTTACCTTATCTCCAAAATTGTCAGTATTAAAAAATTTGCTGGCATTTAATTCTGCATCCTCTTGCTCCCAGTTTATTCTCATAAATTTGACAATCATATATGCATGCAATTAATGCAGCTTTCTCATTAGGGTTTTTGTAACTGAAGTTTTCAGGGAGCCACAGTAAAGGTCCACAGACAGAATTTCAATGTTTTACAATTTCATAATGTTTTGGGTTGTACCGACTACTGACTGCTGTGTACTGATCCGTCCATGGCTATCTCACAATACTTACATTTTTAACAGGTACCACTACAATTGAGAAGTATGACCTTAGGACTAACAGTTGGATACAAATTGGTACCATGAATGGTAGGCGATTACAATTTGGAGTTGCAGTAATTGACAACAAACTCTATATTGTGGGAGGAAGAGATGGTCTCAAAACCTCTAACATTGTTGAATGTTTCAACCCTATCACCAAAGTTTGGACTATAATGCCTCCTATGTCAACACACAGACATGGCCTAGGTAAGACATGCTCTTTCTTTGTAAATACCTTGCATCACGTACAAATTAATTTTTATTGACACAAACACTGTTGACATAACTTTTTAAAGCATTAAATAACATGCAGCAATATTTGTAGAAGATATTTCTCAAAGACAGAGTTGCCTATTGCCATAATTTTATGCCAGTGATGTTTATTAGTATTCACCTAACTTGCACTGGCCTTGCAGAGTTAATTTTGCTTTTAGAAGATTCCAAAATCTAAGTAACAGTGAAAATAATCAACTCTCTTTCCACTGTAGTGGTCAAGAGATAAGTTTGCAATACAATAACAATCTGATTTTCAGATTTTTTAAAAAATTATTACTTAAGCCCGCAGATACCAAACACCTCTGAAAATCAGATCAGAGAATTACCCACGTTGAAGAAAACATTGTGGTAAGGAAATAAGTATAACTTCACAAATTTTAATGTTTTAATTACAGGGAGTTTTACAGAGCTCTGCCATGGCTTAGTATTTATGGGTCTTTACTGCACAATACTCCTCAATATTATTCACAATGGATGAATAATATGGACATGAAATCTAGAATTTATTTCTGGAGCTATCAAAAATATGGATAAGTTTACAGTTGAAGAGACTGTAAGGGAGGGAATATGATGATTTCTGAATTATTTATCACAGTTCTTATGAAAAAGCTGGCTTCTCTTTAGTTTACAGGAACAGGTATTGCTTGAAACCATTCATAAGTTCAAATGACATAGACTACTTTTATTTTAATAAATAATAGGAAAAAATTGATCCAGAATTATTTGGTAAACCTTTGTGGCCTATATCACTTTCTCCAGCTCTTGGTGGAGAAAGTATAGAGTAGGGTTCTTACCAGCTAGTCTGTCAAATTTAGAACAGGAAATACTAGTAAGTAGCAAAGAGAAAGAAGACAAAACAGATTAAATCATTCTCATTGAAGTCTTTATAACTAGCAATTTCAGGGGCATAATTCTACCCAACAAGTAGGTCACAGCAGTAAATTTGAGTGCCCAAAGTTAGGCTTCTATTTGTGCATCAGCGGTTTGGAAAGCTGCCTTACACTTACAGCTCCTATTAGCTTCTCTGTGATTTTGTGGAGAGTTAGCACTTTTGAAAAAATCAGGCCATGTATATTTAGGACTGAAAAGACAGAATTAGAAAACTTTTAAGCAGCCAGATTCAAACAATTTGCCTTACTTAACAAAAGAAGCTAACAGCAGTGGCAGCAGCAGCTCCCCAGAGGGGAGGCACCAAAGCCCTTCTCTCCGGAGAAGGACAATGACACAGGATATGTCCACACAGAGCCTTGCAGAGACAGCCAAGTGCACTCTCCTCTGCCTCAAGGACAACAGATACAAGCCAGCTCTTACCCAAAAGTGTGTTCCCCTTACAGGCATTAAAATGTTACGGTACTTTAGCTAGTAAGGACAGCCAGCTACCCACCCACTCAGGCTTCATGCTGGCAGGACTACAGAGCTTCAGCTCACTCAGAATAAGGGATAGGTGGTTGGTTTGGGAATATTTTTCATTGCCTGGCTTGATCTTCGCCTTTCTTTAAAAGAACAGCATTTGTTTCTCATTTAGGGGCTCAAATTTGATTCAGAACAAGGTCAGCAGAAGCGGAAGAGATAAAAGTCCAAGAAGAGAACATCAGAACTAAAGCAGCTTTCCTCTAATCTTCTGGCTAAAGATAATGCTTATTCAGAAAAACACTGTATATGAAGTATTTTGTTTATGTTTGTTTATTCTGCCAAATGACAAGGCAGCTTTTAGATAGCTTAATACCAGCTGAAATTGCTTATCTGCATATAGGGAATTAAAGTATGAAGTTAATACACTATTGGTCACAGAAATTATTAGATACTGTAATTTGTCCCTAATTCTATCTGTTCAGGAGTGGCAATGCTTGAAGGACCAATGTATGCTGTTGGTGGCCATGATGGATGGAGTTACCTTAATACCGTAGAAAGATGGGACCCACAAGCACGGCAGTGGAATTACGTTGCCAGTATGTCAACCCCTAGAAGCACCGTAGGGGTTGCAGCATTAAATAGCAAGTATGTCACCAGGAAAATCTCTCTTTGGTTTTTCATTTGCTTCCTTCCTTGGAAATACAGTTTCTTAAATTTTCTTTTCAATCTCATAGTAATTAATCACCTCAAGAAAACAAAGAGAAATTGGAATGCACGAAAATAAGAAAGGAAAGGTTTTCCTCTGTTGTGTGGTAAATCATTTTCAAACTTGCAGTCATTTTTTAAAACATATTTCAGCCCTTTTAGCTTATAGCAATTGGAAAATGGTATTACATGCATATCACAATTTTACCTAGAATATAACTTATGGGGATATAAGATCAGCTACTTTAAAAAAATATTCCAAGTTTATGTTTACATTTTAAAATCAGTATGTCTAAGGAAGCACAATTTGAAAGAGCCTCTACAGAAACAAAGTCATTCCTCTGACATTTTACACCTCCTGCTTGCATCTACAACTTTAAAACACAAGTTCACAGTCAAGAATAATTTTTAAAAGGTTAAAGGTATATGGTGTGTTCAATGAAAGGAAGACAAGTGTAATAAACAGCCTTCTATAAGTCTTATCTAGAAGTCTTATCCTATCCAGATTGATTCTCTCCTTCATCTATTGCTTACATACACTGAGGTCATGTGTTCACTATACATTGGTTTTCCCAACAAGATTTTCAAAGCTTATTTAAACATCCTCTTAAGACACTAAAGCCACTCAAGCACTTTTGCATGGGAACAGACACATGAATCTAGTGTGCAACCTGTATTGAACAGTGTATTACACCTTCTTGTAAATTCCTATTTGAAAGCAGTTGTATTTTAGCAAGAGGAAGAACAATTCATAAATTAATGCCTACCGGAATTCTGTTTTCCTTCTTCAGCAACGTAGTCTGGTGCTGGAAATACAAAAGCCTTGTAAAAGGCCCCAGGTTATGTTGGAGACCATGGCTTGAGCCAACCTTCCTTCTTATTTAAATTTGTGGAAAGCTCTTAGCAATGACAGTTTGGAGGGGCTGGGAATATTACAGTTGCAGGCAGACAACTGCATTTATCCTGAAACTCTATCACTGGCTTCCCTCTTCACTTAAATTCCAGAGAAAGAGAAGGATAAAAGGCAGAAACAAAGATGTCAGCAAACAGATAATTGCAAATGCAAACCTTCTTCACATACAAGTAAGGGGTTTGCGTTCAAATATGACATGACGTTAATCATTAACTCAAAAGTCCAAGAGAGGCAGAACTGTTTCTTCAAGTCCCTGTTGTATCTCAGAGGAAATGTTCTCAGCATAAACTTCACCAGAAACTCCTGTTGGTACCTTCCACAGCAACATGCCGGAAACCACTTTGTCAAAGAGGAAATCCAGCCTGATTCGGACTCTGTTCTCAATCCCTCCCAATACAAGCTGTCTCCAGCCTGGCTTAAATCACGTCTGTTAGTCTAGTGATGTAATTTCTGGCATACCAGGGGAAGCTGAGACTAAATGTCCATCATTTGCTGGACCGCTACTGCTGTGTCTAACCAAGCAGAATGCTGCTCCTTTTCCTGTTTCCCTAAGTTGCACTGTATTTCTTTCTATTCAACTCCATCAAAAAAGACTTTAAGCTTTTGTGGAGCAACACTTTTTGACCAAAAAATGGTCTATTGAAAACATCAGTCAATAGTGGTGTATTTGTTCTTTTCCTTAGAGAATGGGAAACACTACCATGTTTCTAGGCATGTTATGGAAAACAAAACAAACATTAGAAGAGTGAGCTAGAAATTTTGTATTCTTCTAACAGTAGTCAAGAATTTTCTAGTTAAATCGTACATTGGGGGTCTACAAATTTTTCCAATCACTGGATAAAAGCAAGCACTTCTCAAGAAAATTCAACTGATCTGCTTTAGGTGGTTTACACTCTGGACAAGTCAACATGTTCCCTAGGTGTCTAATTAGTTGCACTAAATAAATTCAGTTTCATGGCAGTAGGTAATAGCCAGGATTTGAAAGGGACCTGAACAATTGGCACACTCAACACCTAAACACATCTGCTATTACATCCAGTATGCACACTACCATATAGTCTAGCAGCATCCAAGTTAGCTTGAAATACAAAAGAAATTCAGGCTCAGCAAAATTCATTGACAAAAACCCACAAACCCATCATGCTTCTTAATGTGTATTTCCACCATTTATTCTTACTTGTTGTCCCAGCATCAACTGGTTGAAATCTCCAGTTGTTTGCTAAGTGCCTTTAGGCTGAACAGGCAAGATGACATACCTGTAGGGTAACTTCTGTCCAGCAGATTTTCTTAAATACAAACATTAGGGAACAAATATTTAATATACTTTGGACATAGGTTTTCTATATTAAATTATATTCTTAACATTCTTTTACAAATTAACAGTATAGGAAAAATACTTAATACAATACGAAGATGTTAACTGCTCCATAAGCCTGACACAGGGCATGTTTCAAACATATGTAGCATCTTCCAATTAAATTCCATCTGTAGCTCACATTTAAAGAAGCTGATATCCATTTTTAAACTTAATTTTCATACGTGACTGCTTGAAAATTTACACTGCAAATGAAGAATATAATTTCCTTCATAGAGCATGCAAAACTCTTTGTGCAAACAAAGTTCCAGAGCATAGCAGTCAGATAGCAAATAATGGGCATAACGATAATTTTAAAGTGGTCTGAATGAAGTTAACCAAATAAAATTCCTATTAAAATGAGAGACTAAAGACTGAAATTGCTTGCCTTCTTGTGGGTAATTATCCCAGACTGTATGCTGTTGGTGGTCGAGATGGGAGCTCCTGCTTAAAATCAATGGAATGTTTCGACCCACACACAAACAAGTGGAGTATATGTGCTTCGATGTCAAAGAGAAGAGGCGGTGTTGGTGTTGCAACGTACAATGGGTTTTTATATGCTGTGGGAGGTCACGATGCACCTGCTTCCAACCACTGTTCTCGACTTTCCGACTGTGTAGAAAGGTAAGGGATTTTTTTTATTATTATTATTTATTTTATATTCCAGGAAGGAAATATAAAATAATTTACAGAAGCAAGGGAAACCTCTTCACAATTGGAATGTTATGTTTGTAAAACATATGCTTTTAAAAATAATTTTTTGAGCAGATTTCCAGGACTCTTGTGATAACAATAATTAACTGTCAGAAGCAAATTCCTCCCAGCTCCCCCTTCTGTTTGAGCTTCCCAAGAACCAGGTAAAGACAACTTAACAAGACAAATTCAACACGTGACCCTTCTATTTCTCAAGTGCCAAACCCCAGGTTTAGTCTACTTGCGTCACATATTGTAAGAACTAAATACTTTTCAATTGTACCTTCCTCTAATAACTTGGCTGGTACTGACCGAAAGGTTAAAAATATAACAAATATCACCTACTCAAACAGGCAGTAGTAACACTGCAGGTATTTTCTGATGGAGAAGACTGATAGAAAGAGCCTTGTTTCTGTAAGAAACTATGTCGCTATAGGAAATCAGGCTAAAACATATGGTAAGGGTCTGATTTGACAAGAAAAAAAAAAGAAACAAGTAAACATGCACCAAAGCAAACCACTTTAGTTTGAATTCACACTTTAAAAACTAAACAGCATATTAATACATTGGCTTAATGATTTTTGTAGCACTCAACTGTAAGAAGTGAAATCTTGGCTTTATATGCATTTCTCAAAGTAATTACTTTTAAAAATGAAAATAATATTTGTCTGATCCTTATTTAATCCCATTTTTATATCCTCCACTGATGAGTGTAAAGGAAATGCAAATACTGGACACTTCTTTTCAGAAACAGAAGCACTGTGTGTCAAATGTTGCTTTGCCACTGTGGTGGCAAGTGGCACAATGTGGGAGGACAAGAGAACACTTGAGCCCTGGGTGAGAAGGGAACATAATGAGTGGGGACAACTCCTCTGGCTGTTTAATGGGCCGTGGGTATCCCTTGACAGTCTTGCGTCATTTGGGGACAAGAAAGGAAAACTAAGCAAGTATTCAGCCCCCTGTTGTGAATAACAATGGCTAAGTTTTGTTCTCCGTTAGATGGTGTAAAGCTGGAACTACCCTCAAACTCACTTGAATTTATATTGGAAATTGACTGAGTATGTATCAGAAATAAAATCAACACTGATGTAAGATATTGCCACACAACTTGTGTTACAAACTTTTATTGACCATACGAGATGTTTAACTTCTTTTACAGTGAAATTTTCTGAATACATTAGTTCTGACAAGAAAGAGAAAACAAAAATCCTTATGGAGAAAGAAAAAAGACTATATTGAAATTAACTTTGCTGAGTCCAGTAATGGCCATGCTGCCATTCCCTCAGGCCTCATTTACGTTCAAAATGTATTGATTGTTTAATGTGATAGAAATGGAGAATCTGTAATCAAAAAGCAAAAATATGGGCATTTTTCATGTTCCTGAAGACCCCTCTAGTGGCTAAATTAAATATTTCACCATGTTACTCATAATTCTCTATACTAGTTCATGGTGTAAACTGAACCACAATACAGGAGAAAATAATTTAAAATGTGTTTCTATAATGTATTTTTCTAATTTTGATCATGAAACATCCTAGGTATGATCCTAAAACAGATGCTTGGACAACAGTGGCCCCCTTGAGCGTACCTCGGGATGCTGTTGGAATTTGTCCTCTGGGGGACAGATTATATGCTGTTGGGGGCTATGATGGCCATACGTACCTGGATACTGTGGAGTCCTATGATGCTCAAAATAACGAGTGGACAGAGGTAATAAGAAAAATTACCTAATAAATAATAGGAATTCTTCCTGGAGATAGGAAGAATTCTGTCTGAATAATGGACAAAACAAAAATTATTATGTTGCAAAATTATCATGGGTTTTGTGAAAAAATTATATATTAGGATGCATTAATACCGTAGTTGCGCTTGTATAAAATATTGGTTGCCTCTCCTGTGAAATAACTCTCTAAAATTTTTCAGACTAAAGGGCTAAGGCAGTACGTGGGCAAGTGAAGCGGGTTGCACAAATCATTTTGTGCTTGAAGTGCTTGAATTTGCCGTTGCTAGCACTGGCATGCCTTTGTCAGCAATGCCCTCTACCGGAGGCACTTTCAAGTTTTCATATTTATGACCCTCATGACGGAGAGCAACGTGAAATATTTAAAACTGTTAATGTCCTTTTGTAGCTACACAGTCCGCGCTTCTGGAACACAGGATAGGAAGGTCTTTTACAAAAGTTAAGAGCAATGACATCAGCCTACACTCCTGTAACTCTCAACAGCTGCTAACCTTTTACCCAAAAAGCCAAAACTGTGTTTTCAGAGCCCTAGTTAAATCTAATTAATATTTTTTTTAGCAGTACATTAGTTTGAATAAACAAATTGCTTTCCTTTTAATCTGCAAGTAATTTCTTCTAGCTGTATCCATAGGAGTCTACTAAAAAATGTTTCCTCCTTTTTCTTGTCCTCCCCCCCCCCCAACACTTTTTAGGAAGTTCCTGTCAATATCGGAAGGGCTGGAGCATGCGTTGTGGTTGTGAAGTTGCCCTGAGGACTATACATATTGTGAAATTAAACTGAGTGGAGTTTCATGAAGACTGAATCAGGAAGATAAACATTTCCTGAAAGCAGTACAGACTATACACATCTTAGCAGCCCTCCATTAAAGAGAATACTTATCTCTGAGCCATTATGCTATTAGAGCACAGAAGTGTCTTCCTGCATTATAAAAATCAGAGAATTTTGCATAAGTGAATTATTTTATTAAGCCTAATACATAAAAGTTCAATTATATGTTTAAATGATTCAGGTTTGTTACAAAAGTGTATCTATTATTTATAAAATGCAGTAGTAAAGTGATAAATGGGTGTACAAGATTTCATAAACTTGTTTCTTTTCTATGTTGGCAGTAATGCTAATGTTTATAAAAAGAGCTTTTATATTTTAAGTAAATGAAAATGAATGAGAGAGAAACACCTTCAACAGACAACTGCACAGAAGGAAATATTTGCCCATAAATATCACTGGCAAGCAGAAGTAACTTCATTTCTATATTCAGAAATTAAATTACTAAATTAACTTTCAAGTCAAATCAGAGAAGCATAGAATTTGGTTGCTATTCAACCTCCAGCATCGCTAGTACTGTGACAGAATACCCATTTTTAGCAGTATATTCAGCTGAATAGTGCAAGTGAAGGAATAGTAAGGATAGGGTATCTTTGTGTTATTAAGTATGTGCCAACAGAAAGAAATCTCTTTTGTCAAAACACAATGCCAATATAATTTGCAATCATTTTCACAGTGCATAGATATGTGATATTTTAACGCTGATCAGTGTGTCAGGTTATTCATGGATTTGTCTTTGCTCACTAACCATCTGTCAGTATGTGTTAAACTAATTTGACAATTCTTGGGATAATCACCATGCATTAAATTTTAAAACAATCATATAATTACATTCCTGGAATGTAACTTACAAAATGAAATTCTTATATCATATTGATATGACAATCTTTGACCTCAGCTGAAGATTACCAGCTTTCTCTCATGTACAGTAGAAATATGGTAAGAAAAAAACCACATCCACTGTGTAACATTATATACCACTTATATAGGCATGTTTGTGTTTTATTTGAAATCAAGGGAATGCTAAGAATCAAGAATAAACAGGAAAAGAGTAACCTCAAAACAGCACATGATATTCCACATGCATGATTGGTTTTTTGTGTGCCAATTTCTAATGAAGGTTTTGATTTGTTTTGCATTAATTTCTCTTTTCTTTTTTAATAATTTCAAATGCTGGAAGTGTACTTTAGAAAAAGAATGTATGTAAGATATTCTATGCTGTAAAGCACAATATTTGGACAGTGTCTACTTTAGTGTTTGTTATGTTATTGTTTTGTCAGTATCAGAAAATTCAAGACAGAGGTGAAAATTCTCGGAACACAGAGACTAACTTTCCTGATAGAATACTGTGTTTGCAGAATTCAGCAATTTATGTTATTTTAAAAAATTTAGAGTATTAATACTGTTGAATGCTTCTAAACATGAAATCTCATAAGCGTATTTATAAAAGGAACAAAATTTTTAACTTTAAAAATCAATTCTGTTTATATATAGCATGCTAGAATCAAATAAAATGTACTCGCTCCGCTAAGAAAATTTAGACTATATTTTAACAACTATGTGGGGTTTATTTCACATCCTTTCAAGAACAGAAAATACAGAAGTATCAATCTCATTTTTGTACTCTAAAAGAACAAAAGATCATGCAACAGCCATGCGCATGCTTTTATATAAATAAAGACTTGTGTGGATCACAGGGAGAGGGTCAATATTGCTTATCATTCAGGCTCTAAATCCTGCTTTTCTCATGTTCTCCTATAACAGTCCATCACTGTTTCCAGTATCCAGTATAACCTCATTTATTCTACTCTTGCTTGCAAAGCATTGATATTGAATGCCCATTTTTAAAACTCTAAAATACAAATTACACAAACAATGGCGTAACTAATGTCAAGATACGTGCAAGAGGCTCATCAGAATAGACACTGATAAACTGCTGATACCAACGGGTCTTGTTCATAGAGCCTTTGCACGCAATTTGAAGTTTGCTTGGGGTAAAAGAAGGCACACAGCCTCAAGTGAGAGAAAGCGGTCATGGGTCCTTAGCTAGAGTGGTTTACAAAATATAAATCCATATTTAAAAACCTAATCAAGTCTACAGTAGGGAAAGAAAATGAAGACTTGAGCATAGAAGAGATCAGTTTTGAGGAATGGAAACTGGGTGAGTACCTTAGCGCAAATGCACAGGACCACCCTTTGAGAGCCGCATGGCTTGCAAATGTTACAACTGCAAAGATGACAGAATTCCCCTGCCTTTGTCCCCTCCTTCAGCTTGCAAATTTTATTAAATGCTTTATCAGTAAACAAGGCATGAGATACTTGGGAAAAACACCTAGATATAAACAACCCCTTAAACATATCTTTAAATATACTACCATTTCCATAGTTTAATAAATTTTCAAAAAGACTATTAGAAGAAAATTACAGTTTCTGTATTTCTTTACTGTTCTCTGAGGTTTGCTTATTTAAAAAATAGCATAAGAAAGAAAAATTGTAGCATTATTTTAGCTTGCAGCATGCAGCTACGTTTATCAGTTTGATAAATTCAGTAGCTCTTCCTACCATGAACCACAACCACTGAGGCAGAGTACGTAAATGCGTGCATTATGTGATGAGATGGTCTACTAATTTCTATGGCAAGGCTGTGATAACTAGTACACTTTCTAAATTTAAAGTTTAAGGCTGTATTTTGTTATAGAAACAACACAAAGATAAATACAGGTAAGGGGAATTTGGAAAGGATGGGAAGGGTATGAAGCGGAGAACAGTTACAGAACAATCTGAATGCAACCTTATGAATTAAAGTGGTCAGCCTGGGGAAGAATGGACTTAAAAACCACATTTGAAGAACTAATTCTTCATGTCCCTCTTGAGTGAAAAAAAAAAAATCTTCAAGCTCTGTCTGAAGAGGAAGTACTGAAATATCTGCTATTCAGGTGCCACAGAAAGCAGAAGTACTGAAGTATCTGTTTCTTTATACCGAGTACTTTCATGCGCAACTGTACAGCTGGGGAGCAGGCTGTGCACAGGCTGGTGACCCTGTTTGGAGTTGGTATGACAGTTCATTTCAACTTGTAAAGAATAAGAGGAATATTACACACTCACATTCTGAATGAATTTCAAAATAATCTATTTTAGAACAAAATGATGAAAGAATTATCATGAGATTAAAATCTTAAGTGCTACAAAACCTCAAAATAAAATTTGAGCAGATACTTGAACTTAAGCAATAAAATGGCACAACTGAATTTTCTAGAGAAAGCAGTGCCTCCGTGTTTTTAGTGCTAAAGTTTGTTTTAGGTTTTTTCCTTCCATATTATTTGTACAGCAGTGAAAAATCATGTGAAAGGAAACTAGCAATTTGCAAAAGGAAATTGGATACATAACAGGAAGACAGAAGAAAAGCAAACTGGAGAGAATTTGGAGATGTTTAGACATTATTAGGTGAGAGGAAATGCTAGAGATGTTCTCTGATGAGGTGTCATCCCCTCACATTTCCTCCGTTTCTCCAAACATGAGTAGGTGCAATAGTTATATAGCATCTTTGCTTATTAGGTGCCCTGGAGCTGCGCACACGGCTGGCTCACTTGCAAGGTGTGGGAGGGAGCCATCCTCTCTTATCTCTGACCTTGTACTGCTCTGCGCTTCTTAGCATCACTCTCACTTGCAGAACGGTTATTACTTGTGCTATTTCTTTTTTCGCCCAAATCATTGTGTTTTCTTTCTTTTTAAGCCCTGGCCTATAAACCACCTTTTTCCTCTTTGGACCGGGTGATAATCTCTATATGAACAGGACCAGCAAAGACATTTTATATAATGCAATGTATGGGAAGCAGGGCTATCACTTACCCCATGAAATCAGTTCTGGGAAAGACTGGAAGTTCAGCTTATCCACACTCATGTCTCTATCTACCAGCAGGAGATATTTAGGCAAAGAGCAAAAGAACCAACCAGCCCAGAATTATCCCCTCCATTACTTTCGCAATGTTACTTTCAGTAATGTAACTGAACTGCATTACTGGAGCATTCGTATTCACATCTGCAAGGTAGGAAAGCAGTACTGCAGCTATTTACAGTTGTCACAAAAAATAAACTATTTCCCTGATGCCATAGTAGGAAAAAAACATTCAGGGAAGGATTTAGGCCTGATTATTCCAACACCCTGACTACTTAATAGGATAGTCTGTTTTGGACAGAACCACAGAATGACAGGGGTTGGAAGGGACCTCTGGAGATCATCTAGTCCAACCCCCGTGCCAGAGCAGGGTCACCTCGAGTAGGTAGTATCTCCACTAAGCCAACAAGATTCATAGAAATCTGAAGCTTATTTGAGCTACCTAATCAACTAGCTCATGCTGCGTTCTCTTTTTTCTGCCTTCCTGGTTGAGGAACTTACAAAAAACAGCTTTTCTACACTACATGCTGAATTGGTTGAAGAGTGAAAATAAATCTTTTAACATGAAAGGAGGCAATGGGTTGTGCATGCCTGGAAGGAATGTCCAGGGTAATTTCCTCAAAGGGAATCAATGAAATCTCATGTGAGGCTAATCCTATCTCTTTCTACATGTATATTTCAGTATGTGGTTATCACATGATGTAAATTTTTGCTTCCCACCTGACCCTAGACTCATTCAGAGATGGGTTGCATGATGCTAAATACATGCTGAATACCTAGGCTTCAGTATCTGACTCCTCAAAAGCAAACTCCTGCACTGAAATCAGCTCATTTTCTCTGATCCCGGACATCACAAAATTGCATGCTGAACAAACTCCAATGAATTTATTTGTACGTTTCAGTGCGAGTCCTCCCACAGAGAAATTTAATTTTATTGATTAGAATTAATTCCTGGAGAGATTAAACTGAACTTCTGAACAGTCACCACTGACATAGTATTTCTAAGAGGTTGTATGCCCCCTAAGAGGGGAATTTTATCTGAACAGAAATCCTTTCACTGCAACTTCCCCTCAGAAATATGTAGGTCTGCTTTTTTCACAGTAAAACCATATTCTTTTTACATTTAAGATCTCTGATGACCTCATCTGTTGCCAAAGAACCCTGACAACAAAATGGTACATTCAACCATTCCTGCTTTTCAATAAAGCTCCAATACATCATTCTCACATAGAGTCATTAAAGGTTACACACCTTTTCTTCTTCATGCCCACATCCCTGAGCACTTTTTTTTCTCCATCACATTTCTACATATGTAAAAAGAATTAAAAACTCTGTTCTCTTGTACATAATCATGTTTATGGAGTGTACAGAAGAGGATGGCGCTGACTTCACATTATCAAGTTTTTCACAATCCAACCATATATGACTAAGAAGAAAATATATCCACCGCTTATTGCTTGGACAACTCATTTGGGAAAGACTGCCCAGGAATGGTCTTTTAAATAAGGTATTTTAAGTATAGATTAATATTTTATACTTAATAATAGAAAAATTATATCTGAAAGCATGGTTGCTTGTTACTCCAGCAGGAAGTTTAATACAAGACACTTTCAGTTCTACTTGTCCTTTTTGGTGAGAGAATGAATCTCTTTTAAATAAATTCAATGTCCAAAAGAGTCTCAATTTACAGGAACTATTAGGAAAACACTCTAAGATTTAGCCCAAATTATTTCTGCATTTTGAAAGTTAAAGAAGTGTTGAGGAATAGTGAATGGATATGAAGACTAGGATAATTTTGGGCAAGACTGTGTGAGATTGGATACAAAACAAAAATACCATCTTGGTGACTGTAAGAATTTTGGCTTTTCAAGGCAGGATTTCTGCATCTTATATTTACTCTTTCTTATCCCTTCTTGTGTCTGTAATTTAGGTGTCATTCCCTGATCCATTGGAGAGGCAGCCTCTCACGTTGTTTTCTTCATTAGATGTAGACAGAAAAATACATAGAAAAGAAAAAAAAAACAAAACAACCCCAAACAAATAACCTTTGTACACAGAATGTCAGATGGATGGTCTGTTAGCAGGTTATTGTTTAGATAACTTGGTAAAAGGAGATTGTCCCTTTCCCTGAATAAATTTCACAACAGAAATTGAGTAAATTCCAGTAAATTAAATCAACTAGTAAAAGTCACAACAATCAACAGAACGCCACCTAACCTTAACTTTCAGTCATCTGAAACCGAAATTTCCTCTGTTCTCCTTCGAGAGTGAAGCATCCTTCAAGAACAATTATACGATTGATATATACATATATTATCAAAATAACACACTTGTAAGGCTTTCATCTCTAACTAGGTTTTCTCTTTTCTTCTGCAAATATACCTTTCTTCTGAACTTTACAATTTCATATGCATATTGTTTTCAGTTTTTATGTACATGAGGCCACCTGAGGTAATTTCCCTGTATGTGTTTTCTGTTGTTTTTTTTTTTTCTCTCTTTGTTTTCTATAACCTCTTAAATTCGTGTGCACTCATTAAACTGCTACCCTTTGGCCACGTAATTTTCAACCTTTAAAGCATCATAAGCATCTACGCATTCTATTGCGAACTAGATTATTACAAAAATATTGCAATAACCCTGTAACATATAGCCAAACACATCGCCCAGAAAACATTTTGTAATATGAAGAGCAATGCAGAAAATATGAAGAAAAATAACACAGGGAAAAACAGAGTATACTTTTTCATCTCTCGCATAGAACAATTTCTCTAAACCACAATCTCAACTGATCAGTGTCCTAGAATTGCAGAAACCAAGGATTGATTAGCCTACATTCAAAGCTTATAGGAACTTTGTCAGCATTTCTTCAATCTGTGCAGTAACATGAGGTCTTTTCATCAGTAGGGTCACACATACGTCATTTTCTATGTAGGATCTCCTCATTGTGAATTTCCTTAGTTACTTGATGTTTGTCAGTGATTTTTTCAGTCTGGGAAGACATGAACCTGTTAAACACAGACCCACTTCTCAATAATCCGAGTCCTATTCCTTAGCAAATTGGATACAATTTTGCTCATAATTTAGTGATTGAAAAGTCAGGTATTGAATACTGAGGTTTTCTCATATTGCTCGAGTGTACAGCGAGACCATCGCAGCTCATGCATTCAGTTTAGGCTTAGCAGTTTGCGATGCGGGGTCTGTTCAGAAGATGGTGCTATGTGACAATTTTTAGAGAACTGTCGTTCTTACTAAGAGCATATGAGGCTATCTTGTAGTAATATTTATCCCTTACATATAAACAAACTCTTCCCTATTTCATAATCTCACGAGTCAAATACATTTTTTAGTGAAACTGTCTTCCATTTCTACACTTCCATCACGTGCACAACCACCATGCTGCTGACCTCTTAAGAGCTATTTTGGAATCAAAGCTACAAAGTTACAGTAAAGCACCTTTTGGAAATATTTCCAATGCAACAGTTGGTATCGCTGGCCCTGCGCCTGTCCTGTGGTTTTGGCACGCTGAAGAAGTTGCTTGTTTTTTCCTTTGCTGAGCACAAATAATGAAAACCGTTTCTTTAGCTGCAAAAGCTCAACATGAAAAGCCAATGACATATGGACAGATTGAGGAAGAGAAGCCTGTATTTTCCAAATGGCCCATTAGCCCACATCAACTAGCCAGATAGCCCACACCACCTTTCCCTGACTTAACCCAGACACATTTAAGATGCAGTCCCTGACATGCAATATAATCTATACATCTCTGCCTTTTTCTAACCAAGTCCGTAGATGTAAAGAGCATAATTGTAATGTAATATAAAATATTTTTTCTTCTGTTTCCCCATTTTCCATATTAGACATATTTCCATATTTTGCATGATCCTAAAATTTCTTTCTATAGGGTACAAAGCAGGGCATCATCCCTTCTATGTAGCAGTGAGCAGAGAGACTGCTCCCAGTTATTGGATGCAACTTTCCTGGGATTCTCCAACAGTCTTGTCTCATCTCACCTCTCTGGAAAACTACTGAGCTGCAACTTGCTTTTATATATACAAATTATTTCTTCCTATCACCCAGAAGTAATACACAATTCAAAGAAATTACTTCTGGAATTCAGAAAGAGGTTCTAAAGTACAACATTAAAAAAAATATTATATATCTTATGAATTATTTCTTTCCAAAAATAGAGATCAGTTTACAATCAGCTTTACACAGTTTATAAGACAGTTATAAACAAAAATATAAAAAAAAAATCTGTTGGGGAAAGTGAAGTATAACATCACTTGAAAACTACCCTTTACGCTGGCATACTTTAATCAAAGGGATAACTATTCATTACAGACTGACTTGCCCTGTCAACCCAAGATAAGTCTGAACTCAGAGATTTTTGACTATGCTCTAAGTTAAAACACCATAAATGTGTTAATACTCCATCATGAACCACCAGTATTACATGACAAAGTTTGCCTTTGCCTTTTTAGGACACCACCACCACACACCAAAACAATGCCTCAATAATTGCAACTGTGGGACAAAAGAAACCCTAAAAGGTCTTTATTGCTGGGCTACAAGCAGCAGAGATGCAAAAAGATCCAAAAATCCAAATGGATTCAATGTGTCAGCTTCCCAAACTGCTCAGTCTCCAACTGGTCCCTTTTAAAAGCTAGAGCTAATATTTGTATGTAACTGTTTACAACAGTCTCTGTCGCTGTCTTTCCCTCCCTCCCTCCCTCTCTCCTTCTCCCTCTCATCACCAACCAGAAGCTTTCTTCCAATTTCTTCCAAAATTTGGAAGCATCATTTCCCGAGAGAATGGCTAAGCTATTCTACCCATTACCTGCTCTTCTATTCTCACAGACTCCTTAAAAACAAAAATCCTGCCCTCAAATTTCCCAAACTTCTACAGGCCGATTGCCTGGCTTTTCTACCTTCGAGTTTTTCCTTCTAAAGATTTAGCTCAATAGTTATGTGACAGCGCTACATGTAAAATCATGTAAATGAAATAATGCCAGTTGTCAAGTAAGCAGTCCAAGTAGGACCAGTTTTAATTTCAAGCATTCAAATGTAAGTTAATCTTTCTGAAAATAAAGATAAAATCATCACTTCTAGATGAAAAAAACAGGCTATATGTACAGCTACTGAACAACTGATGATAATTGAAAAACCGTGTTCTGCTCAAGACATTTTTGATAAGAATTGATTATCAAAGACCTCATTAGTTTCTTTCACTCTACACTGTTTGCATTGAACAATAGTAAATAAAAGTCTTGTGATGATTATGTCTTTACAACTTTTAAGTATTACACTGATACTCAGAAAAACACGTGCTTGTCAGATTCACAGTTGGGAAAAACAGTTTGCCATATAAAGAAAAGAATCATTTTAATCACACTTAGTAATCAGATTCTTTTGTGAAAAAAGGGGCATGCAGCTGCTAGATGGAATCAAATAGACTTTAAAAATAAAGAAAAATCACTGTGGCATGTTTTTCCCAAGCAACATTGTACACACTTCATTAACAATATTCTATAAAAATGAGAAAGATTGGAGAGAATAGGTCAGGAGCCAAAATAGACACTAAAGAGTAGGAAAAAAAAACAACAACAAAAAAAAGAAAATTAGAGGGAATAGATTACAAGAACTCTGAGGAACCTCTCAAAATCCATTACAATAAAATACAACATAAAATTTCATTTGATAATTTACTACACTGAAGTAAAAGGACCATGAAGCAAGGCAAGCAGAGGCAATGAAGCTATAAGACTATTTGTTACAGACTTCTGTTTTCTTCCTGCCAACCAAATAATTTTGTCAGATTAGAAAGCAATGTGGTGTTTGAAATCTGTTTCACGCTATACTTAGTATCTTAGAGATGAAAATTGTGTATATATTAATATTTCAATTATCTGGCACGTAGACATAGCAACGGAGTTAAAATTCATAGGGATTAAATAAATGACAACAGGTTTTTATTTCATTCAGCAACAGAGGATTTAAGGGCCTTAACTGATTCTTGGTTAAAAACCAACAAAATCCAAAATGTGATAGAATTTTCTTAAATTTTAAATCTCAGCCTCGGTCTCTGAATTTCATTCTACATATACTTTATTTGTCTGTTAGCTCCTTGTATTTGTTCTCTTTTGTTCACAGTCAAGCCCTTTTTGTTTTTTTTGGTTTTTTTTTCCTTCACTAGCTCATCATCATAAAGCCCTT
Source organism: Chroicocephalus ridibundus (assembly GCF_963924245.1). Lineage (NCBI taxonomy): Eukaryota > Metazoa > Chordata > Aves > Charadriiformes > Laridae > Chroicocephalus > Chroicocephalus ridibundus. Next base: position 16,762,191 of record NC_086292.1, read on the forward strand.
GTAATTCTCTCAGGACTGTCAAGTTTGTTCAGCCCTCAAGAGACAGATACAATGAAAGTTCTACTACATTTTTTGGCATCTTGTCATAAACATACTGTAGCTAGAGATGAAAGTAAACTTTTGCTGCAGTTATTTCAGGAATATTGTTTGGAAACAGAGTCAATAATTGGCACTATCTTGAAAGGTTTATAGTCGCATAATTTATTTATGTAACTTTGTTTTATATTATTATTTAAAACAAAATCTTCCTGGGGAAAATCTTGAAATGTCTTTATGTAGTCTGATCACTTATTTTTCCTGAAGCATTCCACTTTATTTTTTTCACATAGTACATGTTCAAATAATGTCAAAATGGTTGGCAAAATGGCATTAAAGTAAACAGACATACAAGAGAAGAATTTGTTATGAGCCCCACAGTATCTCACATCCAGTCTTGACCAATGGAACATGTTTTAAAGAAAGATAAAAAGTTGACTAGGAATCAAACTATTGTCTATCTGTTTCTAAATGTACTGCGGAGTTACACGTTTTATTCTCAAATTCTCATTTGAGAACTGACATTTGTAAGGGTATAAACACAGGAGTTTGTTCAATTGTGCTTGGATATTAATTGACAATAACAAGTAATAATCTGTTGATTTGAACATGCAACTAACTTCTTGTTTTTCAGATGTTATAGGCTTCCAGAGGAAGCTGTTGACCACATCAACATTTAAAAAAACCACAAACCTACCAACAAAAAAAAAAACCAACACACACACGCCACCACCACCCCCAGTCTGTAATAAAATACTGCATCCAAAATCTTTCTCTATTATTTCCCACGTGCACATTTTGGAGGTGCAACATCAGCTACACAAAATACTGCACTTGAGCACAACGAATGAGCAATAGTGCGATGTTATAGATGTAATGCCTCCAAAGGGAAAAAGAAAACAACTTCTTAAAAGCAACTGTTAAAAGCACTTTTTTATACCTTAACATATCACTAGAATCAGGACTTAAAGGGTCATTGCAACAATCTAAAAGCGATTTGCAAATTAAAACCTACTTTCTGTGCACTGTATTAGAAGTTTCTTTTTCCCACTGTTAAAACTTTCTTTGCTCTTCTATTATAAACTGCTCTTAAGTAAAATAAATTCAAGCTCTACAGTTCATGGAGAAATAAATCTCTATTATAGGCATCATACTGTGCCTTACCCTTCTGGTAAGCAGATTTTATTTTCTAAGTTTCACGGCCTATGAAAAGTACAGATGCACTTCATAAAACAGTAACTTACTTTTAAAATAAAGTACCTGGCAGACATGTATTCTAAAGTGGTGACATTTTTATTTTTTTGCAGCCTACTGCCAGCCCCATCACTAGACATTGCAGTAGTAAAATAAGGAATTTGCTTATTTATTTATTTATTTAATTAATTTCTTAGTTTTTCAAAACCAAACCCACTGAGAAGGTAAACTTGTTATTACTGTGCCTGGAATTGATTACAGACCAAAACTCTGCTCCCGAGTTTAAGTAGATAGGTGGCTCATGTTTCCAGGTTTGAGATATGGGTAGACTGCCGGTGTTAATTATAACCAGTGCTAAAATGTGTCATCTTTATTTCTATAAAATGTTATCTACTTATTTCTGTATAGATTAACCGATAAGAACAGCAGAGGGTTGCTTGGTTTCTATGGTTGTGAACAAAGGTCATGGCGATTGAGGTTGAATCCTCTATTGAATTTTAAACACTCTTTTGAGCTAAACATATAGTGTCATATATTACATATCGATATGGAAGAGAAATATAAACATATTTTTCAATCTTGCAAAACTGATAATTAGAGCTATAGCTCAGTTCCCTGGGGTTTTTTTAAGTCAGTTTCTTTGTATTCTGATTTTTTTTTTTAATTCCAGGAACTTCTCCCCTTCTGCAGTTTTCATAGGAAGGGAGTGGACATTAATAGACTTTAAAAGAAGTATATTTCTTCTCACAGTCAGTCATCAGCTTTCGTAACCAATATGAAGAGCCAAAAACCAGTGGGAGAATAAAACCTGTTTTAAAAAACTGTGTAAACTCCTAAATTAAGATTATAGGCCTCTGAAACTTTGACTGCCAAAGGAAAAGCAAAGCAAAACTCAGTCGCTCACTGTGGAGAAGTACCAAAGATCAAATAAGAACAAACACTAAACAAATTATTCGGGAAGGATCAACAAACAAAAAAAATATTGTATGCCTTTTTGACTTTTGTTCTTTCATTAAAGAATACTAGAATAATCGATCATTCAACCTGAGATGATGAACTCTATGACTGAAACCATTCCAAAAAAGAAAAAAACCACTCAATATATTCTCTAACCCTGCTGAATGAATGTGAATGGGATCACCTGGCCAAACCTGTTTCAGAGCACAAAAGGTGAGATGCAGGGAGTTGTCGTTCGACTCAGCTCCATCTCGCCTTGGCAGATGTTTATTGATCCCTATCTATGCAGAGATAACTTGGGGGGAGCTGTGGGTGGTCTCAACACTGCATTACAATAAGAACTGAAACCCGAACGGTGCCTTTAACAAACAAAATGCCCTGAGTCGCATCCCACCACTATTCAGTGAGTGTGAGACCAGACATCACAAAATAAACATTGCCACCTAAGGGGCCATCAAACCACCAGAGATAACCATCCCAGATAGTGCAATCCATTCAAGCACAGTCCTGCCCAGTCATTGAAACAGGATATTTAAGTCCAAAGTTTTGGGGAGCGAAGTGGGGAGTCTTCCAAAAATACAGCTGGCCTATAGGAGATTCTTCCCCCCCTTGTCCAGGACGCTGTGCAAGGTGACTTCCCGGGACTGAGTGGCCTTACCTGAGAGAGAGGGTAAGTGATTTAATAACGTATGTATGATGTCTAGAGCATGCTCTAAGATCGTGGTTTGTGCACTCGTTTAAGGTATTGATATCTAGCGCGCTGGTGGTTTGTGTTGTTACTTTTCGGGATCACTTGTTAGTTGGTAATAGTGTATTCTGTGAATTGGTTTTCGTTTTGTGGTTTTTTTGTTTGTTTTGTTTTGGTTTTGGTTTTTTCCCCTTAAATTGCAACAGTGCATTCTTCCATCGTGTCCATAAAAACTTGCAATAGTGGTGTATCGGACCTGTTAGTGAAGTCCAAATAAATTGTTAATTTGAACCTCTCAGTGAACTCTTTTTCCCTCCACCACACCTTGGGATTTGCTTACATTTCAATCTTAGGAAAAGTTTGAATTGCATTAAACATTATATCTTTAAAACTACCTACAACTTGAAACTCCTGACATTTCATCTCTGCCTAGTGGCATGCACAATAGTCTTGTAATTCAGTACAGACAATTTTATTTTTAGTCTCCCGCAGGTGATATCTCAGAAAGTCACACAGTCTAGCCAGTATATCTGTAATGGCACTCCAAGCTATTTTTACAAAGCAAACCAGTTTTTAAATAAGGTATTGGATTACAATATCAGTAACTGAATTTCAACTTGAAAAAAAAATACCACAAACAGCAGACTGTTTGTCTGATAGCATAAAGGAGGAGAGAGGAAAAACCTGCATTTGAACACAAGAGAAACTGAGGTTTGGATTATACAGAAAATTCAAAATAAGTTTGAAGCAGCATTTTAAAAGAAGGAAACAAAGATACACCATATCCCTGACTGCATATGCATTACTTCTGTGTTTCTGTAAAGTTTAAAAGCTGGTTATGTGTCTCAATAGTAACAGGTTTAACATTAGGAAATGATATTACTGAGAAAAAAAGAGATGCATACAGATCTTACAAAAGGGAACTACTGTCTGTGCATGGCAATTTTACAGCAGACTCCTAATTCTTTGGGGGAAGGGTGACCATTGACTCAAAATGCTACTGAGGAACGGGATTTGGTTGGAAAGAGAACTCATATTAAACCTTGATATGCTAATTAGGATACTGAAATACCTAACAATTTTAAGAAAAAGTGTTGGTGTTTTTTTCTACTGCATATTTATTTTTTGGGACTGGCTTCCAAAAACTTGGTAACGATGATATAGCTGACTAAATTAAAACTGTCAGGAAATCTTTTTCATATTCACTAAATGAAATTACTTTTCAGTTACCTGTTAATAGGAAAAGTGTTACTATGACACCAGGCTAGGATTCTAAGCATGCTATTTATTTATTTTTATTCCTGTTAAGAGCTGGAATGGCCACCGGGCTTCAGTAGCCTTTTGTTTTGAAAAGAGAAAAGAATAATGATTAGTGCCACAAGAGAGTAGGAACTTCAGGACTGCAAAGACCTCACATTTTTTCAGAGGAAATTCTTTAGTTGTCTTCACCACCACTATGCTCTTACATTGTACAGTACAAGCATACAGACTTTATGGTCCTAAACAGAAGAAAGGGACAAAAGGAGATATTTTCATGACTTCTAAGTAAGGGAGAAAAACCAACACAATGAATCAAACGGGAAATGAGCCATGGTGGTGTTCTGCACTATTTACCAACAATCGCGGTGAGGGTTCAGCATCGTTCATCTTCTACATTCAGACTGCATCATAAGATAGAGATGTACTAAGGGAAGCTAGAAACTCTATTATAAGATGGCTACCAACTTTTAAAGCTCAAAACAATAAACTGTCTCTAGCACAACCCTGGGTTTTAGACATCCCTAGAAAAAATTCTTCCGTTAAATGACTTTATAAATCAACATACCAAACATCTGGGAAAAGCAAATAAATCAATGGTTTCATTCTAAAATGCTTCTGCAAGGTAAAAATTTGAAAAGGTCAGATGCTGCTAAAGATTATCTTTACAGTCACAATTAAGGAGTTTCTCAGCACTGCTGTTTATTCAGGCTGAGTGTAGCTATATCAGTTCACAACTGCTGAAGTCTTGGTGCAATTAGCCTCTTTACAAAACAAAGACTACACACCATGTGTGAGACCGCTGCTCTGAGAGAGTTAACTGTGCTTCAATATACAGACATAAGTAGTACTTCAAAACTGCTTGTCTTTTTAAATTCTCCGAATAATTTGGAGAGTCTATAATCCATAGCCTTTAATTACTGATAGCGCAGATCAGGATGGAGAGCTGGATGCGGATGATCAGTTCTTAGAGGCTCTTGGGAAAAATTTAGGAAGTTCAAGAAAGGCCACATTGGTCTTTACATTTGTTTTACTATGTCTGCAGTGCCAACAGGCCCATAATGAAGGTGCTTGGGACTACATTAAGACTGCAATCTAACGACATCAGTGGGAATGTGGGGGAAAAAGAGCCAAACCTGTGTTCTCTATGAAAGACACAAAGACATATCGGACAAATCTGTCCCAAGGCATACTGAAACCATAACTTGTTAGCTAGCACCAATTAGTAGCAGATACAGGTTCGTATAGTCAAAGAAACAAACATTAAGATAGGTGATATTTGTGTCTTATGCAGGCTGTCCAGGAAGAGAGAGAGGGAGGGGATCGGAGAACCGCTGAGGTTGGAAGAGACCTTTGGAGTTTGCTGCCCTACTCAAAGAAGGGTCAACTAGAGCAGGTTGCTGTGCCCAGGTGGGTTTTGAGTATCTGCAAGGATGGAGATGACACAGCCACCCTGAGCACACTGTTCCAGTGCTTGATCATTCTCTCTGAAATAGATATGAAAAAACTTCTGTGTTGTGTGGCCATGTCCCTGAGCAACCTGATCTAATTTCAAAGTTAGTTCTACTTTGAGAGTCTATGACCTCATTATTGCATTACTGTTTTTTCAGAACAACTCTTGCATTGGACAGGAAAAGCAGTTTTTTGGGGTTTTTTTGTTGGGTTTTTTTTTTTTTGGGGCGGTTCTTTTTTTTCGCTTTGGTTTGGTGTTTTTTTAGTACAAAACTTGCTTTCTCTATGCATATTTGAAAAGCATAGGAGAAGTTCTGGATTTCAAAGACCAACATACTTACCTGGAAATTTCATAGAGCTGTCAAGGAGCTATAGCTCCTGGCTCAAAGGTAAAAGCAAAGTGCGCTCTAATCTTACTCTTTCAGAGTCTTTACTTCTGAAAAGCAGCAGAGGATCTAAGTTTCAGATGGAACTACATCAAGACATTAAAAAAATAAATAAATTCTATTTTGTAGAATTTCCACACTCCACTGAATGTTTCTTTGATCTTGGTCAGCATTAAAAACATTACAGCCTACAAGGAAAGGAACTCGCACAGTTGTCATGATCACGATGTCATGATGTGATGCCACAGGTTTTAATACAAATGCCATAAAGTACCAATAAGCTGTAACACTAGTTTTAGTAAAATCAGTAGGATGTGACCTTTGATGTACTAACCTTGCAAGTGGCCATACATAACTGGACAGAAAGATTGGAGCAAGTTTAGTAGTTAACTGTTAATTAGGGTCTCCCCATCCTTCTGTGTTAGGATTGCTCCTTTTGTACATAATAATAAAATCGCAACAGCTTTAAATAAACTATAATTTATTCTTCAGTACATGAAATTCTGTTAGTTTTTCAAGTTTGTCTTCACAAGGAAGGGCTAACATTTCTTCTGAAGTCCCATGGAACAGAAAAGGTATTAGCACACATAGCCTTAAAAGGAGGTTACCCAAGCATTATGCATGCTATTGGTATATTTGTATCAGTTCTTTCTCTTACTCTATGCCAATTACACAGAAATATCGTTGCAGTTTAATATACTTTTTATGAGTAGTATAATTTATATAATGTATCATTTTTAATGCAGACTGAGGTTGTTTTTTAAAAAAAAGGTAAATTAAACATTTTAAAGAGTAAAGATTGTAAGCAAATGGACATGTAACTCAAAGCTGGAGAAGAGTTATGCTACTTGTTGGAAAATGAAAAGTACTAATTTGCATTTCTGTAATCATTAATAGGGGTTATGAGGTGTCAATTATGTTCCACGTGTGACCTTTTTAGTTTCTAGGTAATGTACCTCAATTAATTGTCTGTGGCATCATAAAGCACCTTTTTCACTGCACCATGACTATGAAAAGCAATAAAATTCTTCCTCTGCAGCTGAAGTATGAAATGCACAACTGACCTTAGCACTTAGCAGTAGCTCACTGATGCTAATGCAGACCTTCTATTGGCATAAATTACAATGCAGTCAAAATCTGAGTGCTTGGCTAATGCTTTCCTAGTTCTTGGTAGATTTTTGTAAAGTCACAGAAATGAACATGCTTTGAAATTTCTGTTTCAGTCCTCTGTTGAACTACACATTAAGAATTCTACTTTAATGAAACTGAATAAGCTGCTTTAAACTTCAGTGTAGAAATTGCTATGAAAGGCAAGACTATGATTCAGTTGCCCTGTTCCTTTCTTAGGAATATGAATCGACCAAAATTCTTGATATTGACAGGCATTATGAACACAGATTTATGAACAAAGTCAGATAGGTGTCATGCAATATATTCTATACAAGAGCGCTACACTGTAAATATGATGCGTAAATGTATCGTATGCATTAAAATCTGTCAGTACTTCAGTATTTTGCAAACCTTCATGAGAACAAATTTTCATATGGCTTTTTAAAAATTATTTAAAAAAAAATACCCCAACAACCTTTAATTAAACTTATTGAAGAAAGAATAATAGGTTTTTCAGCTTTCCAAGTTATTAATTTGCAAAATCATACAGAAGAAAGATGAGAAAAAACACAGGGGATGGTAAAAATCTAAGAAAATGCTGAGTGGTAAAATAACTGAATGTTACAGTGGATAAGATGTAAGAAGCCTCCATAGTAGATCTGTGTCTGTAGCAGGTTACTAGAGGGATGATCTAGACAGAGATAAGACCTAAAAATCAGTTCTGCTCTCAAAATACACAAAGTGTTTTGTAGGGATTTAAATTCTAGATTGAGATATATTAACATACTCTGGTCATTAAATGGTAAAGTAATTCAGTAATCACTTATTTTTTCCTAAAAATATTTTTGAGAAGCCTAAATTGTAGTTGCGCTATCATTTTAAAAAAGAGGACATTGTGAAGAAATGAATAACTGTAAAAAAACTGTAATTTTCCTCCCCCTGCTCCCCAAATGTGTATTACAGAAATGACAATCTAATCAACAAACAGAAAGTAAACTAAATTCAACAGAATTTTTTATCTTTCTCAGCTTTCTAAAACTTCAAATAAGTGTTACATGTAAATATATTTTCCAACCTGACAAAGCCAAGGTGTAAGAAATTCCCTAGGGCTTCAAGCAAATGTTTTTTGATGCTAACAAAGACTCTGTGAATCAATGGTGAGATATCTACTGAAGTTTATATTTATTGCAAAGATTGCTTTTCAAAGCCCGTCTGTCAGTAGTAGTTTTATTTTGTTTTCATTAATTATTGGCCCACGTGCCTCTACACAAAGACAGACATGGCAGAGGATTTATCTCAAGTTCAGAATGACAAGACTGCTCAACAATTTCATGAAGTATGCACTGACATGCATATAAAGTTGGCACTACTGTAACTTCAAAAAAAAAATTGTATTAAGTTGAAGTAAAAACATCAACATTTCATAAAAGCTTGAAGCAGTTCTATGAAAACTAACATGTGCAAGGACATAATAAATGTGATTAGTATATATCCAGATTAAAACAGACTTTCCCCAAACACTTTCATTTTTTTTTCCTGACATTTTGGCCTTAAGAAATAAAAAACAGTTTAAAATGGAGATGACTCCAATATTAAAATATTCAAGATGTCTGATTTAAGAAGTAATGAAATGTATTTAGCTGCTTTGTAAAATGTTGTCTTTGAGTCCTTAGCCTACCCATTCTATGTGAAATATAGAATATACTCATTGCATGTGCAATTTTATGGCTCTGAAAAAATGCAGACATACAAAAGTCAAACTTTTGTCTTTCTTTCCACATTTTCAATTTGGATTTTAATGTGGTGTTTCAATCCACATTCAATCAGCTATACGATAAAGAGGGAATTATATTTAGGAATATTCCCCAACCAATCTTAGAACTAGTAGGTGGCTACCGTATTCGTAGCTATAACAGGGAGAGAGAGTGTTAAGATTTTGCCTATTAAAGCAAGATTTAACAGACACACACAAAATGTACTTTATGTGCTCAAAAACTACCTGATATTTCAGTATAGAGTACTTATTTTGCCTTGCTAGTTCACTGTGATAACACAACATAAGCCAAGTTGAGCACAAGCTCTCTCTTGCTGGTAAATCTTGCTCTGTGTAACAAATAAAATTAAGTCTATTTATCGAGTTGCTTTATGAAACAGAAAGTTTCCATATGTGTCCTGTAATGGTTGAAACTAAATGATATCAATTCTCATGAAAAAAAGATATAACTGTATCGGAGGAGATAGCCTATTGATTTAGTGGGCCCAGTACTGACCACGCTGCTCACTT